>NC_143519.1:52154995-52497495 GCF_031878675.1 Megascapheus bottae | reverse complement strand
TCTGTGACTGCTATTCTCAGTGACTCAGCGATTGCAAGTCAAACATAAAGTGTGGCCCTCAAAAATAACCTTGAAAACAACCAAGAATTGACTGGAGGTGTGTCCCCTAGGTTCAATTATTCCCCACACCCTCCAAAAGAAGAAAGAATGGAAGAAAAAAACAAAAGGAAAAAAAAAACAAAACATAACAAAGAGGAGAGAGGAAAACATATATGTTGTGTATACTTCTAGGCCTGTACTTATGCTATGCTCTGTGTCTAGTAATGAAGGTGCCTCCTTCTTCCTCTGACCTAAATAGAAATAGGGGGGAATGATAGAAAGGGGACATTGATCAAGACACATTCTGCTCACAACATGACTGTGAGCATGTTGTATTGAAATCCCTTTGTGCAACTACGTAAAAATAATGAAATGAATCAATGAATGAACGAATGGAAAAAAAGAGGAGAGGATGGTGGGAGAGAGAGAGAGAGAGAGAGAGAGAGAGAGAGAGAGAGAGAGAGAGAGAGAGAGAGAGAGAGAGAGGAAGAGGAGAGGAGACAGAGAGGAGACAGAGAGAGCGAGAGAGAGAGAGAGAGACAGAGAGAGAGAGGAGAGAGACAGAGAGAGAGAGACAGACAGAGAGAGACAGAGAGAGAGGGAGGAAGAGGAGAGGAGACAGAGAGGGGGGAGAGAGAGATTTAATTAAGTTAAATAAGGCAGTAGGCAAGTAAGGCAGATCTGGGCTCAGAATGTATCCTTATCATCATTCAAGGACTTTTGCCAGCCTGTCTGACCACTCTAAACCATCCATATTTTTGAGATACTGTTGCTTTGGCATTGTCTCATAATGCATAAGACATAAATGGAATATTTTTCTTGGGAGTTGGAGTACTGCATAATAACCAAAGCATCAGGCAAGAACTGCATATTTTAATTAGACGATTGAGCATTGTGTGCCATAAACAGATGCTCTCCTTTATGAATTGTGTATAATCCACAAGTAATTTCGTTTTGAGTGTGGCATGTTTCAGTGGAAACTAAGTTCTCTCAGAGGAATACTAATCTCTGTTTTCCACAAATCTAGAAGTTGGTGGCAGACTCCAAAAGGCTCTGAGTTAAGACAGTGATTCATGGACCTACAGTAATATTGATGAAAATATTTGCGAATCATCATCATCTAGTAGAAAACAAATGGAATGCGGAGACATGGAGTCCACCCTACCTTCACTTTCACCAGATTGCTATCAGTTCCTTGAAACGAACCCAGAGCATGTTTTCTGTCCATAATAATATCATTGGGACTCTGAGGAAGTAAGGGTGCTTCCCTCTCTATTTTCTTCAGATCTATTTAGAAAAGTAATCTGTCAGAGCTATATACTGGGTAGGCTTTTCATTTTTTGGTATTCTTGTATTTTATGTATATATTTGATTTGTAAATTGTTTTGGAGTCAAGAATACATTTGAGGAATAAAAATGGCTGAAATGTAATGAAAAACAGTTTCTTCCTATTGTGATTTTAATTCATTTAAGCCTTGGAACAGTTGATGTGATAAACTAAGGCCCAAAGAGATGAACATCTAAGTGGCAGAGCTGGTTTAATTGAGAACCTGAGTTCTGTTGACAGTGTTGTGCCCTTAAGAAATTGTCTCAGAGGAGACACCTCTGTGATCAAAGAATGCCACCAAATAGGAGACACTGCCTTTGCCTCTGTCCTGAGTGGACTTAGGAGCTTGAAAAACAGGATGCCTTTCATAGTAGCTGACTGATGGAAGAACAAGGGCTGGATTTCAGAACACCATCCTTCAAGCCCTTGACAAGATGTAAAATATCTTATTCTTCGGAGATACTGACTCACATCAGTATGTGAGGAATTGTTGGAATTATATGCATATCCCACTAGTCCATCTGTGTATCCGTGTCTATATTTAGATGTGTCTGTGAAAAGAAAAGGGGACAGGTGAGGACTGTTGGTTCTCAAGGCTCTGTATATTGGCTGCAATGAATGAATAAGTGCTCAATATGCATCTGTTATATAGTGTGTAGGACTTCAGAAAAGTGCTGAGCCCATATGGAGAAGGTAAGGTTCAAGTTCAACTGAGTCTTGATCTATAGTAGGGATGTAAACAGGCCAAGAGTTGGTAGGAATAGATTGAAAACAGATGTTTCATAAAATCAAACCCACAGAAGTAGGAAGGAGTAAGTGAAGAAGATAAATTGGAGCATGGTTTACATTAAAGCCTAGTCCATACATTCAGCCACTGTCCATCGATCCATCGATCCATCGATCGATCCATCCATCCATCCATCCATCCATCTCTTCCAATAAATGCTGGTCAGTCAGAACATTACAAATAATACAATAGGAAGCATGCCAGGTAATTTGGAGTCAGGTGAATTTTAATTTGGTAACTCTAAGTCATTGGTGGTTTCTGAGCCATGGACAGAGATTCTGAGAGTTTACTGAGAAGGAGTAGACTGACAGAATTAAACTAGATTTACTGGAGAGAAATGGGGTGGGAATGAGAGAGTCCACCCTAGGGAAATATGAAGGTCCCTTCAGGGGAGGACAAGCTTTGGACTGATGTGGTATTGGGTAAGGAAGGATGAAGAGAAGGGCTGGAAAGAGCTTGGATTTTGAAATGTGGTAGGGCCATATACTGGGGTCCAAGTTAGACAAGCTGGAAGAGCAGTTCTTGACAATCTCAACTTCTCTGGGAGGCAAGAGAAAGCACAAGAGGAAAGCTTGGAAAGGTGCTCTGGGCTCATCTCTTAAACTTAATAATTCTACCTTAATATCTGCCTATGACCAGTATTAATGAAATATTCTAATATCCAATGCCTATTGCATAGAGATTTCAGGGCCTCCGAGGTCTACCAACACTGTCCTGTTGTATAGCAAGAAGGGTGTTTCCATGCATAAATGGAACTGAAAGTTTCAAGGGTGGTAACCATCCTTTTAGAAAGGATGGATACATCACATTTAAAAATGATGCACATTTTAAAAATACATAAAATTCAGTTATGCGAAACACAAGTCATATATTTCTCTACTTTTTACAAGCCCTTGATATCAAAATGGATAGTAATGTCTCAAGAAAGCATTTCAAGCCAGATGTTGGTGGCTCGTGCCTATAATCTTAGCTATCAGGAGGCTGAGATCTGAGGATCACAGTTCAAATAAAGCAGAAAAGTCCATGAGACTCCTATCTTCATCAAGCCACTCAGAAAACGTTGGAAGTGGTGCTGAGACTCAAGTAGTGGATCTCCAGTCTTTTTTTTTATTGTAATTAGTAAAAGGGTTACATGATATTTGCCAGATAGAAGGTGCATTAATTCACATACATTGATACCCTTTCACATGTCTTGGTATCCGTTTCCCTCCCCCCCCACACCCCCCACCCGTCTTGGTTTTCCCCCCTTCCCTATCAAATTTCAAATATCCAAATACAAATAAATTCAATATATCAGATAACAAAGTGAGATACTATACCAATATGAGATAACCAAGGGACAGCAAAGGAGATGAGAGACAACATAGTACATTAAGGACAACAATCATTCATTATATGGCTTTTGTTTCAGTATCCTGGAGGTCCTTTCAATTAGCTTCACATTATATGGCCTTATGTATCAAAATTTTGCTCTATTGCAAATCTCTGCTAGTAGAGCCCAAGGTTTCTACTGATTATGACGAATGAGGGAAACCATTGAGCCTAAGTTCCTTTGAGTCTGGCTTACTTCACTTAATATGATTTTTTCTAAGTTCCTTTGAGTCTGGCTTACTTCACTTAATATGATTTTTTCTAAGTCTTTCCATTTCCTAACAAATGGGGCGATGTCATTCTTTCTGACAGCAGCATAGAATTCCATTGTGTACAAATACCACAACTTGTTGATCCACTCATCAACTGAGGGACATCTAGGTTGGTTCCATATCTTTGCTATGGTGAATAGTGCTGCAATGAACATTGTTGTGCTAGTGGGTTTAGTATGTCCTTGTTTCTGGGTGGTTGGGTAAATGCCAAGTACTGGAATTGCTGGGTCATAGGGGAGCTCTATGTTTAGCCTTTTGAGGAACTGCCACACTGCTTTCCATAGTGGTTGAACGAGTTTGCACTCCCACCAACAGTGTAGTAGTGTGGATCTCCAGTCTTAAGCACAACGAGGCCCTGAGTTCAAGCCCCAGGACTAGCAAAAAAAAAAAAAAAAGAAAGAAAGAAAGAAAAAGAAACAAAAAGGAAAGAAAGCATTTTTTAAACTAGATTTGCCTAGAGAAGGTGTTTGTGACTCTTCCTCTGTTTTCTCTTCTTCGTTATGCAATACATTTCATTGATTGCAATGAGTGCTTTAATCTTGCTAGATCTAGATGCAGGAAGTACAGCTTGGATCATGGAAGCCTTCCAATTATTTTTATTCTTATCTTTACTGTAAGCTTTGTGTCTTAGCCTCTTTTGTCATAGCTTTTTTCTCACCAAGAGCAACTTGTATTTGAGTTCTCTTCACTGACCTGACTCACCTTTCTGATTAAGAAGCTGTGAGCAGGAGAAGGGAAAAATGATGAAGAACAGTAAATACCGGAGTGTCTGATAGTTCAACCAATTCTTTGATTTTGATTACTGACACTTGGGAAGTAAACGAGTACAAGTTGTTCCATAGTGAGATGACTTTCTCCTGTCTGGTATTTTTGTGCTAGGTGATGATAGATACTTTTCCTTAGCAATCATGGTGTTCCTTTCATATTCTTGGAATCTTGGGGTTGGAAAGAGCATCAAACAGTTCTTCATGTTTCATTTTCCACTTGTCGACAGAGGGATGTCCACACTCTCTAGGATGAATTGCAGTCTGTTTTGTTCTCCAAGGCTCATTTTTGGAAAATGGTCATTGGGTAAGTGGTGGGAGTGCATTCTTTTCACCTTGCTTAGAACAGGTTGTAGTTCTCATTATAGCTTTTTCTCCATGGAGAAAAAGTATAAATATAAGTACACATAGATTGATACTCTCTATTCGTGTGTGTGTGTGTGTGTGCATGCATGTGTGAGTGAGTGCGCGTGCGTTCGCGTGTCTATGTAGGTACCTGTCCTGGGACTTGAACTCAGGGCCCAGGTGTTGTCCTCAACTCTTAGCACTCCATTTCCTTCAGCCGCAGCTCTACTTCCATTTTTTTTTTTCTGGTGGTTAAGTGGAGATAATAGTCTCATGAGCATTCTTCCCTGGGCTGGCTTTCAGCCATAATCCTTAGCTTCAGCCTGCTGAGTAGCTAGGATTACATGGGTGAGACACTGGCACCCAGCCCAAGGGGCCTCTCTATTTTTTGTTGCTCATGGGGCTTGAACTCTGGGCCTGGGTGCTGTCCCTGAGCTTATCAGCTCAAGGCTACTGTCCTACCCCTGGAGCTACACCACCACTTCCGGTTTTTAGTGGTTAATTTGAGATAAGAGTCTCACGGACTTTAGTGCCTGGGCTGGCTTTGAACCATGACCCTCAGACCTCAGCCTCCTGAGTAACTAGGATTACAGGTGTGAGTCACTGTGCCTAACTCCAAGGGGTTTCTTTTTAAGCCAAGTCAGATCTCATTCCACATTTGCGATGACTCTCTTTGGTCTATCTTCTTCCATGCCTACAATATACTAAATCACCAGTGTCTTCAAGCTTTCATGTACAGAATGAACACTGAGAAGCATGGGTGGACCTTATTCAAGGCCAATGTTAACTATCATTTCTTTAAAAATTTGTTTTTATGATCCTTAAGTAGTTGTACAAAAGGGTCCCATTCAACATGCCAGTTTATAAGTACAATGTGTCTCCAGCAATGTCACCCTTCCATCATTCTCCTTCATGTCCCCCCACCCAAGCCCTCTTCAATTTTCCTAGTTTCATAGGGTATGCATGGGATATTATGAGTGCATTCCTGGCCATCAATCTGTTGGAGAAATTTCCATTTAACTCTCAAGCCAAATAATTATTCAGAAACGAGATTATTTGAAAAAACTGTGAAGCCCCCTCATTTAATGTATTTGGGGACTCCAAAAATAGGGCACTCTCATAACTCACTACTCCATGTGCTGTAGAGTGTATAATGTGCCAGTGATGCCAGGACCGCTGAGGTAAGTATACAACCCCAGAGTCTCTCCACAGATGAACTCTAGCCAAATGTGCGAGACGTTCATGGAAACTATACATTCCAGGAGGGGTTCCTTCTGGCCATCAGACCAGCCAGGGAATGCTATTTGAAAATCTATTCTATTTAGCTTCTGCACATTAGGATCTATCCATATAGTCAAAGGAATCTGAATGTAAGACACCTGCAGTGTTCCCAGTGTTGGAAGTATATGTATTTGAATAAAATACTACAAACCTTCACATTTCTTTGAAAAACAATATACCTCTTTTGAAGTTTTTACTGGAGACTAATTAGAAGAAAAGTATCAAAACTGCCAGGCCCTGCTGGCTCAGGCCTGTAATCCTAGCAACTCAGGAGGCTAATGTCTGGAGACTGCAGTTTTGAAGCCAGACTGGACAGAAAAATTCATGAGGTTCGTATTTCCCTTAGCCAGTGAAAAAGGCTCGGGGCAGAACTATGGCTCAAGAAGTAGAGTGCCAGTGTATAGCAAAAAAAAAAGACAAGAAAGAATTTGGAATTCAAATTCAAATCCCAGTTCCTGCATACAAAAGAAAGGAAGAAGGAAGGAAGGAAAGAAGGAAGGGAGGGAGGGAGGGAGGAAAGAAAATGAGGAAGGGCAGGGCAGGGCAGGGCAGGGGAGAGGAGGGGAGGGAAGGAGAGGGGAGGGGAGGGGAGGGGAGGGGAGGGGAGGGAAGGGGAGGGAAGGGAAGGGAAGGGAAGGGAAGGGAAGGGAATGGAAGGGGAAAGAAAATAAAAAGTATCAAAAGATTGCAGTTAGGGCTAGGAGTTTGGCCTAGTGATAGAGTGCTTGCCTAGTATGCACATAGATGAGGGTTCAATTCCTCAGTATCATATACATAGAAAAAAGCCAGACATGGTTCTGTGGCTCAAGTGGCAGAGCTCTAGCCTTGAGAAAGCGCAAAGACAGTGCTCAGGACCTGAGTTCAAGCCTCAGGATTGGCAAAAAAAAAAAAAAAAAAAAAAGATTGCATTAAAACTTCTCTATATGGGCCAGGAATGTGGCCTACAGTGCTTGCTTAGCATGCATGAAGTTCTGGGTTCAATTCCTCAGTACCACATACACAGAAAAAGCCAGAAGTGGTGCTATGGCTCAAATGGTAGAGTGCTAGCCTTGAGAAAGCCCAAGGACAATGCCCAGGCCCTGAGTTCAAGCACTAGGACTGGCAAAAACGAAAAAAACAAAATCCCTAAAACTTCCCTGTGAGTTGACAAGAAGTTGGAGGGTTGTTTTTAGTGTTTCTTGTAGTTTAGCTAGTGACTTTAGTTTTCTTTTTTTCATATATTTATATTGTAATTAATAGAAGGGTTACATTATATTTGCCAGATAGAAGGTACATTAATTCACATACATTGATACCCTTTCTAATGTCTTGGTCCCCATTTTCTTCCCCCCACCCCCACCCCTCATCTTGTTTCCCCCCTTCCCTATCCAATTTCAAATAACCAAATACAAATATATCCAATATATCAGATAACAAAGTAAGATACTGTAACAATATGAGATAATCAAGGGACAGCAAAAGAGAGGAGAGATGACGCTAAATGAAAGGACCTCTAGGATATAGAAACAAAAGCCATATAATGAGTGATTGTTGACTTTAGTTTTCTTATCTAAATCTCAACCATACATTTAAAATTCTTCCTTTTCATTTCTTTTCACTAGAATTGGAATGGAGCTAAAGGAGATTATTACGTTCATGCCATGATACAAATATTTTTCTTCAGTGATCAGCATGCACATACAATGCCATCAGTGATTGTTGAAAACTTCCTGCTGACTTTTGTTGCTATAGAGAAGTTGGCTTTCCATTCAGAAGAGAAAGGGGGCACTCCCTTTCTCTCATCTTGCTCTATCCACTCTGTACGGAAACAAAGGACTCTTACCTCATAGCCTATTGATATGTCAAGTAATAAATGTGACAGTTACCCCATTCTATTCTCCTGATCCTGTCTTCTTGCAGAACTGAAATGTAACATGTTTCTTACTAGTAACAGATGCGTGAGCCCATCCTTTGAAATTCCTCCTAAGATGCTGCCCGGTTGATTCCATTAGAGAGGAAGTGGCTTTGTACCACTGCCTACTGGGGGTAGGGGGGTGTGTGTGTGTATTGTTATAATTGCTGTTCTGCCGGCCCCTCACTGAGTATCATGCTTTTCTCTTGTAGGTGATGTGCCTTCAGGACTTTTTTGGTGATGATGACATTTTTATTGCATGTGGACCGGAGAAGTTCCGTTACCAGGATGATTTCTTGCTAGATGAAAGTGGTAAGTTAAAAAAAAAAAAAGAAGTTCAAAACCAGGGAGAATTTGAGGCAGCTTTCCAAAATGAACTACATCGGGCCAAGATTATGTCAACTCCAAAGCCACCAAATCAGTTTCAGACCCTCCATCAGCATGTCTTTCCTATATCTTGAATTTCTTTGATTTTTTTTTAAAATATAGAAAACAGATGAAATGAACATTGGAAAGGTTAAGTCGTATGGAAGAATAAATTACTAATGGCTATCTTATAACCACTTGATATCCAATGAGATGGTTTCTAGAAAATCCCGGTGTTGATTTCTATGGTTTAATTTCCTTATTTTTCTTACAATTTATAGTTGAGGGATTTGGGGTCAAGTTATTTACTATGTTCTTAGGTTTTGCTTTCATGTGATATTTTTTTTCATTGCTGACTAGGAAAGAAAGGTTTGATGTCCCTTTTCCCTAAAATCTGCTGGAATTTGCATGTCATTAGCATCTGGAAGTTATCAGAAAAGAGGAAGGTCACTTCCTTTCATTAATAAGGGGAATATGATTCTCCATAGTTGATGAAGAAGGGGTAGTTGACTTAAAAGGGGAAAACAAGTAATGAACAAGAAGGTGAATGTGAAAGGTTGTGACTTTAAGAATGTTGTTTCTTTTTTGGTTTTGTGAATCATCCTAGAATATTAAACAGCATTGTAAGTAATAATATTATATCACAGAAGTTTTTCTTTTATAGTATTTCCCCTAATTTAATTAGATAACTAACACATAATTATTGACAATTCAGATTGTCTAGATAATGGTTTGGTTTGTTTTTTTGTTTGTTTGGTTTTTTGTGGGTCATGAGGCTTGGATTCAGCCTGTGTGCTGTCCCTGAGCTCTTCAGCTCAAGGCTACCACCCTACCCTTGAGCCAAGCCCCTCTTCTCACTTTCTAGAGGTTAACTGGAAATAAGAGTTTTAGGTCCTTTTGTGCCACAGCTGGCTTTGAACCTTGATCCTCAGATTTCAGCCTCCTGAGTAGCTAAGATTACAGGCCATGAGCCACTGTCCGGCCTGATAATGGGAGTTTTAAGGTGATCATGTATGTTTTCTTCATTATTCAGGAAAAAACCAAATGAGTGAACTTTTGACAAAGTGAATGGTAATTATAGAAATTATATTATATATTATAGTATAGTAGAAATGATAGGATCTGTGATGTGATTGAATGATCTCATTCAAATGCTCAATCAAGATACAGCTGTTATATTCACATATACTTGTTATAGTGTATGTGATACCCTATGTAGACATTAGATACTAGATATAGATAGATACTAGATATAGACCCTGTATTCATATAATAGACATATTAAAAAGCATATTCACATATACTGTCTATTCTATATATGCAGAATATACAGCCATATACCACAGAACAATATTTCAGTCAGGGACAGAACACATGTATGATGAGGGCTCCATGAGATCACATCATCTAGTAACTCACTAGTCATTGTAAGTCATGTAAATCCATTCTTTGAAGTTTATAGGACCACTA
Source organism: Megascapheus bottae (assembly GCF_031878675.1). NCBI lineage: Eukaryota > Metazoa > Chordata > Mammalia > Rodentia > Geomyidae > Megascapheus > Megascapheus bottae. The sequence continues at coordinate 52,487,582 of NC_143519.1, read as the reverse complement.
AATTACCCAGTGATACATTTCTCAACGAACAGGCCAGATCTAATATTAAATAGACCATGGCTATATGCATACCATTAGTTTTATTCATTTAAACAACTACAATTATTGCCCATTTTAAAATGATTTGGGGTGTGGAAGGAGGGATAAGATAATTGTCTCTTTATCATGGCAATTCCCAACACTCAATGGAGCTATATATAGATGTTCTATATGAGGAAATTTATTTTTAGCTCAAAGATCCTATCTGAGCAAGTGGTTTAGCATCTATTTTCCTCTGAGTTTTCTCCAAATACATTTCCATCTTTATAACTGATGGACATGTCTTTCAGGGCATAGATTTTTGTAAATATATCATTCACAAGGGGTCCCTAGGGAGTACCCCCCTACCCCTGACCCCCATCCTGTTTAAGGATAAGACAACTCTGTCATGATGCCGAGCAAGTGAAATATTTTGAGTCAGGCAGCGGAGCTGACAGCACAGTTTTGAGAAAAATAAACTGCCTTGATTTTCAATTTAAAGAAAATAGCTATGTCTGATAGAATGACCTGAGAGACCAGCTGTGTTCTGAAATGAAAGTCCATTTGTTGCTTTGATATAGAAAATAGCCTGTCAGATTCCAACTGGAATGGAGTTTTGTTTCACATCAGCAAAGCAGGCCATGGGTCTTCACGCCCTCTGGTGTCCATCCGAGGCCCCAAGAAGTCCCAGGCTCTCTCATCCCATCTGGTCTGGCTTGTGAAATCTATGCAGCTGGGTTTTCCCTTTCTGACAATGTGCTTTTAACCCCAGGATTTGCGGCCTGCACTTCTTCATCTGTCATGACAGGCAGGTAGAAGTTCTGAGAAGCAGAACAGAAAAGTGCCAGAAAATACCCTCCCAGTTCTCTTTAGAATGCTTTCCCATTAGCAAACGGCACGTGGAGTAAGAGTATATATAACTCAGTGACAGAGCACGTGAGGAGCCCCTGCATGTGTGAGCCTCAACAGTGCAAGAAAGAAAAGACACGTGCACCTGAGTGCACATGTACACACACACACACACACACACACACACACACACACACACACACACACACACACACACATCTTGCCTAGTTTGTGGCCTAGTCCTTTGAGAGACCACTTAATCCATTTAGGGTGAATCCATCTGTTCCCCTGATGAATCCATCCTATTTTTTGGGATGGAGGGGGGTGAAATACATTTCCTGAGTATCATGTCCTCCCGCATTCTGGAAGAAACATGTGGCTATACGGGGGAGGGAGAGTCAAGCTATGGGGGAGAAAAAGAATCTAAATTGAGATTTTATTTTACTTCCTTGGATGAACTTACCCTGAGACTAAATTCACACGTTGACAACTGCAATTTTCCTATTGCTTGTACAGCATGTTCTGGTGCTAATGTATTAAAATGTGAATCTTTTTATAAGTGCTCGGAGCATGATTTAGCCCAGCTTATCTGTACTTGCTAAATGGTATTTGTATATTGACGCTTCATTTGATTGCTTCTATAGTAGCTTCCTTAAAGGCATGTCAGAGGGGGGTACAGGCATCTTTGGAATTAATAGTCTCACCCTGTGCAAGGCTATACTTGATTTAATGGTGCCCAGAAGTGGCCTTTTGCCGCAAGGCACCACTTTTATCTTTCAAAATTAACCCAGCTCCTAGTGAGTTTGGAATTATCAGTAATACATTCCCCTAATTACTGCTAGGAGAGCTCCAAGATGTTGCTCAGGGTCTTTCCAGTGAGGGATTTTTGCCATTACAATGGCCACAGAGAGCCAAGTGAATATTGGAGACTGCTTGGCACCTTCTCTCCTCCCATATGTTTTCACATGCAGAATGAAACACTTTCCTTGTTTAGTTCATGAGATCATTTTAGCAACATCATCCTCAATCAGTGGGGTCTTGAAAATGGTGGGGAGACGAGAAAGAGAGAAAGGGGAGGAGGGAGTGCACCAAGGCTGACAGATCCTTGGCATGCTTGGCTTGCTGTCTGACTTAGAATGAGTCAACCCAAATGCCAGGTTGGGGACAGGAAACTCAACATGGTGTTGCTTGGATGTTGACGACAAAGGGATGAATTTATGATTTTGTTGCCATTTGGAAGTGATAGGGCTTTCCTGAGAAATGTGCATGTGGCCTCTGTAAGGGGTAATTAACTACTTGTTGATGAGCCTGAGATTAGATGTTACCTTGTGTCAACCTTCCATCCTCAAAGCCAGTGTCTCCACACTTGCTGATTTTCTTCATCCATTTATCCTATTGTCATGGGGGGGTACAACCCTGCCAGGTGTCACACAACCAGAAACCTGTGTGTGTGTGTGTGTGTGTGTGTGTGTGTGTGTGTGTGTGTGTGTGTGTGTACATATGCCTACACACGTGCCCATCCTGGGGCTTAAGTTCAGGGTTTGGGAGCTGTCTCTGAGCTCTTTTGCTCAAGGCTAGCACTCTACCATTTGAGCCACAGCTCTATTTCTACTTAATTGCAGATGAGTCTCATGGAGTTTTCTGTTTCCCTACTCCTCTGGCTTTGAACCTCAATCCTTAAATTTCAGTCTCCTGAGTAGCTAGAATTTCTGATGTGAGCCCCTTGAACCCAACTGCTCTTTACTATTTTCACATCTTGCTTGCTTTTGTTCAACTGTTTCTAAGTGCTCTTGATTCCAAGTTCAATAGGCACTATTTGAAGCTCATCTATTTATACTTTCATATTTCATTAGTTTTTTTAGAACTGGAATAAAAAAAGGATTTGAACGTGAGTGACTTGAAAAGAAAATATTGAATGTTCCCACCATGAAGAAATAAATGTTGGAAGTAGTAAATATGTTAATTACTTTGATTTGATTATTGCACCTTATACATGTGTATTGAAATATTATACTGAACACCAGATATATGCACTATTATAATGTGTTAACTACAAAAGAAAATTTTAAATGCCAGGAAAAATACAGATTTATTTTCTTGCAGTTCTGGAAGCTTAAAGTCTGAAGTGAAGGCATGAGTACAGCTGTATTTGTTTCAAAGTCTGCAGGACAGAATTCTTCCTTACCTTTTAAATTTCTTGTCCTCTCTAGCAGTCCTGCATTCATTCTTTATCTTGTGGCTGTATTGTTCCCATTTTTCCTCTACAGTAGATAAGTAATTTTCGTTTTTCTCATATTTTTATTGTAATTAACAGAAGGGTTACAGTTATATTTGCCAGATAGAAGGGGCATTACTTTACACACATTGATACCCCTTCTCATGTTTTTGTCCCCATTTCCCTCCCCCAGCTTGTTTTCCCCCTTCCCTTTCCTATTTCAAATAAATATAAACGTATATACAATATACCAGATAGCAAGGTAAAACACTGTGACAATAACCAAGGGACAAAAAAGAGATGAGAAATAACATAGTACATTAAGAACAACATTCACACATTATATGACTCTTGTTTCCATATCCTGGAAATCCTTGCAGTTAGCCTCATCCTAATGGCCGATGTATCTAGATTTTGAGCTACTGTAATCCTCTGCTAGGAAAGACCAAGGTTTGTACTAATTATTAAAAATGAGAGAAACCATTGAGCCTATGTTCCTTTGGGTCTGGCTTACTTCACTTAATATGATTTTTTCTGTCTTTCCATTTCCTTACAAATGGGGCGATGACGTGCTTTCTGATGACAGCATAGAATTCCATTGTGTACAAATACCACATCTTGTTGACCAACTCATCAACTGAGGGGCATCTGGCTTGGTTCCATATCTTTGCTATGGTAAATAGTGCTGCAGTGAACATCATTGTGCTGCAGTGAACATCATTGTGCTAGTGGATTTAGTATGTCCTTGTTTCAGGATGATTGGGTAAATGCCAAGTAGTGGAATTGCTGGGTCATAGGGGAGCTCCATGTTTAGTCTTTTGAGGAACTGCCATACAGCTTTCCATAGTGGTTGAACAAGTTTGCACTCCCACCAACAGTGCAGAAGTGATCCCTACTGGCCACATCCCCGCCAGCATCTGTTGTTATTAATTTTCTTGATCATGGTCATTCCAAGTGGAATGAGGTGGAATCTCAGGGATGTTTTGATTTGCATTTCTTTTATGACCAGAGATGTCAAGGATTTCTTTATGTGTCTATAGGCCAATCTTATTTCTTCTTCAGAGAAGATGCTCTTTAAGTCTTTGTCCCATCTTTTAATGGGATGGTTGTTTCTTTGGAGATTAATTTTGGAGTGATTCAATTTTTTGAGCTGTTGATATATTTTAGATATGAGGCTTTGTCTGTTTTATAGTTAGTAAAGATCTTCTCCCATTCTGTGGGCTTTCTATTTAGTTTACTAGCTATGTCCTTTGCCATACAGAAGCTCTGCAGTTTAATGCAGTCCCATTTATCCAAACTGTCATTGATTGTTGTGTTTGTGGGTCTTTATTAAGAAATTTTTGACCTGTGCCAAGGAGACCTTGTGTATCTGCTATTCCTTCTTGTAAATTTTTCAGTGTTTCTGCTTTTGCCTCGAGTTCTCTGATCCACTTGGAGTTAATCCTGGTGCAGGGTGACATAGAAGGATTCAGCTTTAGCTTTCTGCAGGTTATTAATCAGTTCTGCCAGCACAACTTGTTGAAGAGGCTGTCTTTCTTCCATTCTATTTTTTTTTGGCTCCCTTATCAAAGATTAGGTGGCCATGGTCTGTGGGTTGATTTCTGGGTCTTCAGTTCTACTCCCTTGGTCTTCAGGCCTGTTCTTGTGCCAGTACCAAGCTTTTTTGTTAGTATAGCTCTGTAATAGAGTCTAAAGTTTGGAATTGAAATTCTTCCTGTGCTGTTCTTTCTGCAAAGAGTTGTTTATGCTACATTGGGTCTTTTATTATTCCATATGAAATTTTGGATTGCTTCTTCTATTTCTTTAAAGAATGACATTGGGATATTGGTGGGTATTGCATTGAATTAGTAGATAGCCCTTGGCAAGATTGCATTTCCATGGTGTTAATTCTTCCAATCCAGGAGCATGGGGGGTTTTCCATTTCCTCAGTTTTGCTTTAATTTCCTTTTTCAGGATTTTAAAGTTTTCATCATAAAGGTCCTTTACATTCTTGGTTAATTCCTAGGTACTTTATTTTGAGACTTTTGCAGAAGGAGTTGCTTTCCTGACTGCTTCTTTGCTCCTTTCATTGTTGGCATATAGGAAGGCAGTAGATTTTTGAGGGTTAATTTTATACGCTACTACCTTGCCAAAGTTTCGAATCAGCTCAAACAACTTGGGAGTGGAGTCTATAGGGTTCTTTAAATACAGAATCATGTCATCTGCAAAGAGGGAAAGTTTCACTTCCTCTTTCCCTATTTGGATCGCCTTTATGTTTGCTTCTTGCCTTATTGCTCTGGCTAGGAATTCTAATACTATGTTAAAGAGGAGCAGAGAGAGTGGGCATCCTTGTCTTGTTCCTGATTTTAGAGGTAATGGCTCTAGCTTTTTGCCATTAAGTATAATGCTAGCTGTGGTTTGGCATACACAGCCTTTATTATACTGAGGAATGTTCCATGGATTCCTAGTTTCTCCAGAGCTTTTAGCATAAAGCGGTGTTTGATCTTGTCATATGTCTTTTCTGCATCTATTGAGACAATTATGTGATTCTTATCTTTGCTCCTGTTGATGCAGTGAATTATATTGACTTGTGTTTATTGAACCAGCTTTGCATCCCTGTGATGAATCCTGTTTGATCATAGTGTATAATTTTTTTGATGAGTTGCACCAATATTCATCAAAGAAATGGGTATATAGTTTTCTTTCTTTGATGAGTCTCTGGTTTTGAGACAAGGGTTATGGTGGCTTTTTAGAATGCGTTTGGCAAAGATCCTTCGCTTTCAATTTTACTGAAGAGCTTGAAGAATATTGGTGTGAGCTCAGCTTTGAAGACCTTATAGAATTCAGCTGTGAATCCTTCTGTCCCTGAGCTTTCTTGGATGGGAGGTCTCTCATTGCCATTTCTATTTCAGTACTTAGAGATAGGTCTGTTTAGTTGGATTATGTCTCCTTGGTTCACTTTGTGTACATTAATATTGGCTAGAAATTCATCCATCTCTTCTAGATTCTCAAATTTGTTGCCATAAAGGTTTGAAAAGCATTACCTTATGATGATCTGTATCTTGGTAATTTCTGTTGTGATATTTCCATTCTCATCCGTGATTGTGTTTATTTGGGTGTGCTCCCTTCTCTTTTTAGTAAGATTTGCTAAGGGTCTGTCAATTTTGTTAATTTTTTCAAAGAACCAACTCCTTGTTTTGTTGACTCTTTCTATAGTTTTTTGGACTCCAATTCATTTGATTCTGTTTTGATTTCAATAATTCAAACACAGAGAGATCAAAGGAGGATATTGTTAGGAGAGGAACACAAAGGCACAATACCTATATGGGTGCACCTTATTCATATAAAATAATACTTCTTGAAATGAACCCCAAGAGTTGGAGAAAAGAAGTTTTTTTGTTGTTGTTGCTGTTTTTTTTTCTTTTTGTCTTGTTTGGTTGGTTATTTGTGTTTGTATTTGGAAAAGGAGGCACCAAAATGGAGGTACAAATCGTGAACAAATACAGCAGTTGCACTCACTAGATGCTATGTTGAATCTGAACTGTACAACTTACCGGTGGGGATGGGAGGGAAAACTGGAAGAAGGCGAGAGAAGGGATAACATTGTTCAAAAAGAAATGTACTTAGCATCTGACTATCAAATGGTAACCTCTCTGTACATCACCTTTATAATAATTTTTAAATGCACATAAAAAGAAAAGACAGAAGCTCTTCCAAACACCATTCAACATGGTCTCAAATGCTTGCTTTCCTCAAAGGACAAGAAAATAGTGCTAGGACCTAAAATAACAGAAAGCATCAGGGTAGCCTCAGAAGGTGTAGGCCTTGTCTAAGGTATACATCCTCCTTGCTGTGTGGTCTCTCTATCTCCAAGCCTGCTTCCTATTTTGTAAAAAGCCTTTTCTCCCCCTGGATTGTAATGGACCTCAAATGAGATAATAAATGTCAAGGCACATCCAAAACTGTGTTCCTTATTACTTAGTGAATGACACCTCAGCTGAAATATACCTCCTTGTGGATTGCAGCTGGACCTGCCTCATAGATTCATTTATAGGACCTAATTGGAGGCAGATGTCACCAGATCTGCTTTTGGTGTTCTTTAGATCCAGAAAGTGGTTTCTTACTGCTTTCTTTTCACTCGTAACTTTTATTCCTCTGTTGGAGGTGAGAGAGAATGGAGGGGCCTTTGAAGATACCCACTGTTCTCAGGAGAGAATATCTGAATGAGTAAACCAAAACACATTTAGAAGAAAGAACCAGGCAGACTTTTAAAACTAACAGCATTTAAGGAGGAGTCTCAGTCCCCGAGAAGACTGTCTGTCTGTCTGGTGCCACTGCTCTGTCCTGGGGCTGGTGATACTGGAAATAACAACTCAGAACACTGGGGCATGTGCAGCATCTGGAGAAAAACAAGGCCTCTTCCCCACAAATGGGAGACCCAGTGTGATTCACTTTTTATAACTTTAGATAACCAGTATATTAAGCACAAAAGCTCATGAGGGTCTATCAGATTTTTAAACATTTCCCAGTATCCTTTCAGATTTATATTTTCCTTTTGCCATTGTAGTATATGCTAGCCATCCCAAGAGTTTTCCAGTCCCTTTTTAAGATAGTGAAGAGGTTTTTTTTAGACACTTCCAGCTGTAGAGTACCATCTCATTTCAGAAGGGGCAGATTTAGTATTATATAACAGTCATTATAAATATGCATTCTTTCCCCATACTTATAAAGGGATCTGTATAGCCACTTCTCTATGGAGGCAGAAAAGGACTTGTTTTCTCTCCTTTCAACTCTGATGTGTCAGATCCTTCCAAGATTGGATTGAGAGGTGGGGCAGAAGGCAATGAGAAAAGGGAAGTGGATGTCATGACTTGTGACTGTTCCACTAAGATGATTAAAAGCTCTGTAGCCCACCAACATGTGGTTTAAAGCTATCTTCTCTTATAGGGTGTTTTTAGGATCCTTCTGGAAGTTTCATCAGGAGCATTTTCACTCTTCTTCATTGGTGTAAACACTCAGACTCTACCAGCTTTTTCTGTGTCTTCCTCACTCCTTGTTTTCTCTCACTGTTGGCCTTGGATGTTTCTCTTGGGAAACATTTAAATCTGCTTCCATGTCAACTTCATCTTCATTTTCACTAAAGTTCTCGTATATCAATGTTATCAAGCAGCATGACATCCAGAACAATCCAGGCTCCTTCGCCCTGCTACCCCAGGCTCTAAGTAAAAGGCCAATACCTACACACTGGTGTGTTTCTGTTACCTCCTTCTATCCACAGGATATGCGCCATCCATTTCTGTCCCTAGGGAAAGCCCCCATAGAGCCAAAGGAGCAGCTCTGCTCTTTGGGAATGGAATTCATGGCATATCTCTGTATAAATAAATAAATAAATGGAAGAGTAAAAAAAAGTCCTTCCCACTATACTCTTTTCTCGCCAAGAGCTTAGGCATTTTGTGTTCTCTAAGTGAGTAATAAGACTTAAGGGCGATGGCTGTTTATATCTGCTTTGAAATTTCTGGAAGGTGATCTATCTCACAATTCATTTGGGTATCTGATACACATTTTCTTGGAGTCTGGATGACATTTTGAATCCTATCACATTTACAATTGGCTTCCACACCTATCACATATATAATAGTTCCAAGTAAGCAAGAATAAGCCATAAATCGGTGTGCATAATATTCTTCCTCCCTGCGTGTCTTTATCTTCCTTGTGGCATTTGACATTTTGATGATTCCATTCTTGTAATGCTGTCCCCTTGATATTAACAGTGTTTGACTGTCTTGGTTCTGCCTATTTGTTTCAGCACTCCTGAGTGTATTTCAACTTTTTTCTTCTGCCACATATCTCTAAGTACTTAACTCTTATCTATGCTTCATTCTTCAACTCTTTCTTTCTCACTTAATTACTCTATTCCTAGCCAAGTTCATCTACTTTAATGGCTTCAGCAGTGATGGTGATGGTAGACAATGATGGTGACAAATGGCAACCAGATGGTATGCAATAAGTAGAGCCTTTGAAGTATGTATTATTTTCCCAATTTTACAATTAGGGAAATTAAGCTTAGCAATGATAAATAATTTTTCCAAAGCAGCACAGCTAGTAAACGTTGAAGGGAGAGTTCAGACTCAAGTTTGTCTATATCTGACAGCACATACTTTGTCTGTGTGTATGGTGTGTACGTGTTCATGCATGCATGTACATGTACATACACATGTGTGTGCACCTGTTTTGGGGCTTGAACTGAAGGCCAGCACTCTACCACTTGAGCCACAGCTCTATTTCCAGCCTTTTGGTGGTTAATTGAAAATAAGAGTCTCACTTTCCTGCCTGAGTTGGCTTTGAACTGAGATCCTCAGACTCTAGCCTCTTGTGTGGCTAGGATTCCAGGTGTGAACCACCACCACTTGCCGGACAGCATATTTTTAATCATTACCTGCTCTCAATTTTACATCTAACTCTTCTTGTGAACCATATGATTCTTCTCATACCCATAGGTCCAGATTTCTGCTATAAGCTTGCTGTGATTATTCTACAGCCACCTGAAATTGAACACAAGTCACAGCTAAACTCATCACCTGCCTGGTGAAGCTCATCCCTCTTTCTGTTGTGTTACTTTGTGCTCCCCTTAACATGGAGGTTGCACAGCCTTGAGTCATCCCTCATTCCATTATTCATACCCTTGGCTTGCTCTCTAGTGCTATGGCCATTCTCTTATTTCCACATAGACTCTTCCTTAGATGATTCTAAAGATGTACTACCCTGCATTCCTACTTCTAGTGTTTAGTCATTATATACCATGTTTGAACACAGATTGATTTTCCCGTGTTTACCTGGATAACTGTAGGTGCTCCATAGATTCCTTGGAGAAATTCAAGGGCAGTACTAACCCAACTGTGCCCCATCTCCCAGGTTTTATTGCTGCTTAACACTCCAGCCTTGGTATTATTTTGCTGGGTTCCCCCAAACCATTTGTTTTCAGGATCACCATCCTTATTCATATTATGTTATCACCCTGGGATTTCTTCCTTCCTTTTCTCCTTCCTTTTGTAAGGTAACCCTCTCATCTTTTGATATCACTTCAAAAATTGCTTCATTGGAAAGCCTTACCCTGTTTACTTGATTTCTAGCAAAGATTTGGCTATCATTCTTTATACAGCTTTTGTTTTTTCCCACCACTATTATAATGTTTAGTTAATTCTGCTTTGTATTCTAGGCCTTTCTACAAAATGACTCTAGTTTATAAATATTTTATTTTCCAATTCTGGGGCTTGAATTCAGGATCTGAGCACTGTCATTGGGCTTTCTTAAGGCTAGAGCCCTGCCACTTGAGACACAGCACCACTTTCAGCTTTTTCTGCGTATGTGGGACCTAGGAATCGAACCTGGGTCTTTGTGCATGCTAGGCAAGCGCTCTGCCACTAGGCCAAACTCCCTACCCCCTTGTTTATAAATAATAATCTGATAAAAAAATTTCAGAAAAACTTGTAGTGTTGTTTTACATGTAAGGGAGAAAATAAGAGAAGTTAAATAGTTATTGAGTATGTCAGGATATCTATATATCTAAAAGAGAACATCGGGCATATTTGCTTAGATGAAAAAGAATTGACTTTATAATTGAGGTCAAGAAATCTCTGATTTTCCCTCTAGAAGCTGAGTACCCCAGAAAGCTGTAAGTGTAATTTTGTCTGAGTACAATGAGAACTGCCCAATGGTGTAAATCCAAGTCCAAAGATAGGAAAGATATGATGTCCCAGCTCAAGAAATGAGGCAGAAAAAGGAGAGAAAAGGGCATAAATTCCATCTTGCTCTGCCTTTTATTCTATTTCCAGATACAATGGAGTAAACAATGAACTACCCTTATTCAAGATTGTCACTTATTCAAGTGACAACCTAATTTAGAAACACCTTAACAGACATACCTAAAAATAATGGTCAGTCAAGCTGACACAGAAAATTAATCATCAGGGCTGGGAGTTTGGCCTAGTGGTAGAGTGCTTGCCTAGCATGCACAAAGACCAGGGTTTGATTCCTCGGTACCACATAAATAGAAAAAAAGCCAGAAGTGGTACTGAGGCTCTAGTAGATAGAACTCTAGCCTTGAGAAAGTCCAAGGACAGTGCTCAGGCCCTGAGCTCAAGCCCAGGACTGGCAAAAAAAAAAAGTAAAAAGAAAAAAAGAAAATTAATCATCATAGCCATAGCCAGTGGGTAGTAGGATTGTGAGGCAAATAAGGGCTAGTTTATATCTCATTGAACTTAATTATAAGTGCCTTGATGTTGGGTTATAGGTATCATTATTTTCTATATCTCATAACACCTCTAGGGTACCAGGAATGCTGTAAGGGCCCAGGGTAACTTTAGCTGCAGAGGGAATCCCTTCAACCCTTCATATGCTTGAAGACAATGGCCTAGTACTTTCCCGATGAGTCCTTAGATTCCATGAGCAGTAATTAATTCTACCTGCAGTGATTTCCAGAACTGTACACAATAATACTTGAAATCTTCAAAGTACATAGAGACTCTGAACATATTTGATAGGACTACCAAACTTGTTCAAATGCAGCCTAAGTATGATTATGCTTTCTTTTATCAATTGCCAAACCAAATGTAGACTCATTGGTAGCTTTAGGCCAGTTGAACTCTCTGGAGCTTTCTGATAAGATGTCTAGCCAGGTTCTACTTGCTTAATTGCATATTTGAATCTCCATCCAGTGCTTTAATTGTATTCATGCCAGATAGGATCTTATTAATTTTAGTCATTGGAGAGCCTTGGTCATGCACATTCTGCCAAAGAATAAATAATGGCAGAAGAAGGAGTTGAAATAAGGTCTATTTCCAGGCCCTTACTTCCCCCAACTAGCCAAAGGCCAGTAGCATGGTTTTCTAAAAGTTCTCAGGCAAAAAGAAAAGGAAATAGAAAGCTACAATATGTTCCTTTGTGGCTAGTAACTACAGGAAGAATTCAGACCAAATCCCCAACTCTGCTTGGGTCAACCTCTGCTGGAAACTGGGTTAAACAAACACACACACACACACACACACGCACGCACACACACACACACACACACACACACGCACGCACACACCAGCAACTGTTGAAAGATAAACATAGGTACATAAGTGTTTTAAAGTGTGTAGGTCTAGGCAACCATTGAGGATCTGTGTAATACTAAACCAAAAGTGGAGTGAGATCCAAGAAAGCTACATGGGAAGGATGGCTTTTGTAAGGTGACCCTGGAAGCAAGGCAAAGAAAATATTTGGTTTCAGAAGAATGGTAGCCTTATCTGGGTCATTCAAGCAGAAAGTCTCTAGATTAGTTGACCATGTCTGATTGATTCAGCTTAAGTTTTATTTTACAGTGAATTGGGTTTCCGATTTGCTTACATAGGAACCCAAGACACTGTTTCAGTCTGAGAGACTGCTGCTTATTTATTTTTTGTATAAACCCGATAGATTCTTTTGTCCTTTCTTTTGATCCACCCATGCCACCGAATACAGGAGGGTTCTGTAGAACTTTCCTTTTTGTGTGGCTCCCAGCGCATATGCACTTGTGGTTTTGTTCCTTTTCAAAAATCTACCAGTTCATTTCCTCAACCGAGCAGATGTTAGGAGCCTCCTGGGTGTCAAACATTCTTGAGACTTAAAGAAAAGAAGGACTGGAAAATTAAATATCTACTTACAGGAAAGAGAAGAAGTGGGGAAAAATATCACTGTAGACAGTACTTAATGTGAAGGCAACTTTAAAATTCACTTCCCAAACTGGTTAATAATTTGGCCTATGTGTGGCTACAGGCTGTCTTTACAGATTTTCATTACTGTAAGTAGCTAAAATAATAAAATGGTGCTATTGTGTGATTCTTCACTGCCTCAAGCTACATTTTCCCTCTCAACAGCTCTGGAAAGGAAACAAATGGATAACCTTTTAGTAAAAAGAAGAAGAAAAAGAAGAAGAAAATTGTGTAGGTGGCATGTCATGTTTCAGTAGGCAGAATAGAATCACAGTGAAAGCATCAGCCTCATTTTGCTTAAGGACCTAAACCAGATATGAAGAAGAGCTTTTTCAAATTCCCAGGGATCCTATCCATTTACCAGAGACAAAACCATAGGAAGGCAGCATCTCAGTTAAGAGAAAGCCAGTAATTGAAGTTTTTAAATCCACAAACAATCAGCCCAGGGGAGGAAGTCAGAAGGTCAGGCTGAAACCAGTGTTGTATCACCCAAGAACAAACCCATCTGTACATTTAGTGTAGTCACTCATGTGCACTGATATGTCACCTGATTCAGTGACTGACTTTTGGTTCACTGGTTGGGGGAGGGGGCTCTGACAAAGCAGTGGGACTTCTCACTGGTATGACAGCACTCAACTGAGAAGTGAGAAACAGAGAGTCAAGGCCCAGTATGCCCTTCAGTGGTACATTCCCAGGGATTTCATGTCCTCCCACAGGGGCCCACCTTCTGATGAATCTGTCACCTCCCAATCATGTCACGAATTGAAGACTAAGCCTTTAACATATGGAATGTTGAGGGATTGTTATTATCAACACAATAATATGACATTTTTAAGCTTTTGAATTTATGATCTCTGGACCAAATAATTTATTTCATAGGTTTTTGATTCAACCTTAATGTCAGCTTAGACAAACTTATGTCTTACTACTTTTGTTTGTTACACATTTGACCACTTTTTGACAGAATTATTTTTATTGTAATCAATAGCGGAGTTAGTTATATTCATCAGATAGAAGGTGCATTACTTCACACACATTGATACCCCTTCTCATGTTTTTGTCCCCATTCCCCCCACCCTCTCCCTTCTCTCTTTCCTATTTCAAATAAACAAATAAACGTATATACAGTATACCAGATAACAAGGTAAGATACATATATGTAACAATATTAGAATGACCGAGGGACAACAAAAGAGATGAGAAATAACAGAGTACATTAAGAACAACATTCACTCATTATAGAGCTCTTGTTTCCATATCCTGGAGGTCCTTTCATTTAGCCTCATCCTATATGGCCTTATGTATCTAGGTTTTGAGCTACTGTAATCCTCTGCTAGGAAAGACCAAGGTTTGTATTAATTATGACAAATGAGAGAAACCATTGAACCTATGTTTCTTTAGGTTTGGCTTACTTCACTTAATATGATTTTTTCCAAGTCTTTCCATTTCCTTACGAATGGGGTAACGTTGTTCTTTCTGATGGCAGCACAGAATTCCATTGTGTATAAATACTATATCTTGTTGATCCAATCATCTATTGAGGGGCATCTGTAGTGTAGTAGTGATCCCTCCTGTCCACATCCCAGCCAGCATCTGTTGTTATTAGATTTCTTGATCCTGGCTATTCTAACTGGAGTGAGGTGGAATCTCAGAGTTGTTTTGATTTGCATTTCTTTTATGGCCAGAGATGTTGAGCATTTCTTCATGTGTCTATAGGCTGTTCTTAATTCTTCAGAGAAGACTCTTTAAGTCTTTGTCCCATTTTTTTAAAATTTCTTTACAAAATTTTCTAACAAAAATGTCAAACTTTAAAAATACAATTTTGCAACTCTGATTTTTACAGGAACATAAACCATTTTATGTTTTTATCAAAATGGAAAGCTAAAGCAATTTGGCTTTTTATGACACCAATAAGCATTCATACTATTCCACGTGGAAATAAAATTTGGCTATAACAAAACTTCCCTGGCAAACAGTATCCTTGAAAGAATGGAAGCTCTATCATCTGAGTGGCAATGGTATCTTTCTTGTCCTAGAATATCAGTTTGGTGACACTACAATTTTAGCAACACGCAACTCTGCAGGTCATCATGTGGACAAGGCCTGCCAAAAATGAGAAATATGTGAAGGCTGAAACTATGTGAGAACTTGTGATTGCTAGGTATGTTTTCCCTTCTACGCCATTTTATCTTTTAAAAGTAAAGTGATAAGATAGTTGCAAAAGGCATAGTGAAGAGTGGAACACTGCAAACAGACAAAATAATTCTTAAGATTAGGTTGGCCTAGCAGTAGAGTGCTTGCGTAGCATGCAAGAAGCCCTGGGTTCAATTCCTTGGTACCGCATACACAGAAAAAGCTAAAAGTGGTGCTGTGGCTCAAGTGGTAGAGTGCAAGCCTTGAGACTGGAAAAACAAACAAACAAACAAATAAACAAGACTATCTCAGAAGCCTGATATGGTGGCCCAGGGTGTAATTCAAATTTCAGGAGGCTGAGGTAGGAAGATCTCAAATTTGAGGCCAGTCTGAGACACTGTTGTTGTTGTTGTTGCTGTTGTTCCCTGCCCCCTCTTTAAAAAATATCTTATGAAGAGTGTCTGTGTTGTAGTAAAGTGACCTACTAGGACCTAGAATAGGTTTATCAGAACCTCTGTGAGAAAGGGGAAACTGCTACATCCCTTCAAATTTTTTTTTTCTAGATAGTTGTTCCTCCAGCCCCAACCACAAGGATCCACTTTGAACCAGCCTGAACAAATACCAAACCACTGGTCTAGCTGGCCTAGTGTCTTGCCTCAGAGACACCTTTCTACCATTTTCAAATATGCAGTGTATGAAGCATGATCTCATATTTGGCCCATCTTTTAATGGGATGGTTGATTCTTTGAAGATTAGTTTTGGAGTGATTCAATTTTTTTAATTTGTTGATATATTTTAGATATGAGACCTTTTTGACAGAATTATTATAAAATAAACTATGCCAAAGTGAATACTGCTATTTTTCTCATGAAGTAGAAAATGTTAGCCATATGTAATTAGGTTTCCAAATAGGAAAAATGAGGATAGTTTAATTGACTATTGTAGAGGACTGAGAGAAAGTTAACAGTTCAACTCATTATATCACAGGATCCTGGTCTTGTAATATATGTATCTATATGCACATAGGCATTGATTAGCCAACTTAACTAATATTGGTTAGCTATTTATGATATACCAGATACTGTTCTGGATACTAAGCATAACATAGTGAGCTAAAAGAACTTCATTTTTGCTTATGATTTTGTGCCAGTACAGGGATTTGAACTCGGGTGTTTACCCTTACCTTTTATTTTTGCTTGAGACTGGTGATCTGCCATTTGAACCACAGCTCTACTTCTGGATCATTGCTGGTTAATTTCACAGAAGAGTCTTACAGATTTTCCTGCCCAAGCTGGCTTTGAACCATGTTCTTCCAATTTCATCCCCATGAGAACCAAGGATTTTAGTTGTGAACCACCAGTATCTGTCATCTTAAAAAAGACACTTGTCACATAGAACAAATATCTTATAGGAGACAAGATTTGACACATTAAAAGATAAGCCAAGGACACAACTTCTCAGAAAATAAGAGGAATGAGGTAGGGAAGGGGAGAACACAAGGGAAAATGGCACTTTCAGCAAGAAAGTGCCCTTTGAGCAGAGATTTAAGAGAACAAAAGAATCAGCCAGGAAGGTTCCAAAGGAAGAATGCTTCAGAGATTCCACTTGGAGCAAAGGGACCATGCATGGCATGTTCCCATGCAGATCCCTGTAGTCGCAGGCAGGCCTTCCTATTACACCACCATTCCAATGCTAAGTGACCAGATGTCACACATTAAGGGCAGGACCAGGTCCCCTGGCCATCCAGAGTTTTGGATACACATTCATGATTTTTCATGGCTTTCTCAGGTTCAAGTACAACAACTTGTTACAACAACTCAAGAAACTCAAGAAAACACTATTTATGATTATAGTACTTTAAAGGGTCCACATCCAGACCCACCAAATGACAGTATCTGATGGTGTCCCATGTACAAAGCTTCGGTAGGGTCAGGAGAGAGCACATCACTCTTCTAGCAAACAGATGGATTCTCCAGGCAGGAAGCTTACCATAGTTCAGACATCCCGAGATTATCTTTATTTTTGTAAATGAGTTTCATTACATAAGCATGATAGAGTAACATGGTGCTAAAACATTGGCCACAATGGTGAATTCAATTTCCAGCTCCTCTTCCTCCCCAAAGGTGTCAGGCTGATACCATCTGACTCAAAGCGCCTGCTTTCAGATCACCACACACATGGCTGATCTGTGACCAGCTCTCATTTCAAGGCATCTGAATATCAGAAACTCAGGTGTGATCCCAGAGCCTTACATTAAAAGCACCACTTTACTAATAGGCCAAGGGCTTTGAAGCTCCTGGAAAGAAGACCAGACACATTGTAAATTCATCTTTACTACTCTGGGGGAAATGTTGTATGCTGGTTCTCTAACAATAATGATGCCAGCTACTTACAACAGGGAGAAATCCAGCAGGGAAACCCAAGCTGTGTGAGCTTACTCGGAAGTTTGGATCTGCCCTCTCTTCCTTGACATACCAAGGTCATGGAAATGTTTCACCAGCCACCTATACCCCAGGAAGGCTCTGTGTCTGTGGATTCAATCAATAACAGATGGGTAATATTGGCAGGGGTGGGAGAAAGGAAAGTCTTTAAACTGGGCACCAGTAGTGATCACCTATAATATTAGCTACTCAGGAGGCTAAGATTTAAGGATCATAGTTTGAAGCCAGCTTGGGCAGGAAAGTTCATGAGAATTTTATCTCTAGCCAGCCAAAAAAAAAAAGCCAGAAGTGGAGCTGTGGCTCAAGTGGTAGAGCACTAACCCTGAGCAAAAAAAAGCTCATTAACAATGTCCAGGTCCTATGTTCAAGCCCTGGGGACCAGTTGCTTTCCTTATTTTGTTTTGGGTTTTTTTTGAGTCTATTTTTTTTACAGAATGTCAGCTATTGACACAACATTCACCTTGTATTAGGTATTACAAGTTATATAGAGATGATTTGAAGCATAAAGAAGGATGTGGGTAGGTTAGTGAAAGTACTGGCCTTTTTAATCGTTATAGTAAAGGTGATGTACAGAGGGGTTACAGTTCCCTAAGTCAGGAAATGAGTACATTTGTTTTTGAGCAGTGTCACCTCTACCTTCCATTTCTCTCAGTTTTGTCCTCCTGACTCTCCTCCCCACACACACTTTGTATAGCTCATTTCCAACATAGTGTCTAGTGAGTATCACTGCTGCATTTGTTCACCCTTTATCCCCTCCATTTGTACCCCATTTATGTTCCCCCCAAATATAAACTTACATATAATACAAAAGGTACAGAAATAAAGAAATAAATTTTAAAAAATCCAAATAATAAACAACCTCATTTCCATTTCTTGGAGTTTATTTCAATAAACCTATTATCATATGCACACAGCTGTTGAGCCTCTGTGACCCTCTCCTGAGAATATCCTCCCTTTTGACCCTCTCCTGAGAATATCCTCCTTTTTGACCCTCTCCTGAGAATATCCTCCTTTGGTTTGATTGTGTGAATATTTTGTTATTGTTGTATTCTTTTTAATATAAGGAACTTGAGAATGTGCAGATTTGGGTATCTATAGAGCTGCTGGAACCCTATCCCCTGTGGAATACTGAGAGGTGATTAGATTCTTCTCCTCTGAGAGCCTGTACAAGTCAGCGGCCCTCAGCTCTAGCTGCAGACACCTAGCTTTCTGAGCAAGTTGCAAGGTTAGGAAAGCAGGGTTCTAAATGTTCCCAGCATGGAAGAGCCTGGAAGCACCTTGCTGTATAGTCCCAATTGCTCACAGGACTGGATTTGCCACAGTATCTGCATAGATTGTCCTCCATCTCATGGGCAAAGAGTATGTAACAGATCATTCAAGTGTCTATTCATCAGCTGAATTGGATGCATATTTAGAATGAGAGTACTCAAAATAAAAATAACAACAAGCCCCAAATGGTCTTGACTTCAAGGCGATTAAATTAATATACTGTTCATCTAAAGATACACTGAAAATGAAAACAAGCAACTTTAAACACATTAAAGTTGAACAAGGCTGTTAGCCTATTTTCTAGCCCAAGAATAAAATATGTTCTACCAAACTGATGAATAGCATTATTTTTAAAGTACCCTCAGGATAATTCTTGTTATTTGGACTGATACTAGGTAGGTAATAGATGGCATCATTCTCTACTTTGCCTTAACATGGTGAAATCATTAGCGTATTTTATGTAGTCTCTTAAATGTGCTACTTCTAATTATATAATTTCTCATACTTGGTTTGTAGCCAGCAGCTAAGAAGCTGGTATTTGAATTATTTAAGGAGATTATAATGTTCATGCCCACATACCTCGGCTAAAATCATGTGTAAAGGAAGCTTAGCCAGGATGCCTGGGGCAGGTAACTTTGGTGGAAGTTGAACTAGCCTTCTGCCTGACCATTCTGCAGTCCATGCAAGATTTCCAAAAAGGACAACATGAGCCCTAGCCTACAGTATCTTAATTAATCCATGAAGTTGCAAGTTAAGTGAGGGAAACAATGTTGGTTTGGAAATGATTTTTCTTTCTTTTCGGTGATGAGAGACTAGTCAGTAAGCAACTTCTGAAGGGTAATGGATGGCACTATAGGACATTGTATAAATTTGGGATCATTACTCTTTTGGGGTGAAAAACAAGATAATCAGGCCAGGCACAGTGGCTCACTCCTGTAATCCTAGCTACTGAGGAGGCTGAGATCTGAGGATCAAGGTTCAAAGCCAGCCCTGGCACAAAAGGACCTGAGACTCTCATCTTCAATTAACCTCTAGAAAATGGGAAGTGGGGACTGGATCAAGGGTAGGGTGGTAGCCTTGAGTTGAAGAACTCAGGGACAATGCCTAGGTCCAGGGGTAGGGTGGTAGCCTTGAGCTGAAGAGCTCAGGGATAGCACACAGGCCAAGTTCAAACCCCAAGACCAACAAACAAAAACAAAAACAAAAACCACATAAGATAATCGATGTTTTAGACTTTTGGTCCATAAAGTCCTCAAAGCAATTATTCAGCTCTGTTGTTAGAGTGTGAAAGCAGCTATAGACAAAAGTAAAGGAAGCCTTATTTACAAGAGCAGTGGTGGAATTAATTTGGCCTACAGGTCAAAGATGCTGAATGGTGGTTTGAACCACTGATTTTTAGTTCTTCCAAGCAATGTGCTTCTTTGTGACAGATGTGAACTCTTGTCTAGAAAAAGAAACAGATGCAGGTACAATTTACTACACGCACACAGCGACAGATAGGCAGAGACAGTCACAGAGGCAGACAGAGAGAACAAAACAGCAGGAAGATATAATTCCCAAACTCATCTGTGAATCCAGAGAGCTTTTCATTTGATGGTAGTTTTGTTTTGGAGGCTTTTTTTTGATAAAGCTTTGATAATAGCCTGTTGACTACTCTGGAACAGCTTTATTTATTTATTTACAAAGGAAGAAAGAAAGAAAGAAGGAAGGAAGAAAAGAAGGAAGAAAAGGAAGAGGGAGGGAGGGAAGAAGGGGTCAGAATGGAATGGGGTGGAAAGAGAAAGAGAAAAAGAAAGAAGCTTTCACTCTTACTTTCTTACATCAGAAACTCCAGGCATTTTTACATGGATAGAGTTCTTGAATCGGAGTGAGAGGGCCTCCAACCTGGACTGGTGCCTTTAATGACATTTTAGGAAGAGACAACTGATCAGGAGGCATTGGACACTGGATAGACAGGTTAAGTTGTAACCTCCTTGAACAATATTTTGATAATCAGAATAAATTAATAAATGAAAATAAATGATGTTTGGAGAGATTGAAGAAAAGTATAGTTTGGGGAGAGAAGTGAGTTGGAGATGGTTCAGTTGTGCCACTTGAATACACCATGGGGAATCCGTAAGTTTACCTGATGATACCAACACATGTTTACCCTGTCTTTTGGCTACAACAGAGTCTAGCCAGACATGGATCTCTGCTCTGCATCTTATTTTTTCCCCATGAGCCACTGGTGCCTAGCTTGGTAAGAGGCTCATTTATGTCTGACCTCTTAATGCCTCATAATCTAGCAATTGCAGCAGATAGACATTTACAGTGTGGAAATACTGTTACTACCACTCCCACTATTAATGAGGTCACTATTTTTCTTTTTTATGAGACATTGGTTATTGAATTTTTCATATATTCATTTGTCAGTAGTATTTCCAGTTTTTTCAAGATAGATGTGTGGGATAAAAAAGAAGTCAAGTTTCAAAGAGGAAATGTGACCTTTCTTAATTGCATGGTTAGTTCTTGGCAGAACTTGGATAGAACCCCAGTCAGTTAGTCAAGCCCCAATCTTTGTCTTTGCTTTAAGGTTGTGTCCTACTTGGGATCAATGATAGCTCTTTATGATTTAAAATTTGGCCAAGAGATATATTGTACTGATTTTAATTAATATAAAAGTCTGGAGTCTGGGTAATTATTATTGTGGGTGATTGTTCTTTTCATTTCTGATGATGGAAGAGGACACAGAGACCTGATGGAAGTTTACCTCACAGCCCTTTTCTAAAACACAATTTGAGGCTATGCTTCCTGCTTGCAGACAGTGACTCAGTGGTGACTCAGGGGGCTGAGCCAGCCATGTCCTTTATGTTTAGTGCCACCAATTTCATCATTTGTCTGTAGCCTCCTACCCCCACCCCCTGTTGCTTTCTCATAAACCTCCCAACACCCACAGAGTGGATGGTCTCCTCCTTCATATTGTTTCTCAGGACTGGGACAGCCCACCCAGGCCTGGCGCTGTTCCAGTGACTCAGAAGCCCTTTGCACAGCTCTGGAGAAAGTGTTGAAAAAGTGAAGTGATGTTAGGTACTCAGTGCTGCTGAGTACGGTTTGGGAATCTGAGTTCTCTTTGGAACTAGGCAGAGTATGGTCTTGAGTAGACTACTTGGCCTCTCTCCTAAGTGTCCTGAGCCTCTGGATATCGAGTCTCTAGGGGCTCTCATTAGATTTGCCCAAGACTTTCCCTTCTTCAGATCCTTCTCACTGTTTCATTCATTAGTTGAGATACTTAGGTTCCTGTCTCCGAACTGAAATTCCAATCCTTAGAGCTTCCTGTGTAAAAACGCCGAGGTGTTCATCAGAAACAAAGGAAAGGTAACCAAGGCTTTCATTTCTAGAGTCTGGGTTTTCAGGCCCCGTGCAGTGCATCATTCCTAGGAGATGGCTCCCTGAGACACTTCTTTCTTAGATCTAAAGTGAATCAGGTGGCAAGATGAGCTCTGAGGCACCCTGTGATGGATATGGTCTTGCTGTCACATCTAGATGATTGCTGGGCTACTGGAGGCTTTGTAACTGAGGCAACATGTCTCACAATTCAAAACCCACTTTTTCTTAGGGTCACTGTGAAAACTGAAAACAAATTTAAGATATGCTAGGTGGTTGACAGAGCCTCCAACCTGGACCTGTGCATAGTAAATATCAGTGCGTCTCTTCTCCCTTCATTCCTTTCCAGTGCTAAAATTCCAAGCAGTAGTAATAGCAATGCCAAGTGTCCAGGTTTAGGTTTCTGATAGTTTGCATGGTGCCTTTATGTGTATTACTTTCTACACTCATTACCAAAGGCTTGCATGGAGATGGACAGTTCTACTTACATTATATAGCCCAGGAAGCTCTTTCAGAACCCAGGTCTGACTTTCAGTCACTACCGCATCCTGTATCTACTAGGTGATCAGCAATTACTGAGCCTGCTCTCAGTTCTGAGCTTTGGTATGCCATGACATGGTGAATGTGGTTCCTTTCTTCAGGGAGTTTGTAGATAAAGCTGGGTAAAGGGAGGTAGTTGTCAGAAGAGAACCGAAACAAGCAACTCTCTCAGAAATAATCATTTGTTATTATCATTGTGTTCAAGGCTATATATTACAATGCATTTATTTTTGTCTCTTTGGTGTTAGTCTGGAGGCTTGAACTCAGGGGCCAGGTGCTTTTTTTTTGGCTCTAGGCTGGTGTTCTACCATTTGAACCACAGCTCCACTTTGGGATTTTTTTGTGTGTGCAGGGGGTGGGGTGGAAATACAAGTCTCATGGACTTTCTTTCCTAGGCTGGTTTTGAACCACAGTTCTCATATCTAAGCTTCTTAAGGAGCTGAAATTAAAAGTGTGAGCCACTGACACCTAGTTAGAGCTTCTATTACTTATCTTCTAAAATGATTCACATATTTCTTGTCAACTTTTTCATAATGCTCTTAAGAATAACATCTTAAAAGTGAGGTAAGGTCCAGCTCAAGTTTCCAGCCTTGGTCATTTTCATCAGCATGGCCTCCGTGGACATTCAGGGTGATGGATGCTGTTTTCCTCCTTTCCTGTGTACCTTTAACATTTCTAAATTTTAAAACTCAGTTTTCATTTCAGACAAGTTCTGTCATTGACACCATTTCTTCCCAGCTGCTGCGCTGATAGCTTTATCCCTATTTTGATCTGTGGTCTATTTCTTTCTGCAGCCTTCAGCCTCATCAATGTGGCTTCCAACCTATCTCTAGATCCTTCTCTCATTCTCTACTTAAAGAACATCTTAAGCATTCTTAATTCCTTGCCGTCATTGATTCTACAGATATTAACTGAGCAGCCCCTCTGTTCTGTGTGCTATTATTACATTGTACAAGACAGAGGTGGTCCTTGCCTTGTGGACTTCAAGCTCTATTGTAAGGTGTTGACATGAAGTGAACAAATACAGTAATGATGCATGTCATGAAGAGAAGAAGAATCAGGTGCTGTATGACTGAGAACTGAGATCCTAAAGTGTGAGTTTTAGGAAGATCCCATATGGGAAGGAACTTCCTATAGGAAGTTGAGTTTGTTTTAAGCTGAAACATTCAGGAATAACAGTTGTTACCCAAACCACCAAGGTGAGACAGGATGACTCAATGTGTGAGAGTGGGTGTGGTGAGGTTTGGGGCAGGATATGGATGAGAGGAAACAGATTTGAGATAAAGGAACACATGCTTGAATACTAGACAGCTGAGAAACTCCAAGAAATCCAGACTGTCTCACACAGAAGGAAGAAGAGGAAAGGCAACCAGATCAGAATTGGGTTTAGGCTGTGATGAACCCTCAAAAACCTAAGACCTCCTGGCAACAATGGGTCCAGGGTAGATTTTTAGAACTGTTTGGAAGTAGAGTTAAGCATGAACTGGAAGAGTGAATGCTGGGTGACCAGTTAGGGTGCAGTTGAAACTGTCATTGCAAAGGTGTCAATGACCTGCTGTGGCTTGTTGACCATGGGAACCAAGAAGGGTGAACAGAATGGTGACTCGCCCACATGAAGAGGAAAGGAAGGGAGTGGGTGAGGAATGAAGAAGATGCAATATCCTTGCTGGTGGCCTTGGGTTGTCACTGCTCCCTGCTGCGGGCCTGGTGGGAGGAGGGGGTAGGAGAATGATGCTCTCAATTGTATACATTTGGGGGTACAAGGTAGTAAGGACCCTGCAGCAGATGACTCTTCTCCTGTCACACTCCAGTTCCTTCTCCATACAGCTTGAGGATTAAAGGCCCTCCCAGGGCAGTAGAGGAAAGGTTAAATGAGCCAATGTGTGCTGAGGCGCGAGTTCACTATTCACCCAGCATAGCCACCCGTCTCTCATGCGGTCCTTTGTGAATGTCACCAGTTGCTCCCACAATCCCTGTCCCTCTCCTGCAAACTTTGTTCATACTCCCTCAAATTTCCGCTCAGTCATATACACTCATTTCATACTTGACTCATTTGTTGCTCCTTTTAGGGATTTGGTGTCTTTTATTGACTTTGGAAGTTCAGATCAGACGATGTGATTGGCTTCCTTGTCGTGTCCTTTCCCCAGTGCCCTGGCAACAGTTCCGTTCTCTGTGTCTCTGTGAGTGGCAGGTCGGTGGAGTGAAGGATGAGGCTGGAGAGTTGGATGGCAAAGAGAAAGATACAGTGACAGACTCTGATACTCATCCATTCGTGCCTATACATGCATCCTAGAATAAGTGGTTAGCATTTCTTTGTGCACAGTAGCAGGAGAGAAACATAGGGGAATGAAATGTGAAATTGAGTAATTTGAAAAAACAAAAACAACGGCTGTGGCTGTGGCGTGTGGGTAGCTTTGAAGGGGAAAACAATTGCTATTATGAGTTTGCTTTATCTGCCATGCTGTGAACTAAACACATCTTTGGAGAGATGTATGTGATTCGTATGGAGTAGTTCTGACCATGGCTTTATTTCACAGAGGAACATAGGCTTTGGTGAAATTAAAACTTTAATTGGTAGAACCAGGATGCAATTCTAGCCTATCTGACATAAGGGTCTATTATCTTAAGTATTAGGATACAGTGTTATCTGCAAAGAGAGGGGAAATAAGAGGATTCTAGGTACTGTCTGGGAATGCAGGCTTGGGGCCCCTTGTGTTTCTAAGAAGACCCTGACTTCTGCAGTCAGAAGACAAGTCTCCTCCCATGTCCTCTGCCACTGGCATCTGTCCATACATTTGTGAACAAAGGAGAACGTAAAAATCACTGGCTTCAGCTGTGAGGCTTGTGGGAAATGCTATAGAATTAGTGTCAAGCACTGATTTGGCTGCCAGAGTCTAGAAGTGTCTTCTCAGGGCACAAAAAGGGATGACTTGTTCCAAAAGAAATGAATCTTCTAGTTCTCACTGCTTAACAAAAATAGCCAAATGCTAGTGGCTCATGCCTTGCACTTTTTTTGTTGGTCATGGGATTTGAACTCTGGGCCTAGGTGTTGTCCCTGAGCTCTTCAGCTCCAGGGCTACTGCCCTAACCCTTGAGCCAAGGTTCCACTTACGGTTTTCTAGTGGTTAACTGGAAATAAGAGTCTCACGGACTTGTAAGTGCCTGGGCTGGCTTTGAATCACAATCCTCAGGTCTCAGCCTCCTGAGTAGCTAGGATTGCAGGCATGAGCCACTGTGTCTTGCAATAATGCACTTTTTAAATGTACCTTTTGTGTGTTTATTGGTCCTGGAGCTGGAATTGCAGACCTGAGCATTGCCCTGAGATGTTTTTTTGCTAATGGCTGGTGCTTAGCACTTTTAGCCACAACTCCACTTCCAGTTTGAGGATGGTTTAATTGGACTTTCCTACCTGGCGTAGCTTTCAACTGTGATCCTCAGATCTCAGCCTCGGGACTTGCGTGGGTTACAGGCAGGAGCCATGAGCTCCCAACTTAAAGGAGTTTTTTAAGCCATGTTTCAAGGTTTAGTTTGAAACTTTTGAGAAGGAAGATTTCTTTATGTCCTTTGACAAATTACAAATGAATGAATTAAATAGGAGAATGTGTGTTATCAAGCATTATCTCAAATTTCCGAATGCTTCTGTACTGTATACCACCCTGTGAAGGAGATAGGCTGTTGAAGTCAGTACCTCAATAGTAGACTCAGAAATGCTAACTGATTTGCTAGTATATGGGTCATTGCCTATTTTGCTATCTACTCTGTCTCCAGGGCCTAGCACACTGTAGTGGCTCAACGCATAATTATTGAATGCATTGAGTTCAACCAGTGAATGGTATCATCAGAATCTAAGCCCTGTATCATTGAAGCTGATTTTATCATCCTACTCCCCTTTTAATATGGCAAAAGTCCAATCTGTGGAAAGTAATTACTGTAAGCAGGCATAAATAGGCCATTGGAAATCAATTAAGGTGTTGTGTTCGGTCTCTCAATTAATGTTTGGATTGCTGTCTTCATTTGCATAAGCCTGAAAGAAAAACACACACACACACACACAAATTCTCAACCCTTGGCATTTCAGGTTTGAATCTGCCTAGTATTAGCTATTACAGCCATCTATGACAACTGTAGGCTTCTTTTAATGCAACTCTTGATGCAATTTATGTAACAAATTGTATTCTGAATGTTGGAGAAGTGCACATCTATTCCAAAGTCACTATTTAATACATCTGAGAAAGAAATATTTTAATAATCCTAGAGGTTATGTATGAGTGACACAAGGATACATAGAATAGATAGATTTTTTTTTTACAGAGCTTGTGAACATTTCCAGGTAGGCCTATTTAAAGTAAATAAGAAAACTGGGCACTGATGGCTTGTGCCTGTGATACTAACTGTTCAGAAGGCAGAAATCTGAGGATTAAGTTTACAAGGTCAGCCGAGCAGGAAAGTCCGTGAGACTCTTATTTCCAATTAGGTATCAAAAAGCCAGAAGTGTTGCTGTGGCTCAGGTGATAGAGCCCTAGCCTGGAGCCATTAAAAACTTAGGGATAGTGCTTAGGGTCTTGAGATCAAACCACAAGATTCATACACACACATACACACACACTCACTCACACGTGCACACACACACACACACACACACACACACACACACACACAGAGTATGTAAGCATAGTCCAGTATCATTGGTACATGCCTGTAATACTAGTCACATGGGATCAGACAGATCCCAGTTTGAGGTTAGCCCAGACAGAAATGAGACCCTTTCTCAAGCAATAATAGCTTGACTCTGTTGTATGTGCCTGGCATCCCAGCTACATGGGAGGTTGAACTTGGGAGATCACAGTTCCAAAGCTGCTGGGCAGAAAAGTCTATGAAATTCCAGCTCAGTGGACTTTGGGTGTGACAGCACATGCCTGTCATCCCAACTGTCATGGCCAGAGATAGATTGTGGTCGTGTCATGGGCCTGGGAATAAAAGCAAGATCCTACCTTATCATCGTTAGTGCAGCAAAGGTATTTCTTAGCAGCATAACACATACTCCTGCCTTGTAATCATGAGCTCCCACATTCGAACCTCAATGCAGGAAAACAAAATCAAAAGGGGTATATGCTATATGTAATACTGGACACATAGCAGAGGCTTCTGTGTAACAAAAGAAAGACTATTGAAAATTTAGTTCATGTAAGCTTTGTATGCAACACAAGTCTGCATAAAGAAAAGCAGAGGCACGCTGCCATTTAACAGTGGCAATGTTTGGACGACAGGGCTTGGATGTGGTCTCTTGTTGCTCTTTCCTCTCCCTGGCTTTTCAAAGGGCATGAGCTGGAAGACTTTGCCCTCAGCTTGACTACCGTCTCCTCTGAAAGTCGCTCTGCGTTCTGAATTCTAAGATGAATATCGTGTAATCGGCGGCCAGCTAGAGAATATCTTCCAAAGCCATGCTGATCTCTGCTTATCCCCCTTACTATAGGAAAATATTGTAAAGAGAATGCACAGTTGACGCACCTCACCTGCAACCATAGCTTTGTCTTATCTTCTGTAATTTATTGAGTACTCTACTTAACATGAGAGAGAGAATGATCACAGTTG
The DNA here is from genome assembly GCF_031878675.1 of Megascapheus bottae. Lineage (NCBI taxonomy): Eukaryota > Metazoa > Chordata > Mammalia > Rodentia > Geomyidae > Megascapheus > Megascapheus bottae. The sequence continues at coordinate 52,459,452 of NC_143519.1, read as the reverse complement.
CACTGGTGTGAAGTCAAGCAATTCTAAGTTGAACCTTAAAGTTGGGAGCTCTCTCCTCTCTCTCTCTCTCTCTCGCTCTCGCTCTCGCTCTCTCGCTCTCTCGCTCTCTCTCGCTCTCTGCACTTTTTGTTTTAAATTGTTAAAGGTTATCTAGTGTACAGTCAAGGAGAGAATGAAGAAAGGGGAGAAAGGAGGATGAATAACTGAAGGAGAGAGATGTAAAGGACAGGATGAAGGGAAAGGGCAGGAGTGGAGAATGGAAATCAGAATATGTTGGACATCTGTTGTCTGCTCCTGCTGTAAGCAGGCCTAGGTACCTTACCAATGGATAAAGAAATGGAGTCACAAGGAAAGAATGGCAATTGCACCAGGGGCAGAGGTGAACCTTCTAAAGGCTGAGGTGCTGATGGGAGTTCTCAGTGGGGTGTTGTATATCTGGTCTCTGGGTACACAGTTGCTTGATATTGCCCGAGCTCTGTGCGTGCGTGCGTGCGTGCGTGCGTGTGTGTGTGTGTGTGTGTGTGTGTGTGTGTGTGTGTGTGTGTGTGTGAACTCAGGGCCTGGGTGCTGTCCTTGAGTGTTTGAGATTGATGTTGGTACTCTACCACTTGGGCCACAACTCCATTTCTTGTTCATTGGAGAAAAGAATCTCATACACTTTCCTGCCCAGGTGGATTTTGGATCTTGATGCTCTGATGTCAGCCTCCATGTAGCTAGGATTACAGGTGAGCCACCAGCTCCTGGCCAGAACCACTTCAAATAGTCTTTGCTTCTTTCTATGCTGGAAAATGTTGTTGCTGGTCATTTTCTGTGTTTAAATGAAAAGGATTACTTCTGGTTTGTGTTTATTATGGTTGTTGTGTTTCTCTTTTGTCCAAGAGATCTCCTAGCTTTTCCCCCACCTAGCATTCTGGAACTCTAGCCTTATAGGGATCAATGAACTTACACCTGGCACCTGAGGTCTTTCTTGACATTTGATTGACACCTTATTTCCCCAGAGTTTGGAGATTAGGATGGAATTAAGGACTACATTGACCCAATACTTCTATGCTTAAAATCTAGATCTTTTCATTTACTTGCTTGTTTACCTAATAAAAAGATATTTAATCTGGTCCTTCTCTGCAAATGTCAGTGTCAATCCTGAAAGTTTGAATTAACTTTAGAATAAAAGCTGCCTTCGTTGTTTATTTGGTTGTACTCTAGACAGATTTGTATAAATCAAAGGAAGTAAGATAGTAACTCAGTATTTCCATAAATGGTTGGGAAACTCTCCTTTGAAAAGGTTTTTTGCTTTAAAAAAAGATGTGAAAAGATCAGCCCCAAAAGTCCGAAGTAATGACTTTAATTTGGCATGTAGTCTTTGTGGCTGGCAAATTAAGATGCATGGTTTGGGAACCCCATTCAGGCGACAGCACCTACTACACAATTGATTTCCTTCATCTGGGTTCTTTTGTTGTTGACTCTCTCTGACTTTGGTGGGGGATACTTTTCTATTTCTTAAATCTGAAAGATAGTGATATGATTTAAAGACAAATCAATCGCTTTAAATGATTTGTGATCTAAGGATAAACAAAGCATTTGAAGTGCTCAGTATGATACCATTATACACAAGTTGAGCTTATTTTTTTTTTCCTAACTCACTAAATGACACTTGACTTTCTCATGGAAAAGCTTGGGCATCTTCATTACAGATTTTAAAGCATAATTTAACTTTTCAGTATTTATTTGCTACTGGTTGCATCACAAAAACATTCCTGAAATTATTGGCTGACTTTTTTCATCTTACCAGTTCAGTTAGTATCCATAGGTCGAATATCCATCGATTCAATCAGCTATGGCTCAAAAATATTTTTTGTAATTGTATCTGTATGAAGATATGCAAACTTATCTAGTTATTATTTCCCAAATGACACATTAAAGCGATTATTTACATAACATTCCCAGTATACCAGTTATTATAAGTTATCCTAAAAGATAATTTAAAGTATTCAGAGAATGCATTTTGCTTCCATGCAAATACCCTATCATTTTATATAAAGTCATCCACTGGGATCTTGGAACTGTTTCCAGGCAGATATGGAAGGAAAACTGTAATTCTCCTTTTTATTGATATTTGTCTGAATCATGTTATTTTTGTATTTGTCAGAGATTAAACTAAATGTTATGGATCTAATGATGAATGAGCTATAAACTCTACCTGCAAAACAATTCTGGAATTTTTTTTGAGATGATTCCTTATTATCCCATGTTTCGCTGGTCCCAGAAGATATTAGATGGATACTTCATTTCTTTTCCATTGACAATAATTTTGTTAGTATTCCTTTGCTGTCCCTGAAAACTTCTGCCTCTCTCTAATATGAATATCACCAAATGGAAATAAAAATAGCACAAACTAGAATTTAAGGGAAAAAATATTCCTTCTCTCTCGTTACTGCTGGGAAGCTCTTGTTAGCTACTGATACCAAAGTGTTTTAAAATCTATACTATGCTATTTCTCTATGACTTTTATTTTTCTAAAAGCATGAGGTTTAACATTTTTTAACATTTCCAAATTTCTCACACCCCCTGCATCACAGCTTTTGCTAGGTAAAACTATTAACAATGATGTATGATGAGAATTATATTTATTCTGCTTCGGATAAGCTTGTGAGGAGTCTGAACAGAAGTGTTTTATGGGAGAAAAATGTAATTTGGTAGGCAAATTTCACCTATGATTATAATCATTTTTGATGATTCTTCAGCAACAAAACATTCTGTGCGAAGATGCTTAGGAAGAAAGAAATGGGAAATAATATCTTAAAAGCCTTTGCCAAATGCAGGTATAATAGAAGTACCTGATGATACTGTATTGAACATTCATTCGTGACTGGACAACTTTTCAGAAAACTATTTATTAAGACGTGAAGTCTACAGGAAATAATTTAAGGTATGAAAATTGTATACTAGAGGGAAATATATGTTCTATAGGTGTTAGTAAGGGACTATATGGTTTTCTTTTTTTTTCTTTCCAAATATTTAAACAATATGATGGGTCCTTGCTCTAACAATAGATTAAGGGGCTACGTGGGTTATACTTTTACCTGAAACTGACATCGCAAAACCCTTGTGCAGTTATCCATCAAAGACCCAAGTGTCTAACTGCCGGTGTCTCACACCTATCATCCCAGCTACTCAAAAGGCTGAGATCTGAGGATCTTGTTTTAAAGCCAACCCAGCAGAAAAGTCCATGAACTTTTTATCCCTAATGAATCAGCACAAATCCCGAAGCAGAGCTGTGGCTTGAGTGATGAGAGCCAGCCTCGAGGAAAAAAAAAACTAAATTAGAGCACAAGGCTCTGAGTGTAACTCCCAGTACCAACACACACACACACACACACACACACACACACACACACACACACACACACACGTGTGGCTGAAGACAGCCTTGTCTCACATTGTGTGGTATGGGGTACTTTTGTAGTATATCTTTTTATTGTAATTAATAGAAGGGTTACATTATATTCACCAGAGAGAAGGTGTATTACTTCACAAACATTGATACCCTTTCTCATGTCTTGGTCCCCATTTCCCTCCCTCCACCCCTGCCTCTCATCTTGATTTCCCCCCTTCCCTATCCAATTGCAAATAACCAAATGCACAAATATACAATATATGGGAGACTTTTCTGGGACAACTGATTTATATATCAAGTTCTTCGAAGTCAGACAAGCACTTCCTGAGAGTGCCTGCCCTTCCAGCCCAGTGCTGAGGATGGGAAGAGGATACAAAGAAGCCAGGAAGGGTTTCAACAGGAAGGACTGTGTTGGGTGAGCTTTACTGTGGGCATGTACGCTTTGAAATGTGATTGCTTGATTCTCACAGCCACCCTGCAGGTAAGAAAGATACTCCTTATTTGCTCCTGAACAGTGCAGGTGGAGAGAAGTGCTTTTGCATGGCTGGGATGACAAGACTGAGGGACAGCCTGGCTGCAGGACTCCTGGCATGTTCATGAACAAGAAGAGTCCCCTGCTTGCCAGCCACTGCTAGACTCTAGTGTAGACACCGTGCTAGCCAGTTAGTTCTCTGGATCCTCTCATAAGCCAGAGGATGTATTAACTCTCTAAAATATGAACCTATAGCCTTAAATAGATCCTGTCTGCATAAACTCCGTAGAAGAAACTATTTATATTCCAGTAACAGCTCTACTTCAAAACTCAGAGGGAGAAGCTTTAAACCAAGAAACTGTAATGTTGTGGATGCAGAGATGCTACTTGTAGGGATGATGTTTACCCACTGCTTAATGCATAAATGCTGCAACCCCAGAATCATCAGAGGGTCTGAATGAGAGATGTGATTTCCACCTGGCATTTTCCATGTACTCCACAGGTATTCTGGAATAGTGGACAGAAATCCTTAGAGAACCAGAGCTACTCTTTGTCCTATGTACAAACTGTCTCAGAAAGGTGGTTGCTATTGGTAGTCTCCATATATTTATTGTCTAAGCTTTGAAACCACTGATCATATTTCCAGATAATTTCCATATATTTTTATATTCATTTTTGGCCAATCAGCCTGTTCTTTTGTTAATTTCTAAGAATGATGGATTGCACCAAGAGCAGTGAATTTTTGTATGAAGCACACACCTTTTTTTGTCTCACTTTTAATATCAGCCTCCCCATGCCAGCAATTTCTGTCCTCAGATGTTGACACAATGTCACCTAGTATTCAGTGCCTGCTCTGCGCTCAGGACATGTGTTCTAGGGGCTTCAAAAATCACTACCATGATAAATTTTCTTCTAAGTGTTTAAAAAGGACCTGTGGGATTGGAAAGGATCTGGACATTCAAGAACTATTCTGGCTGGGAGCTGGTAGCTTGTCCCTATAATCCTAGTTATTGAATAGGCTGAGATCTGAGTATCCTGCTTTGAAGGTAGGCTAGGGAGGAAAATCCATGGGGGTCTTACCTCCAATTAACCCAAAAATCCAGAAACGTATCTGTGGCTCAAATGGTAAAGTTCCATCTTTAAGTGGAGAACAACTAAGGAAGAGTACCCATAACCTGAGCTCAAGCCCCAGTACCAGCACACACACACACACACACACACACACACACACACACACACACACACACACACACACACATACAGGAGCCTTCTCTTTTAAGAAATTTTATATTTCAAATAATAGCTGTACATCAACTTTTCCTATTTCCAGCATGGAAAGATATAAAGAAGAAAAATGAAAGAAATATTTAAATGATCTTAGAGCTAATCTTTAATTTATATTACACACAAAAATCAAGAGTTCTCTTTCTAGAGATTACTGACTTAACAAAAGGTTCTGCATTCTCATTTTAAGTATTATCTGCTTTTAATCAAATCTTTTTGTCTTCTTTGCCTTTCATTGTCTTCTATAAAGAGACAGCGGATTGCCAGTGGATTTTAAGAGATGTAACAATGTCTCCACAGAGTGACATTTTATTGTTGTGTTGATTATTAGTGCCTTGTTGCTGCTTTCAACCTCACTGTAATTTTTATTTGAAAGTAGGTAACAGCTAAGAGAGCTATCGGGGAATTGTCCTGTGTGGTCTCCACAGTGAATTAGGCACTGTTAGAGGAATTAAGAATGCTTGGCTGAATTTGTAGCTCTGCATTTCATTCTGATCCTCTGTAAAGTCAGCAAATAACACCTGAAAAAGGCAAAGAAGGGTATATCAGCTCAGCACGGGCAACAAAGGCCTGTAATCCTAGACTAAAGGATGCTGAGATCAGAGAATCAAAGTTGAAAAGCCAACTTAGGTAGAAAAGTCCATGAGACTCTACTAAATCAGCGAAAAGCTAAAAGTGGATTTCATGGGGCCAGGAGTGTGGCCTCATGGTAGAAAGCTTGCCTAGCTTGCAGAAAGCCCTGGGTTTGATTCCTCAGTACTATAGACACAGAAAAAACCAGAAGTGATATTGTGGCTTAAGTGACAGAGCATGAGCCTTGAAAAAGCTCAAGGACAGTGCCCAGGCCCTGAGTTCAAGACTCAGTATAGGCAAAGATAAAATTAAATAAGTGAAGTTCACATGGTAGAATGCTATCCTTAAGCAAAAACAAAATATAAGGGGCAGGGCAGTGGTGAGGGGCATGGTGCTAGTTGCCAGCAGCTTCTAGCCAGGGAGCTATAGGAACAAGGTTTATTTGTTTGATTTGGGGGGGAAGTTCCCATGGGATTGGCAAATTCTCATGTCCAGAGGAGACACTGTTTTCTTTAAGGAGTAATAACATATCCTTTTACTCTTCCCAGTAATTAAAACCAGGATTCTCATCTCAACTATCTCTTCGTCTCTGTGTCTTCTAGTACTTCCTTATTTTTAACCTAAAACCCTGCTGGCTACTTCCCTGTGAAGTCTTGGTCATCTTTTGCCTGTGTCCTCAACAAAAAAATAATTTATAACAATAGCCGTTAAAACTCAGAGTGCATTGAGGGTTCATAAAGTACCAGACCATTTCTCATCAAACACATTCTTGAAAATACTCTCCATCCCCAAGTGTTGCCAGGCTAAGATTATCATGCTTCATAAATGGGAGACATGAAACAAGTTATATGATCAAAAACAAGGCCTGGAAAAGCTGCGATTCCCAGCCCTGGGTCTTAGGACACACTCTAAAGTTGTGTATGTGTATGTTCACACAATGTCTTTAATTTCCTTGCCTTTTCTTGTTCTTTTGGCAACATTGGAGTTTAAACTCAGAGTCTAATGCTTGCTAGAAAGGAAATTCTACCACTTAAGCTGTACCTCTACCCCTGTGTGTCTATAGTTATATGTTGCTATTCATGTCTGCCACCTACTATGGAAAGACACCAAGTTGAGAAGAGGAAGCCGTGGGTATTTAAATGGTAACACTGATAATCATCATTGTCTCCTTATCCTTGATTCCACTTTCTGTGCTTCTTTTACTGACAGCCATGTTCAAATATATTAAGTAGAAAACTTCCATAACCAAACAGTTTTGGGGATTCTAAATTCTATATTATTTTGAGTAGAGGGGAAATTCTTACTGTCCTCTCTGCCAGCCTATCCAAGACATATGTCATCTATTTGTCCAGTATATTCTGATCATACATGTCGTCAATTAATCATTTACAATAACTATGATAAGCTGTCATATTGACTGGCTGTCAGAGTGTTGAAGTGCTCGTGTTCAAATAATTCTTATTTGACTTAATATTAACCCTTAAAGCAATTGTAGGTTTCCTGGTGTTTATTTTGTTAAACTTTTACTTTGCCTTTCTAAGCCATTTCATTATGTGAGTTGTCTTTGGATTCAACCAAATATCATTCTATCACATTTCATGTAATATATTTGTATTAGATTCATAATTCCAGAAAGTGGATACTTGAAAGGACTAGGGGCGGGGTCAAGGAGAAAAGGGTAGATGCACAGAGAGGAGAAGAAGGAGAGAATGTAGTCAAGAATTGAATGTGTAGCCTACAAAATAAAGAAGAGTGAAGGAATGAATGCGCAGAGAAGGGATGAAGGTGAGAATGATAAAAGGTGTGACATTGATCAAGACACATTAAATTGGTAAATTGCTTTGGTAAACTTTGTACAACTTAAATACAAAAGAGAAAAAAAGAAAAAAAAAACTCCTTAAAGAATATGACAGTTCAGGCACCTGTGGCTCAGGCTTGTAATCCTAGCTATTCAGGAGGCTGACTGATGCTCTGAGAATCGTGCTTGAAGCCAATCTAGGGAGAAAACGCAGGGAGACTCTTATCTTCAATAAACTGCTCAGTAAAAGCTGGAAGTGGAACTGTGGCTCAAGTGGTAGAGTCATAGCTTTGAGCCAAAAGAGGTTCAGGAGCAGTGACTAGGCTCTGAGTTCAAGCCCCAAAACCAGAAAAAAAAAAAAAGATAAGACTAAACAGCAATTTTGAAAATCTTCAAGAAAAAATTAGCAATTTTATGACACTTTATTTTTTTTATAATTGCTCCGTTTTATTATTAGCTACTGTACCTAACTGAAAAGTTAAACTTTTAAGTACTTATGGGAATAAGTATCAGATATACACGATTGTAGTTTTAGGCGTCCATTATGGTTTTGCGACCTGTAGAGGACACTACATGAATCCTCCCAGTAAGGCACAAGGACTCTCAGTAGTCCAACTCAGGAGACCCAGGAAACTCTGTTGGACAATCTTCAGCCTAAATTCTTTTTGTAAAACATAAAAGAGCTCCTATGATACCACAGTGGGAATATGTGTTGTGAAGGCTATCCCAAGAAGGGAAAACTTAAGTCTTCATGACAGTTTAGTAATCCTAATCTCTGCTTATTGAGAAACTTCTGAGAATATATTTTCTACTTCTGGTTGCTTTGTAAAGACATTTTTTTTTGTATCCGCAAAAAGACTTATGATTTCCTGTTCCAGACAACCTGTGCATCTGAATGCTATCTGTCAGTAGTTGTAAGAAAAGAAAAACACAATAGGAGTTGATTACCAAATCACAACTTTACAAATGACAGCATTCCAAGAAAACACAAAGCACAAGATTTGCTATTGTCTATTCTACTTTAGAATTAGCACAGTCTATAACCTTTTGCTTTCTTCTTATCTTAAGACTTTCTCTTACTGGATGTGTTTAGCTAAATGACTTGCCTCTTTAGATGACAATTTTTTCACCTCCTGTTTCGAAATGATAGGTTACATTGTTTCCTAATTTCTGTGCATTATTCAAAATGTGTTAGTTTTTCAAACTAATAAGTATAAGACTTTTCATTTTCTTCCATAATTTAGTTGTCTGTATTATCCATGTGCTAATTCTAATCTAATCAGAGAAACAAAAACGGTTATCCCACCTCTTCTGCCTTCTAGTAGAATGTCAACACAATTTTATTTTAAGATTCCCCAAACTGAAAAACTCATTTCTGAGGGTGTGAATCTGTCTAGACCAAAATCTCAAAGCAGCTCTAGAATCTAGAAGGAAGATAAAAATAAATGTTCTTAGAAACGTTATTTGCTGAAAGATAATTTATAAAATAATGCCAACTATTAGCCTGTATCTGTAAGCAGATATGTTCTGCATTTTATATTATAATTTTGGGAAACAAAATGTTTTTCCCACAGAAATGGCATGAAAGATGGCCATGAAGGCCCTATTCTAGACCTAAAAAACTAATGCTCGGGTCTGGGACTGCTTTCCCAGCATGCACGAAGGCCCAGGTTCGATTCCTCAGTACCACATACATAGAAAAAAGCTGGAAGTGGTGTTGTCGCTCATGTGGTAGAGTTCTAGCCTTGAGAAAAGTCCAAGGACATTGCTCAGGCCCTGAGTTCAAGCCCCAGACTGGAAAAAATAATCGAAACAAAGCCCTACTGCTCAATGAGCCTGAAGCTCTAAACTTCAAGGACCTATGAGCTCCGGTCTAGTGAGGGAAGCCTTGTGGGGGTCTTGGTCCCCAGAGACAAGAATATTAACAATGGGAAGTCTGTGGGTGGCCTAGTCCACAGAGACAAGAATATTAACACGGGAAAGCAGGATGGCCTTGGGCTTCGGATCATCCCCTCATTTCATCAGGACTTTCCTGTGTTGGCCTTTAGATCCTTAAGATTTTCCCCTTTAAGCATTTCTGCCAAAAGGCCAAATCAGTTTTTCCTACTATTCTGCCCTGGTATGTCTTGCATGCCTTATATCGTCCATGTTTCCAGTGCTAAGTGAACAGACTTCAGAGCCCTCTGCATCTGCTCTTACCTATGTGTGCATTCACTGACTGTAGTCACCCACCACACACACCTGGAGTTCATATCCAGATGGGCTACGCCCAGCTTCCCCAGTATCATTTGGACTTTCCTTCCCTCCTTTATCTCTCTGGCTTTTTTTTTTTTGCCATTTTCCAAAAATCTAACAAAAGCCAACTTCTGAGAAGATTTTCTAAATGTTCAATTTGAAGTAATCATTCTCTTCTCAGGAATCACAGAGTGCTTGAAATGTATTTCTTAGTCATCATTCCTATTTGATGTTGTATTTATCCAACAACTAGCTAAAGGCTTTGCCACAAGGCAAGATAAAATAATGGTATTTGATGGGAAGTGGATGAAACTAGAGCAAATCATGTTGAGTGAGATAAGCTAAGATATAAGGAACAAAAGGCGCATGGTTTCCTTGACATGTGGATATTAGATCCAAACAGCACAAGACCGATGACTCAATACTCAGGTACTCAAGGTCATTGACATGAACTTGGAGCTATAACTAACTATATAGACATATAAATCTATAATGGGAAATATATTCTATAGAAATTGACATACAGATCATATGTATTTCTGACATACAAACTCTCAGCTTAATTTTAATTGTTCTTAAATTTATGTGCTAGTGATTGTATATAGAGATTCCATTCTTGAATACTTGTTTGCTAAACTTGACATTTGAAATATGATATAAAAATCAGTATCAATAAAATATTTTAATAAAGAAAAGACTTTGCTATAGTTGTGTTGTTTGTGGCTCATGCTTATAACCCTAACTACTCAGGAGTCTAAGATCTGAGGATCAAGGTTAGAAGCCAGCCAGTGCAGACAAATCCAAAAGACTCAGCTTCACGTAATCAGTGACAATCTGGAATTGAATACAGTTAAATTGGTAGAATGCCAGCAATGAGTGAAAAAGTTAAGTAAGATTATAAAGCCCTGAATTCAAGCACTAGTATTAGCATAGACTAAATAAACAAAAATTTAAGAGTAGCATATTTGAATAACCAATCAAGTGAGGATTTTAAAAAGTATCTATTTCCTTCATTTCTGCCAGTGATTGTTTTTAATGTTTTTTGAGTCCCACTCACGAAGATGAGGAAAGTGGTTACAATGTTAGTTCTAGTCCACTGTCTGGAACATTTTGTGACTAAGTATGGGTTAAATGGGTTCAAGAAGTTGAGCATGGCTTAGGGAGTAAAAGACAGTAAGGTTCATTACCCATTGCAAAAGCATTTGAATAATGTAGCATACATTTGGATCTATTTATATTTTGAAGTTAAAATATTCTCTGGCCGAGTACAACTTCATTTAATGGTACAGCATTCAATTAATAAATGACATGGCTGGGATTTAGTTAATAAATGGACTTTTTGGAAAGATAGATATCAAGAAATCTTAGCTCTGAGCGGCTTAAAAGAAATAAAATATCTTGACTCACTTGTGAAGGATTCAGAGATGTTCTTCGCACTTAATTTGAGCTAAAAGATGTTGTGGTATCTACAGTATTGCCTGGTTTCACTGAAAAACTCTTTACTGTTATCCTCTGACCTTGTGGTCTTTGACCATGACCTTGTGAGGAGGCTTTGACTCTGGGACTCTTGAGAAGTGCTTCATGACATCCCAGAACTATATATGCTTTCTGGCTCCTGGGGAATGGGTGGGAACTCCTCTTACCCCAACCACTGACCAAAACTCTGAGCTTCTCTGATTAAACTGGATTGTATATCTCACATGGGTTCCTCTCCCAGTGCTTGGAAAACAAAATCAACAACATCAAAACAAAAGTTTGTAAAAACTCCAAAAAATACTTATAAGGCCTATAAAACACACTCCAGAGCTGAAGGTAGTGTTGATTCTGAGTGACTGGGACATTGATATAGTCAACCCAATTTCCCATTTCTCTTTACACAACCTGTTACTGAATATTATGTGCCAGGTATTATTAGTCTCAGGGCCAGGGTGGAGAGATGAACAACACAGACCAAATCCTTTCCTCGTAGAAATGACAATCTCTTCTGAAAGGAAAAAAAAGTAAACAAACACTATGACAAGTGCTATGCAGAAATAATACAAAGGCTTGGAGAAATGGAAAGGATAGGACTTTATAATAAAGTGATTTCGGAAAGAACAAGACAAAAGGCCACAGAGATACAAGCATTTCTCCTATTCAGTTTGCTGCCAAGTAAAGGCTGGCAGTGCCCAAGGAGAGGTGTCAACACTAATTGAGGTGGGGGAAGGGAGTCACAAATTAGACTTTGTCTAATTTGAACCCTGAACCTCCTTCTTTCCTGTTTCTCCCAGTGCCTTCTCTCTGTCCTTTCTGAGAGCATAAGATAGGGAGATGGTGGAAAGAAGATACAAAGCTACTACAATTGAAACCCGTAATGGCTATAGCCCTCCACCACTTTCACAAACACACACACACACACACACACACACACACACACACACACAGCTTTAAATTTTAAAAAACAAATGGGATTGGAATCTTTTCTATGGACTCATTCCTATCCATAAATATCTAAGGCCATGTTTGATGTATGCTTCACTGGAAAGAAAATAACCATATAAAGGATTTCTGAAATCAAAATATTCTTTCATGTACCTAGCTCATTAAAGCACATAAAAATAGTGATATCATTGGTCCATTGATGAATTTTAAGAGGTTTTTCTGTTGTACTTTTTGGCAAATAAATCACTAGCGATTTTATTCTTTTGAATATAAATTATGCTGGTCTGTGGGTTTTTTGTCATTTGTGGTAAAACACATTTGTTGGGTTTTTTTTTGTATTTTCTTAAAGCATATGTCACAAGTTAGTTTTGGAATGAGTAAAAAGTTTTCATTCTAGAATGTGTATGTGTATGTTTGTGTGTATGTGTGAGAGAGAAAGAGGAGTATGTATGTGTTTCAGCATTTTTTTTCGATCGAGATGAATTCTAAGAGTTTTAAATACAGTCTCATGTTACTAAAAAAACTTTGAAGACTGGCTGATATTAATGAATTGGCATCACAAAGGATCTTTTATAACATAACTAACACATCCATAAAGTGAATGGCTATGAAATAAAAAGAAAAGAGGTAAAGGCTAAAAAATAAATAAAAGACAAAGGAAAAACATTAAATGCCAAATAATGCAGATGCAAGCATGACTACTTTGTAAAATAAGTTGTCTATCCCAATTTCTGTTAGCATTACCCTGCTTCCCAGTTACTGGCACCTCTACCACTGATTTTCTGCATGCCTGACATAATGACATTGAAGCAATTCTCTGAAGTAGTTTGTGGTTTGTTAAACCCCCTTTAAGTCCAAGTGCCTTGTTGTGATTAAGCATTTAAGGTTTACTACTTTAAGTTTTATTAAAAATATTTAAGCTGGGAGCTGGTGGTTCCTGTTTGCAATCTTAGCTATTTGAGAGGCTGAGATCTGAGGATCAAAGTTCAAAGCCAGCCAGGGCAGGAGAGTTCATGAGAGACTCTTATCTCCAATTGACTACCAAGAAAGCCAGAAGAAGAGCTGTGGCTCAAGTAGCAGAGTGCCAGCCTTGAGCCCAAAAGCTCAAGTATGACACCCAGGTGCTGAATTCAAGCCCCAGTACTGGCAAAGAAAAAGCATATTTACAATTCTCTTTGGGGAATTACTGAAAAGTCTTTTTCCCCTCCCTTTTCTATGTACATTTTAAATTGTACACAGATATTTAAATCTTTATTGTTTGGTATTTATCTTAATTACAAGGGAATTTTGTTGTTCTGCAAAGTAGCCGATATAGCAGTATCATTTAAGTCAGGACTTGAATGCCAAAAAAACCTACCTTGGTGAATAGACCATTTTGTCTATAAAAGTATCGAGAAAACTGGGTTTCCAGAGAATTGAAACTAGACCCTTTTCTCTCATGCCTCATAAAACTCAATTCAAAATATACCAAAGATCTTAATGTATGAGTATGAGAAGAAGACAGAGGAAGCAGTGGAAGATAGAGGCATAGTTAATGACTATTTGAACAGGACTTCAATTTGCTCAGGAGATGAAAGCAAGACTTGACAAATGAAACTGCACCAAATTGGAAAGCTTCTGCACAGCAAAGGAAACAACAACCAGAATCAAGTGGGAAAAAAAATCTATGGAGTAGAAAAAAACCTCTGCCAGCTATTCATCAAATAAAAGATTACTATCTGGAATGCATAAAGAATTTAAAAAAATTATACACTAAAAGAATGATCTAATTAATAAAGTCAATGAAATAATAGAATCTCAAAAGAAGTACAAATGGCCAAGAAATACATGAAGAAATGTTCAACATTCTAAGTCATAAAAGAAATGCAAATTAGATCATCATTTCCATGGCTACAATCAAGAAAACAAAATGAATGCAGATAAGGGCATGTATGGGGGAAGAAACATTCATACATTTTGGGTGGAAATATAAATTAGTGCAGCCACTATAGAAATTAGCATGGAGCTTCTTTATAAGAATATACAGGAGCTAGGGCTCCTGTATAATGTATATGCCACTTTATCATTTCTGGTCAGAGATATCTAAAGAATTGAAAGTTGGCACACAGAAGAGATTTCTGCACACTCATATTTATAGCAGTGCTTTTCATGATAGCTCAACAATAGAAGCTGCCATAGATGGCCAACCATCCAAAAAATAAATCAAAGAAAACATGGTAGAGTGCTGGCCTTGAGAAAGCCCAAGGATAGTGCTCAGGCTTTGAGTTCAAGCCCCTAGGACTAACAAAAAAATATTACATGTTCTCATTCCCTCATATGTAGAGTTTAGATATTAAAAGTCTGATGTGAATATAACACTAGGGCTTCTTGGGGTTGGAAACAAGCAATATAGCAGAGAGCAAAATGAGAGCATAAAGAGGAAGTGATTGGATTAAAGTGCTTTGTACTCATATCGGAAATTGAAGAATGAGAGGCTAGACGTACATGATGATGATTCCATGTGTGTAAGAGGCAGAGACAGAAGAATAATTGTTCCTGACCAGCTTGGCAAAAAGCCAGTGGAGCTCCTTTCAAAAACTCAGTTTAGGAAGATGATACAAGTCTGCAATCCTAGCTATGTTGGAGGCAGAAGTGAGAGAGAGGTGTCTGAAGAGAGGTGTCCATCCCTGGACAAAAGCAAAAAAAATGTCTAAAGTAAAAAGGGTTGGCCGAAGCAGTAAAGTGCTATCCCAGCAAGCTAGAGTTCCTGAGTTCAACCCTCCCCTCCCAAATAAATGGAAATCCTCTAAAATTGTTCTGAGAGTATTGGAAAAAGATTAGTAAAGGAGGGAGGTCTGTTCAAAGTACATGTTATGTACATATATGAAAATAAAGCAGAGTAATCCTTATGCACAGTTGATATTCACTAATCATAATTAAATAAATAAGACCTTTAGTACCTCTTATCTCTTTTCTTTTAGCCGTGTATATCTTTTCCATCCACTGTTGTAACTGAATGGTTGGGTTCTATCCACTGAAAGTCTGAACTCAAACTCAGGGCCGGGGTACTGTCCCTGAGCTTTCTTCCTCAAGGCTAGTGTTCTACCACTTTGAGTGCCATTTCTGGTTTTTCTGGTGGCTCATTGGAGATGTCTCATGGACTTTTCTTCCCTGACTGGCTTTGAACTGTAATTTTTCAGATTGTAGCCTCTTGAGTAGCGAGGATTAAAGATGTGATCTAGCTCTTGGCCTTTCAGTGTTCCGTTGTTAATTCATCTCATTTCAGTTCACATTCACTCTGATACAGCCCTGCTCCCAGTTCTCATGCTTCCATTAATAGCCCTCACCTCAAGTCACTCAGGCTTACGTTCCTCACTCATACATGGTGCAGATCTTTTCTCAGTTTTCTGCTACCCTTGCAGGTAGTGAGAAGGCTTTTTGCCAGCATCACATCTCTACAGTTAGCTTTTTCCTTCATGTTGGAGAGATGGCGTGGTGCACCATGAGGAAGCAGGCCGTGACTTGGTGTAGCTTCTGCAGCCTTGTGCTCAGGATTCTGAGACCGTCTTGGTAGGAAATCAACTCACAACAAGGTAGTCAGCTTTCTGTTCCTCTTATGAAGCCTGAGATAATCCACTTACAAAGAGGAAGAGTCCATTTGGGCCCATGATTTTAGAGAATTGTGTTCATGATAGGCTAGCCTCATTGCTTTGAATCTATAGTAAGATATTAAGACAAGAAAATATGGTAGAGATAAACTTCTTTCCTGTTGTTAGAAAGTGAAAGGCAAAAGAAGAAGAGCCAGGAGTTTCACAATCCCCTTTGAGGGTATCTCCCCCCACACCAAAAGATAAACAAAAGGAGAGGTCTGTTGCTCGGTCCACCTCCTAAAAAATCTATACTCTCCCAACAGCACTGCTGAATATGAAACCATCAATATATGAGCTTCTGAGGAACATTCCAGATCCACACCACCGCAAATGGTGGCACAGAAAGAAAGAATAGACGCATATGCCACACATTCATTGGAACTGGTGGTGTGAAAACTTACATCTTTGACTGATATGTGTCAGTCATTGGGCCAGGAGCAAGTCACTTAGCTTGGATTTATTCTTATAAGTCAAATAGTGGCCACTGATTAACTAAAAATGTATGGTGTAAAATCAAACAGATCTAGTACTATATTTATTAGCTATTTCCTGTGCACAAAACAAATCTTTTTTGCTACTGCCTCTTCAATGAAAAAAATAAACAATATACATTGTCCTTCAAAGTATTATACAAAACAAATGGCTCTATTATGTCTAATCTCTTCAGCCAACACCCTAAGCTAGGCTGGCAACACCTTGTTTGGAAATGATAGCTCCTTTCCTATTTTCCTTTCAGATACTTTCTCACAAAAGAAACCGTTGTGTATAATCAATCAAGACATTCATCACACCCTTCTTCAGTCCCCAAGCCCCATGAGGCATTTCTGTCTGACAGTGATGATCTCAGCCTCTGAGACCACTGTTCCCATTTGGGGTGTGGTAGGTGGCTATTCAGTGCTGACAAGGATAGTGTGGGTAACTATATTCAAGAAGATGGATCCTCATTCTAGAGACTGTGAGAGGAAACACTGGAGAGAAGAGAAGCTCCACTTTTATTCCCAATCTCATCTCTTTCTTCTAACGGTCTACACTACTTCCTGTACCACAGCCACCCCACCTCTGCCATCTTGCTTATTCTGTCTTTTCCGACTTATGTTTCTTCTATTTAATCTTTCCATTTTCATTTCCCATTCAAGTCACAATATGGAACTGAAGTCAGTGTTCATATTCTTCTCTGTTCCCTACATTAATTTATGCTCCATGTTGTTAATTTTATAAGTGAGAGAGAACATTTCCTTATTTCTTATTTTTTTCTCACTCTCTCACTCTCTCAACACCCACTGTTTTTTTTTGGGGGGGGGAAACAGTTGAATTTTTCCTTTTGCTGAGTATTATTTTGTGTATAGTATATTTAATAGTTCTCATCAAAGAAGTTTGTTATTCTTATTTAAAATAGTATTTTGGGCTAGTATCTTTCAATGATAATTACACTAACAAAACTTTTATTTCCACATTTAATAAAGCAACAGTGATCACCAGGAGACAAATTTGCTCCTCAGGGAACATTTGGCAATGGTGAGGATATTTTTGTCAAAATTATTAGCATGTTACCACTGGCATCTAGTTAGCAAGGGGCCAGCGGCCACATATTATTTGTTCTTTTAAGAGGCAGCAACAACAAATTTGTATTTGTTTTGTACACAGGAAAAATTTAATAAATAGAGGACTAGTTTATTCTTCAATAAACACCTTTCCCCTATTCCCATATCCTCCAACAAGGAAGGTTTCATCCCCAATATCAATAGTGTGAATGGTAAGAACCCTGCTGTAAAGTAGTACAAACTTGTATAGAAACTGTGGTGAATAACTTCTATAAAAATTGTTTATTTTATTGGAACAAAAACCTTTTGAAATGAAAGGAATCATCCTTATCCCCCAACCACGTGACTATTTCTCTTGCTGTATGTTGTATTCCCAAATTATCTTGAAAGGCCCATTATTTAGTTTCAGAGATTCCAGGTTTCTTATTTATATTGCTTTACTTCATTTCATTTCTTGTGACAAATCTTTCCAAAGTCTTGTGTGCTAATTAATGAAATAAATACTAAAGGTATTTTAAGTATATTTGCATTATTTGTAATAGAATAGGCATATTTTTAGAAGGTATTTTTAGTTGTATTTAAAAATTACCTATCACAAATTCTCTATAACTTGATTATTAACATTTTCCTTTAGGAATTTCATCATAAAATTTTCAAGTGTTTCCACATTTCCCCAAATGATCAATACAGAGAAAGTAAATTTAATTTAGAAACAGCCTGTGATTCAGTACGGGAAGTATGTCTTTTTACCAATTGCATCCTTCCTATCTTTATTATACAGGCCATTTTTCAAAATTATTGTTTCTTTATTCATTTGCCTTCCCTTGTCATTTCATATGAAATTTCAAGATGGTACGTATGGGCCAATGATCCCAGCTGAGGGATGATAAGTTATGTAATGGACTACACATGAGCAGACTTCAATATTGTGGTTGAAATGTGCACAAGTGAATCAGACACATACTTAATGATCCACATATTCATTGCTGTGCTGCCTGGTAATTAGGCACATGGTACGCAGTCCTGAGAAATTACTGTAATTACTATTCTTTCTCCTCAGCCAAACCACATTTCTGTAAGGCTTTTTTCTAAAAAAAAATCCCCTTTCTTATTTACTTTTCCAATGTCTTGAGTCAGCATCAGTTATCATTTTCCCTTTAATAGTAGGGGTGATACTATGTGTGTTTTGTCTCTGTCTCTGTCTCTCTGTCTTTGTCTGTCTCTGTCTCTGTCTCTCTGTCTCTCTCTGTCTCTCTCTGTCTCTCTCTCTGTCTCTCTCTCTGTCTCTCTCTCTGTCTCTCTCTCTCTCTCTCTCTCTCTCTCTCTCTCTCTCTCTCTCTCTCTCTCTCTCACACACACACACACACACACATACACATCTTCCATCATTTACATATACAAAAAGACTATACTACCCAAACTGCCTCCTCTCCTATAGTACCTATAGAACTCTGGGCTTAGAGACATTTAAAAAAAAATAAGTCATTGGGATCAACTATACTAGTATCTCTGATTTTTATCATCATTTTGATAATACAGGATTGAAATCACCACTCGTGTTTGGGTACACCAAAAGGCATAACCCAGTGTCAGTCGTTGTGTACATATGTGCCTCATAAACACACCATCATCTTCTCTTTATAACATAAGGAATCAAAACCTCATGTTCAAAAGCACAAGAACTTAATGTAACAGCTGACTGAAGCATCCCAACATTCATACCGATCAAGTACTGCCTTGTGTTTTCTACCCTTCATGAATTTTAGAATTACATTTCACAGTTCCTTTTGAACCAGCTGGGTGGGATTAACTCCTATTGAATGTTGTTCGCAAATATGTTCAAGTAGTAAGATCACAGCCATGTTGGTTTATTATTAGATTTTATTTTTTAAATTGGAACAGATAATTGTACATAGCTATTGGAAACCCTGTGGTAATACATTCATTTGGTGTGTTCTGATCAAATAAAGCAATTAGCAGCTCCTGCTTGATATTTCTTTATATGTAGAGTCTTCAAACTTTTTCCTCCTAGCTTAGCCCTCATTATTTATGGATAAAATCTTTGTAGTCCAGGGAAATATTTACTGCTATTGTTTCTTGTTTATTAGTATAAGAAAGTTTTCTAAACTTCTTTTTTAAATATACATTCACACAAAGCATAATTAAATAACTACCCAAGGATTGAAGTAATAAGAAATGTGTCTCAATCTTTTGTGAAAATTTTCCTGGAAGACTGGGCTGGACCACTATTTAGCTGGGCATTGAAGAGAATTCTTGCTGTGAGCTGTTTTTTCTGGGATTAGACATTTATAAGCATTTTGTAGTTCTAGAAAATTATTTTGTACCTGTAATTGGAATTTATTTAGGCTTTCCTAGACTTTAAGTGTGAGTTCAAAGTAGCCATTTGGAGGCAGTAATGGAAGGAAATCAAAGAAAACCAAAACAAAAGAAATGTATGAACCTAATCAACAACATATGTCCTTTGTTGTTACAGTCTCTATTTTACATTCGGGTATTTAATATTTTCATTTATATCTGAAGACTTTTACCATTTAATGACCTTTCCTGTTCCCTTGTGTTTGGTTTCTCTGTTCTAGGTGAAAGTTAACCCTTATAAACACACACAAAAAATCAGATTCAAATTGAAATGTTTAAGATACTGTAAACCAATCCCTACAGTACTTCAACATCAAACAGTACTTATCGGTTGTATCTTCCTGTAGCCATTGTGTATGCCCCTATGCTATTTCCTGAATGATGTTTCTTTTTTAAGTAGATGATTTAGGAATTTCTGTAGGGGAAACTTGAGCCACTTCTAGCTAGTCATTAGCACTAATAAAATTTTCCAACCAATGACACAAATGACAAAAGTTGGTTGGTCCATTGCGTTTAAATAGTGTTTATTCCTGTTGGGTTCCAGTGGCTCATGCTAGTAATTTTAGCTACTCAGGAGGCTAAGATCTGAGGATAATAGTTTGAAGCCAACCCAGGCAAGAAAGTTCATGAGACACATCTCTAACCACCAAAAAAAGAAGGAAAGAAAGCAAGCAAGAAGGAAAGGAAGGAAGGGAAGGGAAGGGAAGGGAAGGGAAGGGAAGGGAAGGAAAGGAAAGGAAAGGAAAGGAAAGGAAAGGAAAGGAAAGGAAAGGAAAGGAAAGGAAAGGAAAGGAAAGGGGGAAAGGGAAAGGGAAAGGGGAAGGGGAGGGGAAGGGAAGGAAAGAGAAGTGAAGCCAGAGGGAAGCTCTAGCTCAAGTAGTAGCGCAGGAACCTTGAATGGAAAAGCTAAGGGATAGCATCCAGACCCTGAGTTCAAACCCCCAAACCAGCACACACAAACAAAAAAGTGTCTGTTTCTTATTTTCCTCTATAATATGTTAATTTAATAGCCTTTGGAAATCAAACCTTTCTTGAATATGCTCCATTGTGATTAATCTGCCATAGCAAGATAATGTATCCTGAACCTTTACTATTCATTGAACTTGTGAAAAATCATCTTCACTTTCTCATACACTGTCTTAGTGAGCCAGTTTTACCTCGGACCCTTTGAATTTCTCACCATCTTGTAACAATTCCCTGCCTGGTTTCCTTGGCTCCTCAATTCCCCCGTCCCGCGGGTTCAGCTATTCATCAGGCTCGAGGAGGCACCTCCTAAAAGAAGAAAACCAATGGGGGAAAGAGAGGAAGGAGACCAGGCGCATAAAGAAAGACAGAGACAATCTGAGTCACGTCAAGGTCTCATTTATTAAAAGTAAAGCAGGGTTTATATACCCTGAGTGTAAGGAAGGGAGTATAGAGGGGGGGGATGGAGAGTTTTTGCGATAACAAGAACTGGAAATCTCAAGGTTAGGGGTGGGTCAGGCTGTTCTTTTGGCCATTGTGCTAACCCAAGCAACAACCTGCGGTTATTCCGAGAAGTATTTTGTGCAGATGACTCAACCAGATGCGATTTGCTCAAGGCTAGAGGGTCTTTGCTTTGTTCCGTTTAACTCCTTGGTCTCTGACACTCAATCTCTCCTCTCCTTGCCTCCTGATATTCTCCTGAAACACAATAAAATACTATTAGAAATTGGAAATTTGTCTTATCATAGTGTGTGCATGTGTCTACCTGTGCACATACACTAGGACTAAGACTTGGCTTCAGGGCCTTCTCATTTGACTTAGTCACCTCCAGACTGATACTCCTCTACTTGAGTCACCCCTCCACATCCTCCTCATCCCCTTCAAGTCATCCCCACAGACTTGATAATTTTCCTGTCCTTGTCTGCTTCTCTAGACTCCTCTTCCTTCCTTCCCCACTCCTGTTGTCTTAAATCTCTCCTGCTCTTCATCATTTCTAGCCTGGGGCTCCTTTGTTTGTTTGTTTACCTAATGTACAACTACACCCATGACTATGATAAACTATGTAAGGGGAAAAATATCAACTTAAGGACAAAGGTAATTTTGGTTCGTGGTTTCATATGTTTCAGTTCATAATTATTTGGCTAGGAAGTATTCGTGTTATGGTAAAGCAGAATGTTATAGTGAAGAGCCAGGGGTAGAGTAAAGCTGGAGGCTGGAGAGGCAGACAGACACAGACACAGACACTGAGAGTAAAGAGTAAGGACAAAGTGAAATATACTTTTCAGGTGCATCCCTGAATGACCTACTACATTCAACTAAGCCCCACCTCCTACACATATTTTTCTTTTGATTGGTCATGGTACTTGAACTCTGGATTTAGGCATTGTCCCTGAGCTTTTCAGCTCAAGGCTACTGCCCTACTCTTTGACCTGGGCCTTGTCCCTGAGCTTTTCAACTCAAGGCTATAGCCCTATCCCTGGAGTCATTGTGCCACTTCCGGTTTTCTGGTGATTAATTGGAGATAAAAGTCTCATGGCTTTGTAGTGCAAGGGTTGGCTTTGAACCACAGTCCTCAGATCTCAGCCTCCTAAGTAGCCAAGATTACAGGCATGAGACCCAGAGCCCGGCTCCTCCACACATTTTTTTAACATCTTTTTCTCATTTTCTGCCACTTTTTTTTTCCCTTCCAACACCCTTCCCCACAAGTTACATAGTTCATTTTCAACATGGTGTCTACTGAGTATTACGGCTATTCAACCATTGTTCCAACATTTCTGTGCCCCCTTTACCTTCCCCCAAACAGCTAAACTTACATACAAGACAAAAGGTTACACAAATCAAAATCAGCAGGGAGAAGGAACCCAAAAAGCAAAATGAAAGCATCATCAGCAAAGAAAATGCTCTTCTTTCCATTTCATGGAGTTCATTTAGATAAGCATCATCTTATATGATTATATGCACATAGCTATTTGGTCTTTGTAATCCTCATTTAAGAATATCCTGCTTTGGTCTCATTCACAACAATTTTTTTTTTTTAGTTTTAATTTTTTGCTGTGTGTCAATCCTGAAGCTTGGACTTGGCTTAGGCACACTCCTTGAGCTTCTTTTGCTCAAGGCTAGTGCTCTACCAACTGAGCCATAGCAGCACTTTCACTTTTTTTCTGAGTAGTTTATTGGAGATAAGAGTCTCAGACTTTTATGCTGAGGCTGGTTTTGAATTGCAATCCTCATATCTCAGCCTACTGAATAGCTAGGATTACAGGTGTGAGCCACCAATTGCCAGTTTCATAACATAATTTTTAAGACATACAGTACTTGAATATTTTCCTCTCCCACAAATCGTCCTTGACTTATCTACACTCAGGCTAAGTCTCTTGCATAATCCTCTGTACCCATGTCGGTCTTCTAAACTAGTGAATTAATCACTTTATGCTGTGGCTAGCTGACTGTAGATTGGTTCCTTTCTCTAGTGTGAAGATTTTCATAAGGACCATATCTTTTCCATCTCAGCTAACTGACTATATGAAAGATATAAGTGAATGCTCTCTGTGAAATCTTGGTAGATTCTTCCATAAAAAGAACATAGTTGTTTTCTGTACACTTTCAAAGAAAATAGATTTTCATCATGTTTTAATGTTTTACTTATCAAGTTCTAACCACATAAAAGTTTACCTGCCTTTCTTCATTGTTACTTTGTACAATATAGGAAAATCACTCAGAAAATTTTCTCAATTTTCTCAATTTTCCACCCTTGCAGAATACAGGTTTAAAATGTCTCTTTCTATTTGAGTCTATCTGTGTTTGACATCTCACCCAAAGTAAAACATTCTTGCATTCTCCTAAGAGGGTTTCCAACAGAAAACAAAACAAAACAAAAAAAAAACAGGTTTTTATTCAGGAGAGTTTTAAGTTTATGTGAACTAGAAAAAAACCATTCCCAGGAAAAGCAATGTGGTGTATGCAGACAATTTTAAATGATTTTTATTGATGTGGGAGGATGTCAATAGTCCATGTATTCCCATTAGAATTGGTTCACTTTACTTTCACTGATACATTGATAAATCTACATATGAATTTATCTTCAGGTTTAATCACTAGAGATAATCTCTTAATTTTTTTGCCATTCATTCTATAAAGCATAGTAAGTTGAAAGATATTAATGTCACTGGATGCTGATAGTTCTTGCCTGTGATCCTATTTACTCAGGAGGCTGAGAGGATCATGCTTCAAAGACAGTCAAGGAAGAGAGATCCATGAGATTCTAATCTCCAGTTCATCACGAAAAGTCTGATAGTGGAGCGGTGGCTCAAGTAGGGGAATAACAGCCCTTAGTGAAAAAACTATGTGAGAGAGTGAGGCTCTGTGTTTAAGCCCTAATACCACCAATGTGTGCATGGGCACACATGTGAATACATACACACACACACACACACACACACACACACACACACACGATTATTATCAAATGGTTTGTCTTTTCTTACAAAATACGTGCTTTACATATACTGTTCTTCAAAATCTTGACATAAAATAATTTGTAGTGATAGCTGCCCTCGTGCCATTAGTGCAAAGTCCTGAGTTACATGTCGGATACCATTTAAAGAAGAAAATTTACAGAAATCAATTATACATCAATTATAACCTTGGGCTCTCCTAGCAGAGATTTGCAATAGAGCAAAACCTTGATACATAAGGCCATATAGTATGATGCTAAATGAAAGGACCTCTAGGATATAGAAACAAAAGCCATATAATGAATGATTGTTGTCCTTAATGTACTATGTTATCTCTCATCTCTTTTGCTGTCCCTTGGTTATCTCATATTGTTACAGTATCTCACTTTGTTATCTGATATATTGGATATATTTGTATTTGGTTATTTGAAATTGGATAGGGAAGGGGGGAAAACAAGATGAGGAGTGGGGGTGGGGGGAGGGAAATGGGGACCAAGAAATGTGAAAGGGTATCAATGTATGGGAATTAATGCACCATCTATCTGGCAAATATCATGCAACCCTTCTTTTAATTACAATAAAAATATATGAAAAAAAGAACCCACTGTACTATAAAATAGATGCAACTTAGAAAAATATATCTGTGTCATGACTTAAATCTGATTAATTCAATGCTAAATTCTACCCTAAAGAGTCATAAAAACATCTGACCATAATCTGCCTTCCATTGTTCATGTTTATAAAAGTACATTAAGAATAATTCAGCATAATCAAAACATAGTTAAAAATCCATCCAAAAAATCTCATCTGAAGACTTCTACTTCTCTTCTGGAAGAAAAGCATCTATTCAAGATCCTTTAAATATGATTAACTCTATAATCATGGTGTAACACAGTCTCACTTTCTACTAATCATCATTATGTCCAAATACCTAAAAATGAAGGTCAGTGACAGAATTTGGAGATGAAAAACTGCTTAAATCTGAGTTTTTGCTCCTCTTCTCGTTGTCCTCTCTGCTTCCTCTGTGTACATACCAGGAAGAAGAATCATTTATAAAGAATCACCATGTTGACCATGGTAGTCCAGAGCTTCTTTCCGAGCTCTGTCTGAGCCCTCTCTGCATCCTTTATAGTCTGGTCCTCTCCTGTGTGCATTTGATGATTTGATGCTTCTTCATTTTTCTCCTCCACCTTCTCCTCTTCCTCCTGCTGCTCCTATACTTGCTTCCAATTCTAGGGCTTGAACTCTGGATCTGGGCTCTATGCCTGAGCTATTTGTGCTCAAGGCGAGCCGCAGTCTCCTACCAGCTCTTCCCACCCCACAGTGATTAACTGAAGATAAGAGTATGAACTTTATCTTGTGTGGTTGTTTGTGTTTAATGTACTATGTTACTTCTCTTCTCTTATTTTGCCCTTTGCTTCATCTCATATTATTACTGTATCTGACCTTGTTACCTGGTATATTGTATATATGTTTGCTTATTCCAAATAGGGAAGGGAAGGGAGAAAACAAGATGGCTGGGAGGGGATAGGAGGAGGGAAGTTGGGACAAAAACATGAGAATGGGTATCAATGTGTGAAAACTAATGCACCTACTACCTGATGAATGTAACTAACGCCTCTATATATTACCCCGACAATTAAAAAGAATTAAAAAAAAGAGTATCCTATTCAAATTTAACCCTCAGGTCTAAGTATCTAAGATTACTAGCATGAGCCATCAGCGCCAGCATCTGCTGTTTCTTCTTGATCTTATGCCTATGTCTAGGCCCAGCCCAGAATGTAAATCAGAGACAAGGAGGTACATAAATGGTTCTGGTAGTACATATGTAGAAAACTGTGGTTATATCTGTCTATCTGCACTAAGAACATACCTGAGGACCGATGGAATAAAACCAAAGGTTCAGAAATGGACTGCAGACCTATAGCCACCTAATCTTTGATAAGGGATGGGGGGAAGGATAGACAAAAGAAAGCCTATATACATGTAGAAAACTGAAGTTATACCTGTTTATATCACCCTGCTCCAGAATCGGTTTCAAATGAATCAAAAACCTGAGATAAAAAGAAGGCATATTAGAACCATATCCTTTTCTATTATCAGGTTAGAGTAAATCCTTTCAATTGCTAGTGTTCTTCCCTGGGTAGAGGATGTGATGTTGGACTGTATGAAGTGCAAGACTGACCCAGATACTATGTGTCTGTGTGACTCTGAGACATTAAGTATTTTTTTAGTAATGTCTCATTTGTGCCTAGCTTATAGCCCTAAGTATAAAGGAATCTAATTACTAAAGAAATAGTTGTTGGTGGTGAAGTCATTACCACATCTTCCTTTCTAAAGATTGTCACAATTCTTGAAACACATGAAGCATCTTAAAAAGAGTGAAGGCTGTATTTTGGCTCTCAGATTCATAGGTTTTATCCTATTGTCTCTTGTCTCTGTTGCCTTTGGGCCTGTGGAAGGACAGTACCTCATGGTGGGATTACATGGCCAAGGATGAACACATAAGTAAAAAGTGTAAGAAGATGGTGTTGCAGTCCCCATATGTATTCAAAGGCAACCCACCAATGGCCTTCCTCCTCCATCTAGGCCTCATCTCCTGACATTTTCACCATCTCCCATTTTGTCAGCTTAAGGAGTAAATCTTCAAGGTGTAACCACTTGGGAAATGCTCCAGAGTGAAAATGTGATAGAGAAAGGTATTTTTTTTTGCTATTTTTAATCTATAGTATCTAACATAGTAAATGTTCCAGAAGTAGGTCAATAACATTTCAAATTTCAAGAAAGGCTGTTGGTTATTTTACTTCTTTTCCCTTTGCCTCCGAGCATTGCCTATTAGTGTAAAATTCTTTGAGGAAATACAGTAGATGGCTTTATTATTGTCTCACTTCTTTATTTGGTATTAATTAAACAAATACTAATGAATTTCCCTGTCTATCTGAAAGACAGATTCACTGTGATGACAAGAAATTGTGTTATACTCCTATGTTGTCATGTAGAAAGCCAAGTCCTATCCAACATATTCTCTCTCTAGCCAAGAAAAAAATTTTCTTTGGCTCATCCAAGGCTATTTATAACAGGCTAAAATTGTAAAAACAAGCAGGTAAAGATATTGGAGATGTCTAGATAGGAGAATCATCAGCTAATATTCCATTCAGAAAACACTGACATGATTAGGGTAGAAACTATCCGTGGTTATAAGAAAGTCGGCCACAGAAAGGTGGATAAAACCCTTTTGTGGACTGTGAACACTGTGAGGGTTCTGGATCCTGTTGAAATCTTCCAGAAATCTTGAATGCATTCACTTCATTTTCTGATCACTGTCTATCAGATCCAAACTGATACCTTACTCATACCTCTGAAAGACTAAAACACAGTAGCACCTCATAATATGTGAGTAAATGGATAGAAAAACTTGACAATGTTTTCCCACTTATGAGTGTTTAAGATGATTCCACTAAATTAAATTAGTTCTAAAGATTTTTGGTTCATCGGTGACTCATATCAGAGTTGTGGCAAAAAGAAAAGTAATTTACCTCAACTTTGACTCATACTCTGAAGGTTAGGAATTTAATGATTAAAACTACCATCATCAAAGTTGTTGAAAATAATGTAATAATGCCTGTGGCTGTATTCCTTGTTACATCTTAATGAGAGATCTTAAAGAATAAAAATGTAGAAAGCAAAAACATTTGCCCAGAGAAAAATCAGTGTGGGTATTTAAAAAGAGAAGAGATACATTTCCTAACAAATAGTGATTGCATAATACAGTGTGTCACATTCTCTTCAGCAAGGTGAGCATGCTCCTGGCAAACTCTTATGTGAGAACTCACAATCTTGGTATCAGCCAAGATTCCTTCCTTGACTCCTTCAGAACCATTTGCCTTGTGCTAAAACCCACAGTTATATGTTATAGAACATCTATACTAAAGTAAAAATTCCATGATTCCAGGAATCCAAAGAATAACAAAAATGGAAAAAGAGACTGGAAAGCCTCCCTCATCTGCCTTGGGCCAGCTGAGTAAAAGAATTTGAAGAGGGAAAGGGGTAGATGAGGATAAACAAGAAGGGAAGGTATCTCCAAAGATGAATTCCTCAAAACCTTGTTTCCTAATGTGAATTATTACCTCCCTAGTATAGAAGATGCTACAAGGAATGGCATGACAAATCGTAGATTATTTTGCATAGCTCTGCCCAAAACACATCCTAATTTATTTTTACAACAAACTTTATTAAGATATGATTCACGGTCCACACATTGCACCCACTTAAAGTGTACAATTCTGAGGCTGTTGTCTATCTGCAGAATTGCACAATCATCATCACAATCCATTTTAGAACATTTTCCTCACCCCTGAAATAAAGATCCACATCTAATGTCAATATCATAATTTATTTCTTCAACATAGAGAAAATTCCTTGTATTTATATACCTACATTTCCAATGTAGTCATTTAAAAATCATAGTTATAATTGGAGATAAAACAGACTAGTTTTTTCATATATTTTTATTGTAATTAATAGAAGGGTTACATTATATTCACCAGATAGAAGGTGCATTACTTCACAAACATTGATACCCTTTCTCATGACATGGTCCCCATTTCCCTCAGTTCCTAAAAGGAAACAGCAACTTCAATGATGAAAGCCTTTAAAAAATCATAGATAACCAAGTTCCACTCTCTGTTAAAAAAAAAACCAAACTTTCTTTTTTTCCCTTACTTTTGACAATACTGGGGTTTTAATTCAAGGCCTTGTGTTCATTAGACAACTACTTTAATACTTGAATCACATGTCCAGCCATGTTTACATTAGTTTATTTCTCAGTTTTGCTAAGGCCATCCTCAGATTGCAATATTACTCCTCTATCTCCCACAGGTCACCATGTGTGCCACCACACTTAGCCTTTTATCTTTTTTCTTTTTGTCTGGTTCTGGGGCTTGAACTCAGGGCCTAGGTAAACTTTTTTGCTCGAGACTGGTGCTCTTCTACTTGTGCCACAGCTCCACTTCTGGGTTTTGGTGATGAGTTGGAGAGCAGAGTCTCTCTCACAGGTGTTCCAGCCTAAACTAGCTTTGAACTTTGGTCATCAGACCTCTAACTGTTTGGTAGCTATGATTACAGATGTGAGCTAATAGTGCCAATCATTTAAGAAAATGGTACCTGGAGAAAAATAATCCTTAGGTGACCCAGGGTGGAATGGCTCCTAAATCCTCATTTGCGTTACTTATTGCTTTCTTCCCTTAACTTTTTGTTATTGATTCAATTTTTAGGATAGGATCATCTTTACAAAAACAATATAAATTTATTGGGAAACTTTTTCATAGATTATTTTTCAAGAGGCGGTAGAAAGTTAT
Organism: Megascapheus bottae; assembly: GCF_031878675.1. NCBI lineage: Eukaryota > Metazoa > Chordata > Mammalia > Rodentia > Geomyidae > Megascapheus > Megascapheus bottae. Next base: position 52,429,954 of record NC_143519.1, on the reverse strand, counting down.
GGGTAAAATGTTTTATGAATGTACCCATGAACGTTTCCTAAAAGGGGCCCATTGGCTCTCAATGCAATACTGTTACCGCTAAGGGCTATGTTATTGCATGACTTCCCTCTTGATGTGAATGATGTTTTAGGTTTCTTTCATTTTTATCAGGTAAAATCATGTACCAGCTGGGGACTGATGGCTCGTGCTTGTAAGCCTAGCTGCTCAGCAGGCTAAGATCTAAGGATTGTGGTTTGAAGCCAGCCTGGGCAGGAAAGTCCATAAGATTCTTATCTCCAATTTAATCCCCCCAAACCAGAAGTGAAGCTGTGAGGCAAGTGGTACAGTGCCAGCCTTGAGCAAAAAAGCTCCAGTATAGCACCCATGCTATAAAAAATTATTTAAATGTATCTTTGCTGATAGCATTGGAAAATGATGTACTCATCTCCTTGTAAAATCGTCTTTGAACACGGTTTGACACTTTACTCTCCATGTTTTGAAAATAGTCACATTTGCCATAAAACTACAAATTTACAGCCAGGCAGTTGGCTCACACCTTTAATCCTAGCTACTCAGGATGAGATCTGAGGATCATGCTTCCAAGCCAGCCCCAACAAGAAAGTCCATGAGAATCTCATCTCCAATGGTGTACTCAGAAATAGTTGGAAGTGGCACTGTGACTTAAGTGATAGAGTACTTGCCTTGATCAAAGAAGCCTAAAGGCACCTCGCAGGCCTTGAGGATCAGTAAAACGTGTTTACATACAATTGTAATTTATGTGGAAAATATTTGAAGGTGATAAAGCCAAACCACAAAGAGAAGGTATCTACCGAATGCATTTTGTGAATCATTTTGCCAGAGATAATTGGTTTGTGGATTGCAGTGAGGACTCCTTTGTTTGATGCATGATGACCAAATGCAAGTTGGATATTTTCTGATTTCAGGATGCATAGTGGCCACTAGGCTTCTCACTAAACTCTTTTCCTTGAAAGAACACAATTCTGTATACTGTACTGTCCTTTCAATGGCTGCCTTCATATAACTACAATATTTATTAGTCTTGAAATGCAAGAACCAAGGACTTACATAAGTGCTGCTAGAGGATTTCATTTCAAGCCACATTTAACACCCACCTACCCACCCTTTGTAAAGGTAATCTTCAAGGAGATTTAAGAGTGATAAATCAAGTTTTCAACTCAGTCTACTTTTTTCCTAATGAAATAGATACAAAAAAGGCTTTAGAGGTGTCTAATCATTTTCTTCTTTTCTTCACTTCGAACTAAAGATTAATTACATGTACCCAGAGATATAATTTAAGGTCTGTCATTTGGAATAGTAAGGGAGATGGATAAATGACTCATGAAAGGAGTCCTTAAAATTAAACTGCACAACTAAGCTTTTTATTAGGGAGTTGATAGGAAGGGTGATTCTTATTACAAGGAATGTCAAATAATAAGAGGTAAACAGGAGACACAGGATAATAAATACTACTCTTTGGACAAAAGTAACAAAGGGAAGTACTATGTTTTCAGAGTAAGATACATTGAATTACCCATCAAGAATTAGTTACTTTTTAGATGTCTTCTTAAGTTGGGAGACTCTCCTACAAAGAGGAGATTGTTTTCAAATGTATCCCATAATGTTATATTCTATATATGTAAGGGTTTATACTTTTTTCTGAAGTCTTATATTTTTGTTGATATAGCAATGCTGTCCTTAAAAATATAGCTTAATCTCAGCAAATGAGAGGCTGACAAAGGAAGATTTGCCAGTTGGAGGCCAGCCTGGAATACACAGTGAGACCTTTTTTTCAGAATTGTAAAAACAAAATAGCTGACCATATGGCATCAATGATTAAATAGTGTCATGAGATCAAAGGCAATTTTTTCTTTGAGTTTTCACAGAATAAGAAATTTGGAATTGTGTTTTTTAAAAAACTAGTATCTTGCCCAGACGTTGGCAGCTTCCTCCTATAATCACAGCTACTCAGGAGGCAGAGATGCAAGGATAGTTCAAAACTAGACTGTGTGGGAAAGTCTGGTTATTTGGAGTCTCATCTCCAATTAACCAGCAAAAAGCTATAAACAGAGTTTAGCTGAAGTAGTAGAGGGCCAACTTTGAACTGAAAAAACTAAAGAACCGTACCCAGGCCCTGAGTTCAAAACTCTGTCCTAAAACTACCACCTCTCTCCTCCTACCAGAACGTCACAGAACTTTTCTCCTTGTTTATTCTTACTCTTCCCCCACACAGTCAAAACCTCTTGAAAGGGACTTAGAGTGGAAGCAAGGACACACACCATAAAGGATTAGTGAGTCAATGGATTTGGGGGCTGGGTATCCAGTGAGAAGATCAACAATGGATCTCAAAGACAAAGCTAATACATTACCCGATGGTGAATTGGCTTAGCCATTCTGCTCTATTCTCATCTGAGCTCTTCAATGGGCAAGTCTAGCCTAAGACTGAGTCATTCATTCACCAGGAATACATATTTCTACTTAGTTCAGCCATTTTCAGATATATATCATTCCTGTGTACCTACCTGTGTACTATTCCTTCACTTCCTCCCAGTGACCAAGGGCACTGGATCACCTGCAGTATCCCTCCACCCTTCCCACCACCTGGAGAACCATCAACCAGTATGTCTACTTCTAAAATTGCCATGTGTGGCCAGGAGAATTTGTCTATGGAGACTAACTGTCCTTCTGCTGGAAAAAATAAGAAACTCAGGAATATTGTCTCTTTCCAATTGCAATGAAAGCTGCCACTGAAGAGAATCTCTTCCCAGGTGAAAACACAATTTACTTCCCACTTGAAGCGCAAAGAAGGGAGAAAATCACAGAGAAGCTTAGAATCTACTGTATGATCTGAGAAGTGTTCTTCCCAGAAATATATTGCTCCTTAAACCTGTCAGGCTCTGTGTCTTTATTTTACCCTACTTAATCTTTACATGAAAGAATCTAACTCGCTGCCTGCTTTCCTCTGGAGCAAGACAAGACTAAGGAAAATTACCCACAGACTCTGCAAGAGCTGTCCCAACATGTGGGTGTTGGCTGCTTCCTGCACTGAGTTATGAAATAAAGGAAAGGATTTATTTCATCCTGACTTCTTGAATTCACTCATGCTGCTTTCTTCAAAGAGTACCCTAGAAACTCATTGGCATAAGTGATTCGCAGAAAACGAATTTACACGCGCACTTAATTTAATTTCTCTAAGTGGAGGTCTCTGGTGCCAGTCTCAGAATGCTTCTAGAAAAAGAGATTTTCCTTGTCTGGTACTAATGTTTCTTTGGAGTATGTACTTCTGCAATATTCCAAGAGGTCATTCATTCAATTGCCTGCCCACACTTAAAATAATGCATAAACCTCTGCAGGAAAACCTGAACAGCTGACATGCTTTTCAGTATCCCTGTGAAAGGAAATGCAAGTCCTCTTAAGATTGAGCTTTTATTAGTTAGCTTTTACTGGAGCCTAAGGGAAAATTCTGCTATAATTTTAATTCTTTCTTTGAGGTAGTGCTATTGTTTTATGTACAAACCCCTATACTAGCTTCATACGAATTGTTTACGGTAGATAACCACAAAATACTTCTAACTCGTTACTTCTGCAAACCATACAATTACGACTTTATCATTGGTCTTACATTGTAAAGCTCTGAAACCACATCATGAAACCACCAACCTGCAATCTGAATTATAAACAGAAGGAAGATGAATTTATAAATCACCGGTAGAGTATGCAGAATACAATCCCTCATTTTTTTGCCTTTTGCCAAACACACACACACATTTGTATTGTGTGTCCCTTACAACAGTGAGTTCATCATCCTCTTTGATTGTCCTCATTCTTTGAAGTTACATTAAATTCTGACCCAATGGCACTTTGCTCAGTATATCAACCCCTTTATAACCATGTCCCTTCAGCTTGTCATTTATCACAGTTGGATTACTTATTTCTGCACAACAGTCTCAATGGTTATTGTTGTTCTTATATTTAGAGTTTTGTTCTTGGCTTCTCAATTGAATTTATGCTTCTCCTCCTTGAGATATAACAACAATCTCAAAGCAATAACCACTAAGTTATATGGACTCCCTGGACTCAAGTTGGGAGGTCCTTTCTTACAGTATGGCCAGACTGACTTCTCTTCAAACAATGATTCATCCAAGCCCTCCCTCCCCATCTTTTCCTTGTGTGTGTGTGTGTGTGTGTGTGTGTGTGTGTGTGTGTGTGTGTGTACACATGAATGCACCAGTATTAATTTTTAAACTCAGGGTCGTTTGATGCACTTGCTTTCTTATGGCTGGTGCTTTACTATTTGAACCAGGCCTTCAGCCTAGCATTTTGTTGCTTAGTTGGAGATGGAATCTAGCAGATCTTTCTCCCCAGGCTAGCTTCAGACCATAATGCTTTGTATCTCAGTCAACATAGTAGAAAGGATTATAGATATGAGAGACCCACATTTGGCTATAATCTGTTCTGGAAACTCCTCTTCCCACCAAGAGTCTAGATCTATTTTTTTGTGGGGATGGGGGAGTCTGGGTAGTGTTCCTGAGCTTCTTTTTCTCAAGCTCAAGGCTAGTGCACCACCATTTGAACCATAGTTCCACTTTTGAACCACACTTCCACGTTTGGCTCAATGAGTAGTTTAAAGGAGGTAAGTTCTCATGAACTTTCTTGTCTAGGTTGCATTCTAGTCATTTTCTAATTGACCTCATGATACTGAACAGCACAGGCCCACCTCACACAGCGTCCTCCTAAGTATCCCCTAGAACTTTCCTTGAGAATGTCTCTGCCAGCGAAGTAGTTTTCCTAAAACTCTAATTTCAGAGTTAAATGTGTTCAGAAACACACATTGCTAAATCTTCACTATCATAGTATCTCTGGAAAATGCTTGCCTTTTCAGCTACATCCCAGACCTCTTGTTTTATTTATTTTTCTTGAGATAGGATTGTGTTGCTACTTTTGCCAAGGCTGGCCTTGAACTAATGATCCTTGTGTCTCTGACTCCTGGTTAGCTGAGATTATTGGCACAAACACCTACAACTAGCCAACCTGTGTATTCTCTTTATTGCTATCTATACCCCTGTTTCTCAAACTATTACCTGACTACTAGAATCATAATCGACTTGGTTAAAATCCAATGCCTGGCCTACTTAGATGACAATCCCTGAAAACTAAGCCTAGGAATCAGTTGTTTTACTTTCACAGATCATTTTTATTCTAATATTTATTAATCACTGACTTAAGGCCCCCCTCTTTAGTACTAAAGCATTTCTTTTCCAGATTTAATATGAATGTGAAGCACCAAAATGTTGATAAAAATTTATTTTCTTATATGTGCCGGTAATGGGGCTCGAACTCAGGGTCTCCCTAAGCTTCTTTGCTCAAGGCTAGTACTCTGCCACTTGAACCACAGCTCTACTTCAGGATTTTGGGTGGATTTGGGGTGGTTAATAGGAGATGAGAGTCGTATGGACTTTTCCTGCTCAGGCTGGCTTTGAACTGTGATCTTCAGATCTCATCTTCCTGAGTAGTATTACGGGTATGATTCATCAGTGTGACTGGTGTGACAACAATGCATATTCTGAATTAATTGCATTTGAAATGAAACTAGAAATTGCCCGAATCCCCAGGCAATTCTGAGGCTGTTGATTTATAGGTCACACTGCACTGCAAGGTGCTAGAGAGAATTTTTTTTTAGCACCATCGAGTCCAGGACATCAACTCATCCAAAACTGATAGGATAATTAAAAAACAGTACTTATGTTTGTAAACCACACTCAAGGCACTCACAACTCTCATCAGCGTATATCACCAGAAACTCTACCACTCACCCTCACTAGAGAGCCCTTCCTAACCTGTGACCTCTGATCCTCTTGAGCCTGTACTAGAGTTTTGAGGTCATGGGACTCATGTGTACACTGTCCTTTTCTCTGTGCAAGGGGGAATAAGTCAGGCATAAAGAAGCCAAGGTGATAGCTATTAAATTAGATTTCTGCTCATACTTCATGCCCTTTTGTTATGGTTGTGTCCTTTGTTTCCTTTTTGTATCTCTAGCGATTGTATCCCTCTTCATTTTCTAGCTCTCAGTTCCCGAGTCCTTTATTGATTCTGTAGTTCTTAGCTGCCTTTTAGCTCGTAACCATCCTGTAGCTAAGAAAAACTTGGTGGTCGTAAGTGGTCAGTGAATAGGACAGCTTATTTTCTAAATTCTACATTCAGCTGGGTCTCAGGATGAAAGGTCGCTGTTGTTTTTGAAAATTTGATGTGGAAGAAAAATGATGATAGCAAAGCTGTGTCACACATACACACACCCTGTTGTAGATGAAATTATAAGCACTGAGAGATGATAACTTGCAAATGTCACCTTACTTAGGAAAAAGGTCCTTTAGAGCTCTAATCAAGCAAGTTGAGTATCTTGAGATGAGATTACCTTGTATTATTCATGTGGGCTTCATATGCCATTGCAAATCTACATGAGACCAGTCCATGTAAAGATGGTGGCAGAGACTTCAATGATGTGATGAAAGAGTAAAGAATACAGGAATCACCAAAAACTAAAATAAATAAGAAAAACTGTTTTCCCTGGAGAGCCTGTGTAGGAACTGTGTATCTGTACTTACCTTAATTGCAGACTCTGAGCCTTTAGACCTGTGAGCAATTATATTTCAGTCATCTAAAGCAACCAGGTATATGAGCATTATTGTAGAAACCACAGGGAACAGATACAGACACTTTGATAAAAGAGACAGAAAGAGAGAGAGAGAGAGAGAGAGAGAGAGAGAGAGAGAGAGAGAGAGAGAGAGAGAGAGAGAGAGATTCAGATGGCATGAGTCATCATGCAGGAATCTGTGCTTGGATGGAGGCCTGGGGTAAGTATGGAGCTTGTGACGCTCAGCTGCTCTGTCCTCAGGCAGCCTCCTCTTCTTTGTGGACTGTTGGACTATTACCATGATTCCAATAGATACAAGTAAGCGCACTCCTATAACAAGCGCTTAAGTCAAACTAGCTACTTCAGTTCCCATCAGATGAAGAAATGATAACTGTCCCAGGTCTTGAAGTCAAGCCAGGAGAGATCCTGTGCTGAGCTCCAAGGTGAACAGAAATCCAACGTATGAGAAAGAGAAATTTTTCTGAGCCATGCTAATTGTCATGGTAATCACCATTGCTAACTTCAGAACCCGTCATAGCTGTGGGAGAGCCGTGTGCATTGTGGAAATAAATGAAGAACGAGCAAGTGAGAAAAACTAAGGCTATTTATTCTGTGCTCAATATAGCAAAGAGTTAGCCACCACCATCTGTATTTTGGCAGAGACTCAGAGACAGGCAGAGGATCAGGGAAGCTTCGTAGTGGGCGAAAGGGAAGTCTGGAGTGCCTGATGAAGGCCTTCAGTATAGGGAAGCTGCAGGAAAGCTGTCCAGCAGCAGTGAGGCATTCTAGAGGATTTTTCTAGTTGAGCTCAAGTTGGAGATGAGGACAGAAATGAGGGGAGCTCTCAGTTATTAATTAGTCCTTGGCTATCTGAGGTTGAATGCTATGGGAAGGGGGCTGCTGCATGGCTTCCTGGACTGGTACTAAGGAACAGCTTCCTTCCTTCCCCTCCCCTCCCGTTCATTCCCCTCCCCTCCCTTCCCCTCTCCCCTTCTTTTCCTTTCTTTTTGTGCTAGCTCTGGTGCTTGAACTCAGGGCGTGGGCCCTGTCTCAGAGATTTTGTGCTCAAAGCTAGTATTCTACCATTTGGACCACAGCTCCATCTCTGGATTTTTGATGCTCAATTGGAGATAAGTGTCCTATGAACTTTCCTGCCTAGGCTGTCTTTGAACCATAGTGCTCAGATCTCAACATCCTGAATAATCAACAGTGCTTGGCAAAGGTATAGCATTCTGACTGCTATAATGAACTTCTAATGTCCTGTCTCCCTAGGAATGGTTTTATGGACAGGCTGCTGTAGGCTGTCAGAGTTCCTATGTGTGTGTGTATGAATATGTAGATAGATAGATAGATAGATACATACATACATACATATATGCATAGCATATACACATACATGTTTGAATATACATTTACATGTATATTCATTGGTATATTAATATATTGATATGTATATATACATTGATAGATGTGTATAAACATGTACATATATACTGATGCATGTATATGTAAATACATGCATATGTACATATACACAATATACATATATAAAAATCAAGTATTATCTGTCTGAATATTCAGTCTCTCAACATGATCAGACTTTCAGTGAATGCAAGAAGACATTGCACTTGAAACTACTGATGTGTAAGTCCTGACACTGGGGTGAAGACCCACCCAGCATCTCTGATTCATTCAAACCTTTCACTGAAGATGCATATAGTTTTCATGAGAAGAAATTCAAAACTATGCAGTTGGGATTTCCCAATTTTAGTGACTGCTGTGTGTTTAAAAAGATGGACAAAACTCTTAGTGAAGCCTCATCCATTAATAAAGTAGTAGAAGACAATGAGGGAAAAGAGACTCCTTTCTGGGGCATAATTACTGCTGATAATGTTGGGTTCTTATGAGAAAGAAAATTTACTGGGAACACTTCAGAAAGGTGGGATACCGATCTCAAATCAGCTAATAAACACCTGGTGGCACTGATTCCAGAAATGCTGTCAGGCTTAATGAGTCTGGTTACAAATCCCCACACCTGCATACATTAGAACAGAGTCTCCTACGTGAGAATTCCTTGCTCCTGGTGAGAATAGCTCAGAATCACCGTTTTGAGATTCATTTCAAAAAGGCCATTATAGAAGTCTGGTGGCATCACCCCTAAAGGTTCCATGCCTTCAGATCAATTAAGCATGGGTATCTACCCAGTTGTGACCAAGACCTTCAATATTGCCAATTGCATCACCTGTACTGCAGTGGACTCATTAAAGATTCACAAAATGTCAACTCGTGGTGGCTAAACCTCCAGCATGAATGTGTGAAACGCATTGTTTAGGGACCCAAACTAGAAGATGGTGATCGCTTCATTAGCACAACCAAGAACTTCTTAAGGGTTTCATTAGGAAACAGCCGGATTCCTTTCATCCGCCAGTGGTTTCCAGCTGTAGGAGATAGTTCTCCACTGAGAGATTGGCAATGTATGCAGACATTTATGGCCATCAGAAGGAAGGACTTTCTGATATGTGGTGGTTTGAGGCCCCAAATGGGCTCCACCATCCTCAGTGTCTACTAGAAATAGTCACTGTGCGTGTGTGTGTGTGTGTGTGTGTATGTGTGTGTGTGTGTGTGTGTGTATGGTAGGACTATGGGAAGAGCATTAGAAAATTCTCAGTGTCAGGAAACAAATGCCTTTTCTTCTAACCCAGTCTGCTCCAGTCTTTCTCTCTCTCTCTCTCCATATATATATGTATAATACTTTTAGAACGTGTTAGTCTTGATGGTTATATCCAGGACATATTGGAGAGGGAGTTCAGGGGAGCAACACTTCTTTCAAAGTTCACAGACAGTTGTGATGGGGACACCAATGGGAACAGAAGCATAGACAGGTCTCATTCCTTGTGAGAACATCCAGGCAGCTTTTCTTGATCTGGAGACTCTCCTTCTTCATGTTCTCCTCTCTTCCAGAGCTGAAACTCACACATGGCCAACTAGACCTTGTGGGTAAGAATATGTAGGGGTGAGAGATATAAGACAGGAGGAACCAGAAATAGCAGATAATTTCCTGGAGCAAAGCTGTCTTTCTTCCCCCTCATGACCACAAGACAGCTCTGGACTATGACACAGAAGAAATGACCTTTTCTCTCACTTGACTATTAGGGAAAAGGAAAAAGAAAAACCATTGGAAAGGAGAATCACTCATGCAAACAAAAATAGTAGGATGGAGTAGTAACTCTTGAGATGTTAATACAGCAAATGCCAGCACCATACAGCCGTCTACAGATGTTACATAATGGATGAGCTCTCAGCCAGGGCCTCAGGAGCCATGCAGGGTGGGGAGCACATGGGCGCCAGCTGGAGTGCTTAGCTGGCGTTCTGAAAGCTGTGCTGGGCTAGTCCAGGTGCTACTTGAGACACGTGTCTACATTTTTAGAAGGCACTCTTTAGAATCTCCTATTGAACCATTCCAACAGATGTCTTTGTCTCTAATTTAATCTGCTCCAAACCTTGTGTTTCTTTTCATCTTATTATGTGACAGTACAGAAGCTTGAAACTCAGGACCTGGGCACCATCCTTGAACTATTGTGGTCCAGGCTGGCACTCTTTATCACTTGAGCCATCACTCCACTTCTGGTTCCTAGGTGATTAGAGATATGAATCTCATAGGCTTTCCTGCCTAGGCTAGCTTTGAACCATGATCCTCAGATCACAATCCCTTGAGTAGCTGACAGGTGGGAATCACAGGTTTCCAGCTCAAATCTTATGTTTCTTGATCTATACTTTTTAACAATGTCTCCGTCTTAATTGCTTTCATCCCAGACATGTTGAATAGGGCACCTGGGAAAGCAGCATTTGTTCCAAAGCTCTCAGAAGGGGGACTCCAGAAGGAGCAGAAACACAGGATAGGCCTCAGTCCTTCTGAGCGCATGCTGCTGAGAAGATGCACCCTGGTGCTTCTTGAGAGGAGCCTGCATCTGTGGCAATGCTCTAATAAAAGAAAATTTCATTGTATTCCCAAGGAAGAAAGCATTAGTTCATCAATTACAATCACAATAGCTCTGTCCCACTCATCCACACAGAATGCTGGAGGTTAAACGAGATGGCTGAAAGCTCTAATGCAGGGGATAAATGATTCTCCAGACATGGGAGGGGCTCAAAGAGAGTGGGACAACTTTTCAGAGCAGGGAGAGAACACAGATCTGGAAGCATTTTGAGTTGGTAACTGTTGATAATCCTGATGTTCTGGAGGGTTCTTCATCCTCAGAGACTATTCGAGGCAACATTTGGGGAAGTCAGTGAACTAGAACTGCCAGGTTTTTTTTCTTTTCCTCATTGAGCTTGTGCCATTTTTATCTACTCTAGAACTGGATGTGCTTCCTGGCTTCTTTGCATATAGCAGCGGAGAGGAATATTATGCTATTCAGAGGCTTTGCACTTTTGCCAAATGAAAGGAGCTTTGTCTTTGTGCTTGCGCGAGGGCAGAAAGCACAAAGGATAAACTGCTCTTAAAACTCTTCTAGAATGGGAAGACATGAGAATTTTTTTTTCTTCCCAAGAGCCATTTTGATATTTGTAATATCATTCAAGGGTCATACAAAATTACCAGTGCAGGCAGTCAAGAAGACTATCTTTCCCAGGTACCAAATGATTTAATGGGCTTTATACATTTATACAATGCAAGGGCTATAATTTCTCTACCCTAGTAAGGTAGACTTGAATTATTGTAATGATTTGCATCAATTAAACATAGAGTAGAGATAAGCTGAGACCTCTAACTTGAGGCCTTATTTTTGTGCTGGGACTGGGGTTTGAACCCAGAGCCTCACACTCTTACCTTTATCTGCTCAAGCCTGATGCTTTGCCACTCCATTCCAGATTTTTGCTGGTTAACTGGAGATCCGAATCTCATAGACTTTCTTACTCAGGCTGGCTTGCCACTAGGATTCTCAGTTCTTGGACTCCTGCTTAGCTAAGATAACAGGTGTGAACCATAGGCCTCCAGCCTTATTCTGGCTGATTTTTTTAAAAAGAAATTACAAGAATACAAACATTCCTTACTTAAAGAGTGTGCCCTAATCAGTATGCAGCATACCAACAAATTATTCTAGACACTAAGTAGTCCTTGCTTTCTCTCAAGAATCTCCAAAACGTACAAGTGTCCCTCTGAGAATCATGACCCTGCTGTGCTCTCAGGTGAGCCGTGGGTGCCTGCGGTGCAGTTCTGTAATTATTTCTATTCCTCAGAATTTTCTATAGCACTTCATCCTACATACCAACTGCTTCTAAGTAAATGGAGGTTCTGCCTAAGTGGAAGTTCTCATGCCACTGGGAACTGGGCCAAAGAATACGTTCCAGAACGCCCTATATCTCACCATCTGGGTTGTCTCTAAAGCTATTCCTTATAGAATGCCCATTTCTTGAGTGTCCCGACTGAAAATGGGAAACATCCTTCGCTTCTCCCTTACTAAATCCTCAAGATGTCTGTGAACCTAGTGTCAGTACAAACCCTATGAAGGTTTACCTCCAACCATGAGGTATGTAGAAACTTGCCAAAGTAGAGATTTAATCAAGCCCTGCTTGCTTGCTCTACTTGTTACAGAAGGTTCAGTCACCAAGGAACCTTGGTTTGATCGGATTTCCTATAGGTATTAATCAGCTTTAAGTTGCTATAAATGAATACATAAGACACAAAAGAGAAAAGGTTTAATTTGGCTCACAGTACCAGAAAATTCAATCCAAGATAGGGAAGAGTTATTCATTGGTTTGAGCCTTTGACAAGGATGGAACATTGTTGGAAGAACATGTGGTCTGTAGTGGAAAACACTGTTTCCATCTCAAGCCAGGAAGGAGAGAGGAAGAGGTGGGGGGGCAGGCAGGCAGATAGGCAGGCAGACCAGCAGACCAGCAGACCAGGAGACAGACAAGAAAGGGCTAAGGCAAGATGGCAAGATGTATCCTTCAAAGGAAAGCCCTTACTCACCCATTTACTCCAACCAGGCTCCAATATCTAATAGCCATTTGGTGTGACCTCATTATTGATTTAACACATGGATGAAGTTGGTGCCCTCATCGTTTATCACCTCTCAGTAATTCCACCAACTTCTATTTGCCTAGTCCTTCCATTGTTTTAGAGATGGCAAGCAATCTAGAACTGACTCAATGTACACAGGAAGCTGTATGTATAGATGCTAGGTACATACTACTCCATTTCAGCTGGGCATACTATTCACTATGCCAATGTACCCCTGCAATCCTAGTGATTCAGGAGGCTGAGAGCTGAAAGTTCAAAGCCAGGCCAGGCAGAAATGTCTGTGAGACTCTTTTCACCACTTAATCAGCAAAAAGCCAGAAATGGAAATGTGGCTTAAGTGGTAGCGTGCCAGTCTTAAGCCAAAAAGCTAAGCAAAAACACAAGGTTGGGAAAAACAATAAACAACTAAACTAGGCCAGGAGCATAGCCTAGTGGTAGAGTGCTTGCCTAGCATGTATGAAGCCCTGGGTTCCATTCCTTGGTACCACATATAGGAAAAGCCGGAAGTGGTGCTGTGGTTCAAGTGGTAGAGGGCTAGCTTTGAGGAAAGCCCACGGACAGTGCTCAGACCCTGAGTTCAAGCCCTAGGACTGGTACGTAAAAAGAAAAAACAATAAACTATGAATTTTCATATAAGAGGTTTGAGCATTCACAGTATTCACAGTTTTAGTATAAATGTCAGAAGGATCCTAGAACTAAAGCCCTGGTAGACTGTGATCTTAACTCTCAGGTCTGGCTAGCTCTTCCAAAAGTTTTACTACAGTTCTTCAGTATCACCCTTTTATCCTTTCATCAATCTCAGTATCATTCTCCCTAAAAGGGGGTTTGTGCCTTGCTTAGTATCTCTACAACCAAAGGATAGGCATTCTCCCTCTCCTTAGAGAACAGCTCAATATACTGTGTGTCCAATGGAATGAAGAAGTGACTGCCCCCCAAAGTCAGTGATATATAGCTTTGTGGAAAGAAAAAAACAAGGTTTTTGTGTTTACTGGACACATAGGTTATATTGTTCCCAATGTTTCTAAATTGTGGTTTTAAGCTGACACATTTTGGCATTGTTTTGTAAGTCATTCAATATTTGCTTTTCTCACTGAATTTTTCAACATGACAAAGTAGAGTAACCATTTAAATTCATTGAAATGCTTCAAGTCTGAACTTTAATTGAAAAGATAGGTGTATATGTCTCAGTAAGCCAGCAAGTGAAAGAGAGAGAGAGAAAGAGAGAGAGAGAGAGAGAGAGAGAGAGAGAGAGAGAGACAGAGAGAGACAGAGACAGAGACAGAGAGAGACAGAGAGAGACACAGAGACACAGAGACACAGAGAGAGACAAAGACAGAGACAGAGAGACAAAAAGACAAAGACAGAGGGAGACAGAGGCAGAGAAACAGGCAGAGAGAGAGAGAGAGACAAAGAAAGACAGGGAGACAGAGAGCTTGATTTGATTTATACTTCAATATCACAAAATGCCTTAACATGTGTATTTTGATCCTGGGAGGAGATATGAATATTGATAGCTCATTGTTTACTGTCTTTCTTAAGATCTACCTGCTCCCAGCCATGGGCATCAATAGAAATTTCCTAGGCTGTGTTCACGATGGTACAGCAAAATTAGGCCATACTATCAGATACAGGAGTGAATAGGCATCTCAGAAGTACAGAGATTTAGGTTCTAAGCCTCTCTGAGATTCAGTTTCCTTCTCAGAGAAAACTGACTTTACACAAGTGCTAACAGAACCCATAGAAAACCAAGCCAGTATTCATTGAGCAGCTGTTACCTACTTTAAAATAACTCAACTTCTCCTTAGTACTTGATAGAGTAAGAGTGGAGGGAGGCAGAGTAATAAATGAATAATTTTGATTGGTTATTAGCATGGCAAGAGGTGAATTTAAAATAAGCAGTGGAAGCTATGGACGCTCAAGCTATGGCATGAGCCAGAAATTTTTTCCAAGGCCTTAAAAAATATCCAGAAATAAAAAAATTTTCTCTAAGAAGACTGTTGCACTTGACAAAAATAACTAGTACCTTTCTAGTATCTGGAAAAATGTCAGCTTAGTGGGGTGAGACTGGTTTGTTATGCTAGCCTAGAGCTCTGGCTGGTAGTTTAGAGCCCTAACTAGTGATTCTTGTACTGTAGCCAACAGCACAAGACAAACCCTAAAATCAACATCTTCATTCTTATTGTGTCTCTCCAGTCCTGTGGTGAACTTTGTATACCATCTGGGAGCTTTCTATTTTGACTATTCATTCTGGCTAACTAGAGACTGAGATTTCAAAACTATGATGTTTTAAAAATTTATGTGGCCTCCGTGACCGGAGTCAAAAAGCCTGGGTTATCCTGCCCTTGTCCTAATCTTCATTTTGATTTGGGATGAGAAAATGTATTGTTATTGAAAAAATAATTGGTTGAACTAGCCATCTTCTTTTTTTAAATATGAATCTTTTGAAATAAAAATTAGCAAAACCTCAAAACAAAGGCTCTGTGTGCCAGGTTCCAAGTTCCAACTTTGTTCTTCATACTACCTACAGCTCTCAGTGCCTGGGATACAGCATGCACTTGGTGGAAGCATGCTCATGAGCCCACCACAACATGGCAAGCCAGATGGATCATTAAAATCCTGCCAAAAGGCTAGGCACAAATCTAGGACAAAGTCCAGAATGTGCTGTCAGTTATGAGGATAGACTCATAAAGTTTGAGATCCTCCTCACACGGTCCAGAGCTCTGCTTTGTCCACAAAGAATCTCTATGAACTCATGTAAATGGTTCTGGTGTTTCTGATCATATCTTTTCTGCTGTAAATGCTATTTTCTGAGTTATTCCTGTCTTAATTTTTGCTGACATGCCTAAATGATTCTGCCCCTCCCTTTTTTTTCCTTTTCTTTTTTCTTCCTTCTCAAAATGAAATCAACTTCCCATAATTCCTGGTCAGATCAGAATTGATAATGGAAACCCAATTTATTAGGAAAATACTGACTAGACTCAGTTTCTTAATTACTTTTCTCATCATTGTCACAGAATGCCTGACAAATAATTTAAGTGAAAGAAGTATTTTCTGTGCGTGTGTGTGTGTGTGTGTGTGTGTGTGTGTGTGTGTGTGTAACAGTTCTAGGACTTGAACTCAGGACTTGGGCTATACCCTTAAGCATTTTTCCCCTCTACCACTTAAGCTTTTTGGTATTTCTAGCTTTTTGATAGATAAGAATCTCACAAGCTCTCTTGCCCTAGCTAGCTTCACACTGTAGTCCTTAGACCTCAGCCAGCTAGGAGCTAGGATTACAGGGGTGAGCCACCAGTGTACAGATGCAAGATTTTTTTTTTTGACGCACATTTCTGAGATGTTGGTCTGATATGGCTGGTGGGCCTGGTGGAGAAGAAGAGACCATGGCACAACACAGTCCCACCTTTAGTTAGGTCCATAGCTTACCTTTCACCATCTCACTTTAATGTTATTATATTAGGAAGTCATCAAGGGATTTATTCATTCATTAGGTCAAAGTGCTAGGGTTCTGGTCATCTCTGGAAGAATCATAAGATTTATTTCTAGAGATGTGTCTTACTGTTCTCCTGGGTATTTGTCAACCGGTCAAGTTGACAATAAGGATTAACTGTCATACTCAGTAGTAGCCTGATTCACTTCTCTCTGTTTTTAGCCATGAAAAAGAAAGAGAAGTAGAATTTCAAACATTCCTCTTCCTCTTTCTCTTCCTCCTCCTTTTTTCTTCCCCTCCCTTCTCTACCTTTTTCTCTTTTCTGTTTTCATGAAAGTGTCCCCTCTTTGCTTTATCTCAGTTCAATATCAAACTCTTTGATATGCAATATTTCCTATTTCTAGTCTGGTAATATTTATATCACATATAAAATCCTAGTCTTTTATTAAACCAAACAATATCTACTACAGTAGGTAAAGGAAAGAAATGTATTTTAAACTTTTAAATTGCATAAATGGAGAAGAAATTACACATTGGCCTTATCTGGAGTGGTGAATTCTTTGTAATCAAAGGATAAGATGTTTAAACTGTAAAATGGAAATGTTAACATAGTATACTTTGATTTAAACTATAATACTTAAAAGAATGCCTAGTGCAAAGGTTAACCTATTTCAGCAACTACCTACAAAGATAAGATATGTATAACATGATAAACAAAGGGATATATTTTTGAATCAGGAACACATTCTTACAAACTAATAAGAAAAAAGCAACATTAACTGCAAATGAGGAAAGATATGAATACATAATTGTAAAAGAAATTGCAAGGAAATGGCTAGTAGGTAGCTGAGGGAAAAAACATAATACTACAAGCCACCAACCAATTTCATACTACAAGTGTTTAAGCCTTACATTTGATTAGAAATTTGAAGGAAAAAGACTTCTTGGAAAAATAATTTTTTACTTTCACAGGAGGGCCAGGAAAATGGCTTCATGCTCTAGAGAAAGTCACCTGGGTCAGTTTTTAAGAAGCTACATATAGAAATTTCATTTTAAACAAGAAAAATTAATCTATCTGGAGAAAAATACCTGCATTCTCATTCACATGATATTATTGGACAATTATAGCAGTGAAATACTGAAAGCAAGCTATATGTCCAGTGGAAAGAGGAATCTGGTTAATTGTGTGTTTGTGTGTATGTGTATGTGTTTTGTTTGCTTTTTTGCTTAAATTTAGTGCTCTGCCACTTGAGCAATAGTGCCTCTCCTACCTTTTGGTTAATTGCAGATAACTTTCAAGGACTTTTCTTCCTGAGTGGCTTCAAACTACCATCCTTAAATCTCAGCCTCCCAAGTAGCTAGGATCACGGCTATGAGCCATTAGTACCACAGCCCCCAACATCAGTTGAATTAAATTACAGTGTTTTAGTGTTAAAAGGGGATCATGCTCACAGATATTCTAGTGTGAAAAGGACTAGTAAGAGATCAGTATGTTCTGATGGTTCCTAGTGTTGTTTCAATATACAAAAAAGTAGAAAAATTTATGAATTGTGTATACTCGCCTCATGAGAAATTAGCATTTGATCATGAGTTATTTCCAGTGTCCTTAATATGACCCTTAATGCCATTTTAGCTATGCTAAACCAATTTGCATTAAAGGCATCTATTTTCTAATTATGAAATGTGGTTTCCTCAGAACAAGATGTATGGATTTGCACATCATGACTGATCTGTGCATCTCAGTAAGACTGAAACACACAGTACTTTGCTATTTGTGATGTTAAGTGCTGAATTTAATGAATAGGAACACTGGAAACCCTAGCAGAAGATAAAGTTTGTTCTCTTCCTTAGGTCAAGATGGTTTTATAGACACAGCACAAGTGTTCTAGTGATTTTGTGCACTGTCGATATTTCCTTGTCATAGGATAACTCAGTGCCTGGACGTTGTCTCTTTGCTTTTTCACTAAAGGCTGATGCTCTGCTACTTGAGCTACATCTCTGTTTCTAGCTTGTTGTTGTTGCTAATTAGAGATCAGAGTCTCACAGAATTTCTTGCTTGGGCTGGCTTCAATCTGTGGGCCCTCTGGTCTCAGACTCCTCAGTAGCTCGAATGACAGGGGTGAGCCAACAGTATGGTCCAATAGTATGAATAAATGTATCATTACTTGCATCATCAAGGCTTACAATCATTTCTGCAAGATTCCTTGGGCAATACATTTTGACCTAGTCTGTTCCATTTCTTGTTTCAGAAAGTTGACTTTCTTCTCACATTTTTTGGGATGGGGGGGAGAAAGAACAATGTATCCTAAAAATAATACACATACACACATAATTTAAGAAGGTAAAGAGAAGGCCAGTGAAAGCACGCTTCCACCAGCCTATCATTCTAGCTGCTCCACAGTAGTATTATAAAGAAAGGAAGAGAGGAGACTTCACCTGTCATTGACTTTAAGTTTCTAAGAAGCCCACCCTGCTCTCCATCTTTGTTCTTCTGTTTCCATGGTCACCACAGAGTACTGGGCAGGCAGGAAGTAGGTGCAACTGAAGATGGACTATGGAAATAGATGTGTTTCTATTCCTGGCATACTGGGCGTTCATGGCAAGCTGGTGTGTGTTGTCCCTGGATCCTAATGTATGGTTCCTCTTGTTTCTGCAGAATGTCGTGTGGTGAAGTCCACTTCTTACACCAAAATAGCTTCATCATCCCGCAGGAGCACCACCAAGAGTCCAGGGCCTTCCCGGCGCAGCAAATCCCCGGCCTCTACCAGCTCAGGTAAACCAGCCAGTGATCCTGAAGAAATGCCCAGGGTTTGGGGGGGTTGGGTTTTTTTTTAATGCAGGCTGAGTAGAGAGTGTGAGGTTTGCAAGCCGACGATGATTCCGGTTTATAATTTTAGAACATCTTGGAGTGGTTGAACAGATTTACCGGAGTCTAGCATATTGGCTGTAAGAAAGAAAGGAAAAAAAACCCCAAAAACTTCAAGCTTGGAAAAAATTTACTTAGCAAGAGTCAAGAAACCCAAATCAGCCCACAAATGGAAGCCTTCCATCTATGATTTTTGCTTGTATCATGAAAGTTAGTCTCCCAGAGAGTAGAAGTCAAGTTTAAGGCATTCATCTTATCGAGATGCAGTGTACGGTTGTCAATTTGTTTAGGTTCAACTGGTGCTTAACACAGTTACGACTCTGGCCCCAGTTTCCTTTCCTGGCTCAGGAGTTAAAAGCAGTGAGGCCTAGAGGGTGTAAAAGGTCCATTTTTTTGCAATAGACAAGGACAGGAGTGGGCAGGGGCTGGGGTTGGAGTGATCTGTACATTCTCAGAATGACAGTTTCAGGTCTAGATTTACCTTTTTTTGATCTTAAAACTGATATGAGTCAGTTACCAAGGTGCCATTTTTCTGGCCTCAAGTGTATAAAATCTGTTTCTCTGTGGAAGGTGATTAATTATTGAATGGTACCAACTGTTCAGTGGGGATCATCAAATTATACAAACTAGGAAGTAATTGTCTCTTGATTTCATGAAGATAGAGGCTCTCTGAAAATACAAAGATTTTAGGATTTATATAGAGGCCTTCTTTGAGTCTGTAGTGTAATCCTGCTGAACAGCATATAAAAGAATAAAAATTTAAAGCGCTCCAAATTGGACTGAGCATTGGTGCATTACTTGATCTCCAGCTCCTAAAGTAGGTGAAATTGTAGGCTTAAGCAACTGTGCCATTTACAAGACTTTTGATCTCCAGAAAAAAAGCTAGTCTGGCCTCTGGATTAAGGCTACAACATACATCATTAGAAAATATTAGCAGCAGCTAGCCAGGCATGGTGGCTCACATGTGTAATCCTAGCTATTCAGGAGGCTGAGATCTGAGGATTGTGGTTCAAAGCCAGCCCAGGCACTAAAGACTGTAGACTTTTATCTCCAATAAACCACTGGAAAAACTGGAAGTGATGCTGTGCCTCGAGGCATGGGGTGGTAGCCTTGAGCTGAAGAGTTCAGGGACAATGCCCTGGCCCAAAGTTCAAGCTCCACGACCAAACAAAAAAGAAAAATATTAGCATCATAGCCTCAAGATTAGTCCTACCACAATTTGCTCAAACACCATGATATATGCTAGCAGGGAACAGAAATTTTCCTATGTAGGTCAGCATTAGAACTAGAACAAGGGATATCCCCAATAAATTTCCTATGTCCCTTATCCATTCCTCTTATTCGAAACTGAGGAATTGACAGTGATTTACTACTGCAAAATGTTAATTAGCACTCAGATGTGACTGTTGTGGGCCTGCCAGTGTCAAGTATTTGCTAGGAATTAATGATGTAGAGATTAAAGCAAAGAATCCTTACTCAAAGAAACAGATCAGGCAAAGCCTCCTAAGTGACTTAGAGGTAACATAAGTCACCTACCTGTGGAATTATTATTAGTATCCATTACAGAGAGGGCCCCAAAAGCCAGAAGTAAAAGAAATCAGAAACCCAATAACACAGACAAAGAACATCAAGCTCTTAAATAATTGCATGCTGAGACATTTAGTGAAGTATGAAATTGGAAAAATGGAGCTGACCTGGTGGCTCAAATCTGTAGTCCTAGCTACTTGGGAGGTGATTATCAAGGTAAGGTGTTGGGAGGGGATGGGTAGGGAGGGGAGATTGTGGTTTGAGGCTAGCCTAGACAAAAAATAAAGGCAAAGGAAATGTGTGAGATTTTGTCTCAATCAGTGTTTAGGCACAATGGTACACACTTGTTATGCTGATGCAGGGAAGCTTAAGAGGATCAAAGTTCAGGGCCCTGGCATAGAGACACTATGTCCCAAAGGACATAAAAAAATGTGTTAGGTTTTCCAAGTGGTAGCAAGCCTGTCTGGCAAGTATGAGGCCTTGAATTCAAACCCCATTAGTGTCAAAATAACAGAAGGAAGGAAGGAAAGAAGGAAAGAAAGAAAGAAAGAAAGAAAGAAAGAAAGAAAGAAAGAAAAATAAAGAAAGAAAATTGCTTTTAGATGCTTCTTAAAATAACAAGAATGTACAAATATATAATATAGCTTGAATCATTATGCAGATGTCTTTGGAACAGATGTCTTGCAAAATGTATAATTTAAAAGTGAAATTCCTTTAAGTAAATTTCTTTAGTACCCAGAAAACTTATAACAAAACATCTCCAAAAATGAAAACACAATAGGCACTGATTTGTTTTCAAGAAAGACTGATTAAAAGTTTAGTTTAGCTTTGTATTTCTTTTGAGATGAACGGTATTAGAAAATCATCTTTTCTATCTTGCAGTTTCATTACTGCCATTCTCCCAAAATGTAGACATTTCCCATTTTTGACCCTTTCTTGGATTCCTTAGAACTTGGGGATTTTTCCTACAGATTTTATTCCCATGTACATTCAGACCCTATTTCTTCTCACAGGGATACATCCTCGACTCAGAATCTCTTTCAAAGCCAAGGCAAGCCACCCACCCACTCACCATGCGTACCTTATAAACAACAATTCAATCATGAGCTATCCAATTTCTTGATTTACAGAAGCTTGTGGTCCAAAGAACAGTTGCCCACTTGGTACCTGTATTGAAGGAAAGCCATTACTTTAGTAAACAACATCTACCACAAGGAATGCACTACCCCATTAGCCTTGGGAATAAAACTTGCATGAGACCCTCAGAAACCTCAAAGTCTTTTCCTTTGTGCTATTCCATTTTTACTTCCCTATAGTTACATAAAATATTTTATGTAATATGCAGATAAGACAAGAATCAAAGCTGGAGAATGGAAGAGAATTTTAATCAGCTCACTAGACCAATTTGTCAAATTCTTTTGATTTCTCTCAAATACCTTCAAAGGCACATTGCTAGCTATTAATCTTTAGCTTCAGTGTAGATTAGCTTTCTACACTTTATGGAGCAACTTTTCTCTTTTAGATCCCCAAGAGGACTATTAAAACAAAATACAAGGCCGGGAGTTTGGTCTGGTGGTAAAGTGCTTGCCTGGCATGCACCAAGACCTAGGTTCGATTCCTCGGTACCGCATACCGAGGAAGTGGTGCTGTGGCTCAGGTGGCAGAGTGCTAGCCTTGACGAAGAAGCCCAAGGATAGTGCTCAGTCCCAGAGTTCAAGCCCCAGTACTGGCATAAATAATACACCAAGAAAATCAGTAATTGTGAGATTTTTTAGAACTGACTCTGTATATTTGAGAGGCCCTCGCATATAGTAAGTGAGTTAAATCATAGAAATGTCAGCTGCCTGGCCTGTGCCAAGTGCCAGAGAGAGTTTACCACGATGAACATGGAAAACCCTAAGGATCATGGGTAGGAAGAAGATCAGAGGAGGCCTGAGAACTGTGAAAGCCATGATGGAATCAGAGGAGCAGAATCTGGAGTTGCCAAGATGGCGAGTAGTACCTGAAAGGAGATCATTCATGGTGCCATGAGGACACCCCTGAGGAGCTAGGCTGAGGATCAGCCATTTCAGTGAGGCCTGACTTGTGTGCAGTGTACATGACCTAATCTGGGGCTGCCCTAGCTCTTAGGCTGAGCTTGAAGTGAGACTGTCCCAAACAATTGGCTGTGTGGGGGTCAGAGGGGCTTTGTGTTCTCAGCCCAGATTTTTCCTGCACATTGACTCCTTGTGTTGTGCTCTCACTCATACTGACTCCTTGTGTTTGTTCTCTCACAAAACCACCATATTCCCTTTCCCTCTAGGTGGCCACCACACCACATGGCCTTAGACAGCACCTGCTGACTGGCCTCTCTGCCTCTGTGCCTTACTTCGAATATCTTTCCTGTATGATTGTGTCCCATTTGCTACCATTATTCACTGTGAGAATAATGCAACTGTGTGATTTCCCCTGATCATGATTTAGCTGTTCCAGATTATACTTTGGTTTCCAGTACTTACTTGGCCTAAGCTACCTTCCTCTGTCATTTCCGCTGTTGAAAAGTTCATGTACCTACTCTGCCTAGTAAATCTTGGCAAAACATTCTTTTGTCACCTCACTCTTGAGGCTCCTCTTCAGCTCTGCCATGCCTGGGCAATTGATGGGGCTCCATGTCCACAGGTGACACAAGATATTGCCCTATTAGGTGTTATGGTCTCAGAGCCATAGTTCAAAACATACAATGATACTTCAAGTTCATGGTAACTACTAGGTAAATGTTGAACACATGAGTAAACTGAGGCATACTCGGAGCTATATTGATGGTGTAGACTTTTGAGGATAAGGGCTTTTCTGTGTAAATATTCATTTAAAAACCAAATTCACAGACATGTCCCTTTTGTCTTTTCCTCTCTCCCTGTTCACTGTTCCTTCCTCGTCCCCTTCCCTTCAGAGAAAAAAACAAAGCTTCACCTTATCGAGGTCCTATTCTAACATTAGGAAAAAAACGCGTCCCCAAACAAAGCCATATCTTTTCTTTTTTATTTTGGCTCCATGTGCCATTTTCTTTCTTCCTTTGTTTTCTTCTCAATGAAGTGGCCAAGAATGGACAAAGACTGGAGAAAGTGATTTGGGGCAGTGGTCATCCTGAAAATGAGAGGGCATCGAAGACAGGGAGCCAGGACCCTCAGCAACATGCCTAAATCACCACCCTGTGAACCTACAGATGGGTATACCCTGAGCCATATTCCCTCCTCCATCTCAGAGATAAACGAGCATCAATATGCTAAAAGAAGACAGAGAAACAGAAAGGTTAATTTTATTCCAAAGATTATTTTTGCCAGTCCCAGAATTGGAGCTCAGGGCCTGGATATTGTCCCTGGGCTTCTATTGCTCTAGTGTTCTTCCCATTTGATTCACAGCTCTGCTTTTGGCTTTTTTGGTAGTTTATTGAAGATAAGAGTCTCAGGTACTTTCCTACCCAGGTTGGCTTTGAACCATGATATTCAGTTCTCAGTCTTCTGAGTAGCTAGGATTATAGGATTGTGCCACCGGTGCATGGCACATTGAAAAGGTTTTATGATCTTTGTTACAATTTAAAGAAGAGGAAAAGAAAGCCAGGATATTTTGTTATAGCAGTTAGTTGCAGTTTATACATTTGGTTTGATTAATTAAACATATTACCTAAGATGAGAAATAAAATTAAAACAATTTTTGGAGAGAAATTCTGTTTGTTAGAAGATAAAACTTCTTATTCTGAAATTAATTTTGGGGACTGGGAGTTTGGCCTAGTGATTGCCTAGCATGCAAGAAGACCCAGGTTCGATTCCTCAGTATCACATACATAAAAAAGCTACAAGTGTTGCTGTGGCTCAGGTGGTAGAGCACTAGCCTTGAGGAAAGCCCAAGGATGGTGTTCAGGCCCTGAGTTTAAGCCCCAAGACTGGCAAAAAAAAGAAAGAAATTAATCTGGGGCCAGGCGCTGGTGACTCATGCCTGTAATGAGGGTGAGATTTTAGGATAATGGTTCAAAGCCAGCCTGGGCATAAAAGTGAGACCTTCATCTGCAATTAACCACCAAAACCTTGGAAGTGGAGCTGTGGCCAAATGGTAGAATGCTAGCCTTAAGCACAATAGCTCAGAGAAAACACCCAGGCCCTGAGTTCAAGCTCCAGGACAGGCAAAAAAAGAAATATATTTAAATATTTTCATTATAACATAATGCATCCCCATGTAACATTTTCTAGCTTTTTTCTATTTCTTCTTGTTTTTTTTTATTTGACTCTGGTAGAATGTTGGTAATGTCATCTAATTAGATTATGTTTCAATAGAGAGCAAAATTATAAATACAAATATTGTAAAAATCTTTATAATCAGTAGGAAAGAGGGTCAAGTAGAGATGTTTGTATCTTATTTCTCTTCACCCTAAACATATTTAAGTGTATCCAAGGCTTTGTAGCAAGTATTTTGGGTGTTTGATCCTTGAGCAGGTCAGAACAGAAGGAATGCTCTAATCAATGGTCATAGAGAATGTCAACTGAGTTTAAAGTCTGGAGTAGCTTTCAGCAGAGTTCAGAGATACTTCAGAGAAAGTCAATTGTGATTTTATGTTATCTTTTTATCTTCTCTTCATAACTGTGTTTGATATCAGCTTTTAAATCTGTGTGTCCAGAGAAAGAAAAGACAGATCAAAAGTGCACAGATTTTCTGATCTCATGTAAAGAACTGAATGGCCCCGAGACAGAAATCACCTCTAAGCTCTGATCTTCTCTTTCAAGAAGCACTTGTAGTTTCAAATAGTCAAATGTCATGACTGGCTATTCACCTCTCCATACCTGGCTCCTCCACAGAAATAGCAAGTCACCTACTACTAACTGTATCTTACAAGTCTCATTGTTTTCCTTACCTTAGAAGCATTCTATTTCAATTCTTCTTTTTCATATATTTTTATTGTAATTAATAGAATGGTTACATTATATTCGCCAGACAGAAGGTGCATTACTTCACATACATTGATACCCTTTCTCATGTCTTGGTCCCCATTTCCCTCCCCCCTCCCCCACCCCTCATCTTGTTTTCCCCCCTTCCCTATCCAATTTCAAATAACCAAATACAAATATATCCAATATATCAGATAACAAGGTAAAATACTGTAACAATATGAGATAACCAAGGGACAGGAAAAGACATGAGAGATAACATAGTACATTAAGGACAACAATCACTCAGGATATGGCTTTTGTTTCTATATCCTAGAGGTCCTTTCATTTAGCGTCATACTGTATGGCCTTATATATCTAGGTTTTGTTTTATTGCAAATCTCTGCTAGGAGAGCCCAAGGTTTCTACTGATTATGACAAATGAGGGAAACCATTGAGCCTATGTTCCTTTGAGTCTGGCTTACTTCTCTTAATATGATTTTTTCTAAGTTTTTCCATTTCCTAACAAATGGGGCAATGTCATTCTTTCAATTCTAAGTTCAATTTTTCCCAGTACATTTTCACTTTAATTTCTAGTGGTACACATAGTACAATATGAGTAGAATGTAGATGGATTTTGACAAATCTTCCATGCATTTTGTTCTTAAGTCTACTGGATTTAGCACCTTGTCCAGTTGTAGCAGGAACACAATAAAATATTTATTGAATTAAAAACAGCAGTAGTTCTCCTCTTAATTAGATAGTCTTGCCTCCAGGTTTCAAAACCAGTTTGAGACACTTAAAAAACTTTAGCTCCACGGTATCTGAGAGTTTTGAGATTATACAATCATGAAGAGAAGAAACTCTTTGCATCCATAAAAAGGACCATACAATTAACATCCATGAGTTTAGAGTCATTTAAAAGGGGCTGTAAATTATCACAATTCACCCAAGAATTTTCAAACTCTAGCATGTTTTAGGAGATTTCAGATTATTTCTTAGGGATAGGGGCTAAAAGAATTTTATCAACAGTCTGAAATATTGGAAGAAAAGGCAGAGCCAGACACCTGAGGAGTATTATTTGGTGTTCTGATGTTACCAATGTATTGCAGTCTCTCCTTATCCATGGGGAACATTCTATGTGAGTTATGTGAGTTAGCATTTTCCTATGTACCTTAAAAATATTTAGTTTATAAACTATGTACTTTAAGAAATTAAGTACTACTAATAACAAAACAGAACAACTGTCAAATTGACCACAATAACTTATTTAAGCCTTACAATCTATGTAGTGTTCTGTATATTCAGTATTTTCACACAGCACCTCATGTCAAGTAACTGAACTATAGAAAGGAACACTGTAGTAAAGCCCTGGCGGGCTCAAGTGATGACAAAGTTGAGAATAGTTAGTATGGATCCTAAAGTCAGATTGTACCCTTAGCCCTTTGGTAGCTAGATGTGTAGCCAGATACATCATGATATCTCAGAGTTATCAACTCTCAGGTTAAGCATTTCTCATTCAAAGTGTCACAAAGGAATATAAACTTGAGGGAAAATGGGCACAGACAAGATAGCAACAAAGGAATCAGAACTGGATAGAAGGAAGTGGTTCTAGTGAGTTATTTATTATTTATGTTGGAAAATTATTTATCCCCACCACAATTCAACAATAAGGTGTACGGTGATTTCTGGGTGTCCAGAACCATTTTTAGGCTTTGCAGATTCTTTCAGGGGCTGGTCAACAGGAGGGATCTGAATAGATTTCCAACACTGCTAGATTAATCTCAACCAGCAGGCAGATTGTATCCACAAACATTTGGTTGTAAATGAATTATTTGTTGAGAAGCTGCCTTTTTCTAGGGAGATGGTTATACAAATGGAAGTGTGTAAAGTGGCTTTATGTAGCAGAGGTGGGTCCAAAGGTATCAGCAATAAGGAAAAATCAAGAGCTCCAACTCGACAGATTGGATGGAAATCACCAGGTGACATGAGGTGGCCGGGACATGCAACTCCACTGTGTGACTCCTTCCTAAGTAAGGCATGACTGCAGTGCAGCTGTAGCCCTGCTACCTTTCAACTGTGTGTCTTTGAGCAAGTCCCTCATCCATATGTCACTCTTCTCCAAAACAAGAAAAGCAATACCAGCCTGCAAGGCAGAACCAAAGTCACAGGAAGTGCTTCCATTCAACACATCCAAACTTTCTCTTGTCCCTCCTAAACTTGTTCCCTTTCACCTTCAACCATCAAGTGCCACGTGCCATATTTCAATCGTTTTTAGCTCACTGATATTTCTAGAACTTTCCACCTATCTCACCTAGCCATCCTTCAGTGTGTCACACTGTCTATGACTTTGACATTTTTGTAAGAGACAAGCCTGTGGTGCTGCTATTGTTTCCCTCTGATCCATTTTCAATGAGGCAAAAACGTCTTTCATTTCTGAAATTGTAAATCTGATCCCATCGCTCCTGCGTCAAATCCATAAGTTCTCATTGCCATCTGGACAAAAACCAAACTCTTTGACCTCAATTTTACAACTCCTGCCTCTATCCCTTTATCCTCGCTCATAATGCTCTCTTCCTTCCAAACCACTTGCCTACTATGCTATTAGCTTATGAACTAGGTTCTCTTCTTCCATGTCCAGCCCTTGTTCTAAGGACACATTTTCTTCATATGGCTAACTACACAGCTTCACTCGGCTAACTTCATCAGATATTGCCCACCACTACAAGGTGACCTCACTGAGTATGAGACTTCCAGTAGCAACACCTAAAGTTCCCCTCTCAAAATACTTTTTTGGGGGTGCTGATAGAGTGCTTGAACCTTATACTCTTGCTCAGCTTTCTGCCCCGTCTACTTCTGGCGTTTTGTTAGTTAACTGGAGACAAGAAAGTCTCTACCCAGGCTAGCTTCACACTGTAGATCTCAGCCACCTGAACACCCAGCTGTCAAAATAGTTTATTGTAATGATTAGTTTGCTGAGTTCCTTGTAGTCCCAAAAGCTGTTACTACAAGGAAAGTTGGTAGTAAAAGTATAGTTTGTGGACTGCCTGGATTACATTCTGATTTCTGCTCGTGAAATTTCTCATCATCTTTATGACTCAGTTTTCTCATCTGTAAAATGGGGAAAACAGTACTGCCTACTGCATGGAGCTATTATGAGATGTGGATGAGATGGAAAAGGGTTAACTGCTTCACTGATGCATAGGAAGGAAGTCTCTATTAAACTGAGACATGCATATACTTATAATGGATACTAAGTACAGATTTCTATTCTTTTGTCTTTCACATTTTAAAGTTGTGTTGTTGTCATAAAGGTGATATACTGTTTCATAAGTCAATTTCTTTTTGGACATTGTCATTCGTTCTTTCACTCTCTCCCAGGTTTTCCCTCCTCTCCTCACCCACAAGTTGTATAGTTCATTTTTAACATAGCACCTACTGAGTGCCCTCTGCCCTTCCATTTCTGTGCTCTCTACTGCCTCTAGCAAAGACAGATAAACAAGACAGAAAGCAAAAGAGGGTTTCTTCCATTTTCATCTTTTTTGTTAGCTTCATAAAACTGGAGTTCTGGGCCTGAATAGTAGTTTAGTAGAGTAGTTCTCGTACTCACTCCCTGCGCTCCCCGCCCCGTGTGTGCGCAGGCGCGCACGTGTGTGTGTGTGTGTGTGTGTGTGTGTGTGTGTACTGAGGCTTGAATTTAAAGCTTAGCTTTCCCCTCAAGGCTGGCTCTTTACCACTTGAGCCACACCTCCACTTCTGGCTTTTTGCTAGTTAATTGGAGATAAGAGACTCTCTCCGATTTGTCTATACAAGCTGGCTTCAAAGTATGATCTGAAAATCTCAGCCTCTCAAGTAGCTATTATTATATTCATGAGCTACCTGTACCCACCTTTAAACAGCCATTGACTAGCATATATGAGGAATTAGGTTCAATCCCCAGTATCTCCCGACCCTCTAAAAATGTTAGAATCTCCCAAGTAAAAAGTGTTAATACTTAATTTGCTTTCCTATGCACTCAATTTTTCTGAATCTATGTACAACATGGAAACATCAGATCTAATCAAAGTGGGGGAAGAAAATATTACATTCATAAAACATGTTCTCTGGCTAAGTAGGAGAATCAGCATGTGTTTCCTTCCCTGTTGTAGGTCTCTCCCTAGTTATGAATTCCTTCCCTATTTCTGAGACCTTCCCTTAGCGCCCGAGAAGTCTAGCACCCACCCAAAAACCTGTTAGCATTGAAGTGAACTAAAACATTTTCCATTGCTCCACGCACCATGCAAACATAAACTAACAAAACAAAAATATAAAATTCCCGAGGTTGTTTTATTTTTCTCCAGTCATCAAGTACATTTCAAAGACAAAACTACCCATTAGTGCAACATGGGATATATGACAATTTCAAGATCTTTAGAGGAGCAGGCCAAACAAAACAAGGAGTCGCCCCACTTCCATAGGCCATTAAGTTTTTATGAATCCATGACCATGGAGGTGTGTGGGGGGAGACACAAAATCAATAAACATTACACCTTGCCACTGAGGACTGTGGGGTTGTCCTGATTACCTGGTACTTGCCAAGCTTTAGAAGGGATTGTCATTTTGATTCTCTGATGAGTCACCCCAGACTGTTGCTCCCAGAACTACTTCGTTATGATTCAGTGCAAAGGAGTGAGCAGGCTGGGACTTCCGGAGTGGTTGTGTGTCAGTGGGGGTTGCTGTGACTCCCCTCCCCGGTTGGCATGGCATGAGGTTTAATTGACACCTTTGATATAGCCTAAGACAGAACCCGCACCTCCCACTGCTGCTGGGAGGACGTCAGCCTTTACGCAGGAGAGGCATCTGCTGATGAATCCTGCCTCTCATTCAGTGTGCTGGGGAAGCAGTCGGAGCCATCCCTAACTAATAATCCAGCGGCCTCCTATTTATTTCCGCGGGTGCTTGGCTTAGTGCTGAGAAGAGATTTTTTTGCCTCTCGCTATTGTCAGGTCAAATACTGTGTCCATGTTAGAACTCATAGAAGGTAAGTGGCTTCTCCCTCACTCTCCTCTCCCTTGTGGCAAGTGTTTATTATGTGCCCTCCATCCCGAATGTGTGTGTTCTGTTTAATTCTACTTCCCTCACTGTGGAACCAAAATATTGTCTTTAGGGGTAAAACAGAGGCAGATTTCCTATCTTTAGAAAATTGTGGCTGTAAGGTTTATTTTTGAAATCTTTTAATAAAAGTCATGTCTTGAACAGTGTTGTTTAAGAGACTTGAAAACTTACATTTTGTGGCTTTATCCTGGCTTAGTGATAATCAGATAGAATTCCAGTCATTTGAACCTGTTAGCAGCAGATTTTATGTTCACCAGCAGCAAACAGTTGATTTTTTTCCCTTTCACTGCCAGTAGCCAATTACTTTTTACCTTGTCCCTCAGAATCAGGCTGGGAATGAATGGATACAAATGAGTTAGGAACTTCTAGAAGAGAGTTATCAAGGTTAAAAACTCATCTGTTTTATCAAGTTACTGAGAATGGCACTTGTGATGTGAGCTAATATTTTTGTCGTACTGGGTTAAGATTGAGCAACTTGAAGTATTAAGGTTCCTCTCATTGAAAGTACTTTAAGACCCCTTAACCGTATTCCTACTGTCAGTTGGCACAAAGCCCTCATTAATAAATCCATCCAGAAAGTTGTGAAAAAATACATTGTAAAAATATTATATAACCTGTATTAAACACAGGGTTGACAAAGCAGTACATGTCTAAAGATACTTACTACTTTTTGAAGTTTTTCTTCAGGAGGGAACATAAAAAGAGGTCTAGATTTCAGTGGATGACCCTTTTGGTTTTATTTCTCTGACAAGATGGATTGCCATTCAACTTCTTTCATCTTCTTTACAATTCTTTGTGTTTCCAGTTAATGGAACCCCTGGCAGTCAGCTCTCAACTCCACGTTCTGGCAAGTCTCCAAGCCCGTCACCCACCAGCCCGGGAAGCCTGCGGAAGCAGAGGGTAAGCAAGCAAGCAAGTTACCTGTTTATGGTCTAGCTGAACTTTGACACAGGTATCACAGCAAATAGGGTCCCTTGTCTCCAGGGAATAAATCAAGCCAGGGCAGATAGAGGACCCAAAATGGGTCAGTTCTCACTGCTCTGGTTTAACTAAAACTCAGAGCTTTCCATTCTTATCTACTTGTCCAAATCTTAATATCTTAGAAGCAGTGACATTAGCGGGTTCACGACAACAACAACAACAACAAAACAAACAACAAAACTTCCTCTTTTGTTGGTTTCAAGACACAGACTTTATTACTATTGATTTGTCAGCTTTCCTTAGTTGTAATGAGTTTTCCTAGGGGACGTTACTGTATCACCAGACTCTTAAGGAACTGGAAAAAAAAAGTGCTGATAATTCAGTAGAAAGACTTGATGTGAGGTTTGTTCTGTGGCATCAAGTGGAACAGATGATGGGGTTCATAGAATATGTGGTTTTGTGAATGAAATCCACATCGAGCACCCTGTCTTTAATCACTCCTTATATTTATTTTAAGCATTTTGTGTAATTACATTGAAGTTGGCTGAGCTTGGAGACCAAAGTGGAAAGTTGCTGGGAACAGGGTTCGCTTTAGCTTCTCTATGCTGAGGACATGGGTGGGGTGGGGCCACGGTAGGGAGGGTGGGAGGGAGCTTCTTACTCAAGATGGAGGGACTACTGTTCTATTTGCTTTACAACCAGCACAGCACCATTTGTCCTTCCACAAATACCAAGGCAAGAATAAAAGACTGGAAAAAGAGAGCAGGGAGATGATGCTTGTAAGAAATGGAAGGCAGATCATGGTTCCGGATTTCAGAAGTGAGGTGGGAAGAAGGTTCATCCTTAGGAGATGTTGTGATGGTATTCACTGAATCTATTAATGAGCAATATTGGAAGCTCTTATGCTAAAATACTGGATTCTTCAATTGAGTTGCTGTGTTCCATGCTTTGAAATGCTACTTTCAAGTTCTATAAACTTAGTTTCGCCCAAGATGGAAGTCCTTTCCTTCAGTCCTCTTATTCTGGCTGCCAGAACCATTAGCCAGCTCAAGGTGGGGTCCAAGGAAGACTCATTCAGTCTTCAGTCCCTTTGGAGTCTGCTGTATCAATTATCTTTTACCACTGATTCTTCTGGAATTAGGGCGAGATTGATTTGGTTGTTTGTAAAGTCTGGATTTTGGTATTAGCTTCTCCACTAAATGACTGGGTTTTATCAGAGAACATTATCATCCATTCTGGGTCCCACTTGGAAAAAACAAACTAACATAGAAACTCAATAACTATATTCTAATTGCCTATGAGTGTTTTTGCTACTGAGGGTTTCTTCTTGTTTTCAGAGAACAATAATGATCTATTCAAGAAAGTATTAGTCCAATTTATTTAATCTTTTAAGGGTCTGCCCTTAGTGCAGGGAAACCTGGTCTTTTGGGGTTTTTCTTATAAATGTTACCCAGAACTTTTCTCTACACAAGTATATGTTTGGATAGAGCACCTCGCATAGAAATGTTTGTCTTTTGATCTATTAAGCTCTGATTCAGTATTCATTGATATAGCTTAGGTCTAGTTGTGGGGATCAAGGGTATTTGAGATTCCCTGATACAGAAGTAAGCATCTTTCTCTTGGATTGAAATCCCTTCATCTGGATATAAAGCTTTGCTCAGATTCACTTTGTTGGTAAAATGAGGGTAGAATTTTGCATCTTTGGCCTCTGGATTCTCTGCTACAGAACAATTCTGTTCACCCGAGGCCGAAAATTTCTATCCAGATATTGATTTATATAATTAAGATTCTTCACAGTTGGTAAATATAATCATTTCCTTCATTTTTCCATTTGCATTGCCATTACAATTATCATCTATGAGAGAGAATTTCCTTTTAAAGGGACATTTATCATCACCTGAGGATATTTATTAAACACATGCCATAAGTAAGATTTTAGGTATATTCAAAGACAATTTAGTTTCCGAGATGTTGAAATGCTATTCATATATTCAAAGTTTCTTGTTTTCAAGACTTCAAATCTATGCACTTCCTCTAGGTATGTACTATGCTCTTATGAGATAGATAACTGTATCAAGTCACTTCTCCCAGTTAAGAAGGGCTTAGAATATCCCTAAAAACTAATCCTCTTTCATATTTGGTAAAGATTCTTTTCAAATGGTTGGCTGCATTCCCCTTCAGGAAATACTGAAATAAGTGAAAGATGGTATGTACTAAAAGAAGACACTTCAAAGAATAAATTACCTCTTTTTACTGCAAATTAGAAAACAGTAGCTACTTCTATTTTTTCCTTCTGGGTTGCCTAGCAACATAGCTGGAAAATGAGCTGACAATCCTATACACATACACACACACAAATACACACACACACACACACACACACACACACACACATACTTTAGCCTATTTTAAAATGCAGAAACATAAACTGGGCTTTTTATTTTTTAAAGGATTGTTGAGATAAATATGTTTCCTTAACAAATAAGAAAATTTCTATTTATATATATTAATTATAATATATGAAAAACTTTTTACCTTAAAATCATGTTTGTTACTCTTTTGATCTTTCAAAATAGTCTTATGTAATAAGAGCCTACATGTCAGATCTTTTGCTTTATAAACATATTGAGACCAATGTAACAAGTAACTTCCCTACTTTTCCAAAACATGGTTATTTAAATTGCTGTCTAGAAGTGTCTGTCTCCCAAAGCAGCTCATATAAGGCTCTTTGCCCATCCAAGCACCTTTTTTTCTGTCTCATTTCTTAAAACATCAGGAAGAAATGTGTTATGTTGTGTAGGTTGAATGAAGTTGCCAGTTACACTCCCACAGCACTGACTTTTGTAGATTATATGATCAGTCAGATGATGAGAGGAGTGGGTGGAACAAAACTGAAAAGAAGCCAAGTGTAGACACTGCAGATCTGAGCTGGTTGCTTGGCTACCAACAGAGAGATCTAGTAGCAAAAAGAGGCAGAAGGGAAAGTGAGGGGCAAGGAGTTGGAGAAAATGGAAGGAGCCTTGGATGGGGAGTCATTATGCATTCTTCCAGTTGAGCAAACACAAAATTTTGAAAGGGCAGTATCTTTTGGGTTCACTCTATGTAAAATCACAACACTTGAGTTGCTACCAAGGGACCAGGATATACTACGTGCCAGCTGGCGCTCCTGATAAATTATTTTGTGAGGTTAGGCACATTCTTTTTCCTCCAAGAGTGGGAAGAAAATATTCATGGAAGAGTTGCCTAGACACAGAATAGCAGAATTAGCCTTGGCCTATGTGAGAGGTCATAACTCAACTGGACACAGCAAAGGCAAAACCTTGGGATAGATCAGGCAGTGTCGGTCTTTCTGCAGACAAAATCAGCACCCATTTGTTAGTATACATGGTTTCTCCCTTGTTGCCTTTCCTCTGATCTGATGTTGGTGACTTTAAAAGGTCTATTAATATTAGAAACCAAAGGATGCCCATTTGGAGTTGCTCCTGAAAGAGTAAGCGACGGGGCACCCACAAAAGCCAAGTAAACGAATCTGTCCCGCCCTTCATCTTACAGGACCTGTATCGCCCCCTCTCTTCGGATGATTTGGACTCAGTAGGAGACTCAGTGTAAAAGTCACAATGGAGCAATGTATATGGTTTGTGATTGGGTGAAGGTTTCACGTTTCCTAAACAAATGTCTAACAGCAAAATACACAAAGGAGTTTTGCATATCTTGAAATGCTCAAGATGAAATTGCACAAAAGTGAATGTGCAGGCATTTTATATTTCTGATATTCATCCTTGAGAGAAGGTTTTTTTTTAATATCTCCTCCATTTGTTTGGATTGGGGGAATTGTGAACAAATATTGCTTAATTGTTGAGATTTTTGTATAAGGCCTGCTTCTAGATAGGATTCTTATAAAGATCCAATATTATAAATAAGAAAAATCATAATTTCCATGGCTGAATTTTGTATGAGTCTGCTGGTCCTGGGGCTTGAACTCAGAGCCTGGGTACTGTCTCTGAACTTTTCTTTCAAGGCTAATACTCTGCCACTTGAACTACAGATATACTTTCAGGTTTCTGGTAGTTAACTGGGGATGAGAATCACATAGGCTTTCCTGGTCAAACTGGCTTCAAACTTCCATCCTCAGATGTCAGTCCCCTGAGTCGGTAGGATTATAGGCATGAGCTACTAGCACCCAGTTATTTTCTTTCTTTCTTTTTCTTTAAGTTATAATAGATGCATAGCAACAGTTATTCTACATTCAACAGTAAAACAGATTTAAATGGCATTGGGAGACATTTTTTCTTAAATTTACATTCTTTAAAATTTTTGAACAGCTGTGCTTTTAGAAGTACTTTTATGGTAAAACAATAGACTTCTCTGCCTAAGTAGCAGGAAAATTGTTTATTATTTTATGAATTAATATACATGAGGAGGAAGAATTCACGTGAATGATACATCTCTTGAAGACTAACAAACATTTTGTTGTCAGGAAAAATCTTATATTTTGAGTTAGCTTTTTGGGGGAAACATCATAAATATAGTTTTAAGCTGAATGGAAATACTAGAAGCTTGTTCAGTGGTATTGCTGTAGATTATATATAATTACATATAGTTCTTTACAGCATACATGTGATTTTTCAAACATGTAAAAAAATTGATAAAAATTGTGTCTGGATTTCTTCTAAGAAAATAAATTTGAGAAAAAACTTCTCTGAGATGTGGTACCCTTAAAATATCCATTTGAAAAAATCCTGGTTATTTGGCAATTTTCATATGCAAAACTCCTTTTGTGTTAAACTATGTAAGTCTGATTATAACCCATTGTGAAACATTAACCTACTAATTTTGCCCTTCTAGTCTTCTACTTTAAAAATTATAGTCTGCCTTGCTTAAGCATAAATTAATTATTTTAGAATCTGAATGTTATGAATTAACTTAATGTGAATGGTGTATTGTACTTAAGCCACATCCACGAACATTTACTTTGACTAGCCCAACACTAACAATTTAAGACGTCTAAGGCATGGTTTTGATATTCTCCAGGCTTGACATATCTCAGTGGGTGATAAATTAAAAATGTATGACACCATTTGGAAACTGTTACTTGAAATTTCTTTCAAATTTTACTTGAAAACAGTTTTAAAACGTTTGATTCAAGATGGTTAGAAATTCAGTTGTCATACACTGTTTTAAATGTTACTGATTTTACCTCCTTTGTGAAATTGTTCAACTGGCAAATTTTGTCATCTAGTTTATCATTATCTACATTACTCTCTGACTTTACAAGTGAATAAAATATTTTAACCAAAAAGCAGAAGACAAAAAACTTAAAATGTCCAGATCAACAACAGCATTTGAAGGTATAACCCTCCTATAATTAATGCTCCATTATCCTGTCTGTTGGAAAGAAAGACAATTATCTGGCAGATTATTTCTGAGTTGCAGACTGAACCATTCCATCTTGAAAAAAACAGCTCATAATGATACCTGCTCCAGACTTCAGTATTTTAAAACTGTTTCCAATAGAAAGGAACAAGACTCCTGCTGAGATCAAAAGGCTGCTTTCTTAGCTGAAACAGTAAACATGTGTGAGGTTGCCTATGCTCTGTCTGTTTTAGTTATGTCTTTGTAAAATGCTTTACTTCATATAGTTGAGTCCATAAAAGATTAGTATGTATTTGGCAAAACTGTCAAAAAAAATGGAAAGAAATCAGTGGAACAGTTAACTTAAAATCTGGTGGGGTCAGATGGTCCAGAACAAAAATAAATTCTAGTAATTTCAACTTTCCTGCCCTGTCAGTCTTACAGACAACTACTGCTTAGAGAGGTCCAATAAATGCTATTTGTTCTGGATAAGTAACAGATATTGCCAATTGATAGAAAGCCTGTGGTTTTGCTTAGACACGGCAAAAAGAAAGTGGACTTGTGCTAATTGTCGATAGATATCATGGCCAATTTTCCATTCAAGCAGTTCCAGGAGAAATGCGGTATTTCATCTTTTGAACATATGACTTTTATTAAGGGACTGTTCAAGGCAATATATATCATTTACTGTTTGAAACCGAAGTCTCTCTGAGATTGAAATAGCACACCATTTATAGGAGTTTGAGATCACTTTGTACGCAGGGCATAATTCTATTATACCTAAAACACAATTTAAAAAAATCTTAGTAACAAACTCAAAATTTTGAGTTCATTAGTGGAACAAAATTGGTGGTGTGTAAGAACTTAAGATTTACTTCCTTTAAGAACTCTTTTATATGCAGTTAAACAGTGAATTTTAAAATAGATTTGCAGAACAGGAAAACACTCCATCCAGCAAAATCCAGGAGTCTTTGTCCTTATGGGAATCTTTCAATGTGCTTTGAACACTGGGCTGTAGTTAAAATTGGAGAGGATTTTGTGTATGTTCACTTTTTTGCTTAGACATAGGTACCATTGGAAAAGGTGCTAAAAAATAGTTCCCTGTTTCCAGATTTTTAGAAATATCAAACCTAGTAATCTAGAAAACGTAGTGTTCAGTGTGAACTCAACACAATGGCTTTGAGAGTCATGTGAGATTCTTCTTCTTCATCTTGATTAATAAATGAAATGGAGGCCGGGGCATTGAAAGGGAATCTACCAGAGGCTTTTAGGAAGACTCAGGCTCACCCATCAGTAAACATCCTAATATGAATATATATACATATATATATTCACAATCATTAGTGTGCCCTATACAGTCTCTGTGTTACCCAGCCTCCAATACTGTTTACACATGAGAGCTACACTTAAGTGAGCTTTTTCTTTTTCTTTTCCACACAATAACAATGTTGTCTAAAACTCACATCCCTTCACCAAAAAACGAAACATACAAAAATATTCCTAAAAAATCAATCCATATATTTTAACTACTGCATGACTAAACTGTGCACAGTGGCCATATATATCTATACAGGTGTATGGTGTTTATGTGACCATGCAGGGCTTGGTGTGTCCGTGGGTATACCCATGTAAGTATCTGTGTATGTGTATAGCACATAAATAGTCAAGTATGATATTTATGGCACAACCTTATATGTTACTGGCTTTTGTAGAATTCAGTTTAATGCCTCATGCAATAAAATGCCACACTGTGAGACATATTGGAGCATTAATTCAAAAAGTTTGCTAGACTAGTATGACAAAAATGACACAATATTTCAGTGATCTGATTCAAAGAAATTGAAGGATGGATTGAAAAACTGAAATTCAAACAAATCCAATATTCAATTAACTCAGAAACACTGTCTTGCTGTTTGATCATTATAAAATTATTGAATACAGCTGATGTGTATGTATTGACAAATCTGACAATTGTCATTACTAAGTGAACCATTGGAATATAGAATTGTGAGTAGAGGAATAGATCATTGAGGCACAAATATAAGGGAACTAAAATCAAATTCGAAAGTTTAACAACAAAGCCAGATAACTTGTAAGGCAATTCTATGTGTTCCTTTAAGGTAATATTCTAAGTATTATCATATACTTCTAAATTGTTTTGAATATACTTTCTACTTGTGTATATCTACATAAAGATATACACACCTGAAAGTACTAATTGGCTGAAT
Organism: Megascapheus bottae; assembly: GCF_031878675.1. NCBI lineage: Eukaryota > Metazoa > Chordata > Mammalia > Rodentia > Geomyidae > Megascapheus > Megascapheus bottae. Next base: position 52,390,991 of record NC_143519.1, on the reverse strand, counting down.
TTTCTATATTCCTTTGCTCATTTATGTATATTTTTATGTCTCTAATTGTGCATGCTAATGACCCACTGAATTTGGTTGACATATCCCACAAAGGTACAGTGTGAAAATTAGAGATATATTAAATTCAACCTACCAGTTGCCTGACAGTCTGTTGTACTATTATTTGAAAAATAATTGTGTCTGTAACGCATGTGGATAAACTAGTAAATCAGAGGCCCTTGCTATAACCTTTAAGAATGCATGATACATGATTCGTTATAGTAGAAATGATAGATAAATTCCAAGACAGTAAAAGTGATGCATGTAATATGTGGATATTTGTATTATATATGGCCACAGAATGTTTTTGAAGCCAGGGTAGTCGCTTTTGAGTGTTTATAGACAAAGATCTAGAAAGGTTAATTTTCTTGTGCTGCGTTTTCTGGGGAGTTTATACTCATCGACAAGCAATGGATTGATTTATTTATTCTACTTTGAAATGTGCTATGATTATTATAAATTTGGATACAAATTTTAAGAAGAGGATACATACTTACTGCTTACATTTTGAGTTGCTTGGATGTGTATTCTCCTCTTTCAATCTTTTGGAAAAATCCATTGATTGAGGTTATGAGCAAAGTTTTATAGATCTGACAGTTAATGAAATGTGTCCTTGAATGACCCACTACATGTACTGGAAAGTTCCATCTCTTTAATGCTGTGGTTACATTGTAAAATGTCATATTTTGTATTTCACATTGGACCATGTTACTCCTCTCCGAGTTAATTTTGTGACACTACCTTAGAATAACTATACAATAAACAGGAAAAACTGCCTATGTTGTACAACGAGTTTCTTTCAGAAAGCTTGATGAATAGATGTTGGAACTGAAATGGCTGTGTGGGATAAGCATCATTTTCACAATAATGTATGTATGCGCTATTCTTGTGCTTTGATTAGCATCATCAAATGATGCTCGAGTTACTGTAGGTTCAGACTACATGACATCCAAATTCTGATGATGAAAACAAAGTAAGCAGATTATTCCATAAGGAATTTTCATTTTGTTACTTGCATTGGAATCAATAGTATTTATTTCTCTTAGGTCCAAGGGTGAGTTTGTCACACAAAGGAAATTAAAGTACATTATTCAAACATACTAGCTATCTTCTGGGCTTAAAAGGATGTTTCTCAAGGTCATGTGACTATCGGGAAAAATTGTGTATGGGTATATTTGTATGTGTGTGTGAGTACATGATGCAAGCTCTTTCTTTTTAATACAATAATAATTATATTCTGTAAACAAATACATGTTACAATTAAATAAATAAATAAATGCAATAAAAATACGTGGGTCCTCAGTTTGGGCTTAGGACAAAAAATATATTTCATTCATGGTACACTATCAAGGAGAATAAAAAATTCTGCTGATCATGTTAGAAAGAAAATATCTTACATTGCAAGTATTTACAAAAGTTCAGCATTTTGGTCTTAGACTTAGTAGTTTATTAGATTTTATATGAACCTTAAAATTAATTGTCTCTACATAGATTCTCTTTATTATTTGCACGATTTATTGAATCTGTATCCACAGCAATAATGTGCAATTCATGGAAATGTTTCTGAATGTATAAAATTCCAAACTGAATTGGCACTTTCTTATATAACTAGAGTTCAAGGTAAAATGTAGCTATTCTCATTATAGGCTGGGTATCCCAACAGAGTAGTCACTCTCAGGAGAGTACCCTTTTCACAGTAATGCACAAAATGACTTCCCAGTCTTCTCCCAACTTACGAGTCCAAAAAGAATAGCTCACAAATGATGGCATTGTGGTTACTCAATGGCATAGTCCTTTAAAAAAAAAAAGTGACTTAGATTGCAAATTTATAAATCTTGACCTTAGTGAAATGATTGTAAAATAGAAGCAAAGGTTACCTGATACCACAGACAATAGATGTAAACACGAGCTTGTTTTCTTTAAACCTTAAATCTCTTCACTTCATTAGCACAGTTTTGATTTCAGTATTTTCATGTTTATTTTCTGCTTTTGTCAGTGTACCAATCTCATGAACAATAGTTCTCTAGTCTTTGAGATAATGTAACCAAATCTTTATGACTGTTTTGTTCTTGTGGTTGGTGGTGGTCAGAGTTTGAGCACTTTCCCTGAGCTTTTTCACTCATGGCTACTAGAGCTCTGCCACTTGGAGCCTCAGCTCCACTTTCTGTTTTCTGGTGGTTAATTGAAGATAAGAATGTCATGGACTTTGCTGCCTCTGCTGGCTTTGAATCATGTTCCTCAGATCTCAGCATCCTCAGTAGCTAGGATTATAGTCAAGAGCCACCAGTGCTAAGCCTGAAAATTTAAATCTTTATTTAAATTTTAAAACTTCATTCCTAGTGATTGACATGATTACTTGTGGCATAAAGTTTATGCAGGCTGAACATGTTATGATGATCCAGACAAGGGGCTGGGAATGTGGCTTAAGTGGTAGAGAACCTGACTTGCCAGTTCAAGGCCCTGAGTTCAAACCCTATTATCATCAAAAAAGTAAAAATAAAAATACATTTAGATAAAGGAATTTGGAGAATAGTCCCACTGTGCATCTTTCAAACTACGAGGCTTTCAGCTTTACTATTTTATAACAACCTGGGAAGTAAATTTATATGGATTTTCTATACCACATAGAAGACTAAGGTTCTCCTGCCCTCTCTACCAATATTGTTTTTAATGCTGTTAAACTAGATTGTCATCAAGACTTCTATATTCTTTTTGTACTAGTACTGGGGCTTTCACTCAGAGCCTCATGCTCTCACTGGGTTTTTTGTTGTTGTTGTTTTGTTTTGTTTTGTTTTTTTGCTCAAGGCTGGCATTCTGTCACTTGAGCCATAACTCCATATCCAGTTTTTGGCTGATTAATTGGTAATAAAAATTTCATGGACTCTTCTACCCAGGCTGGTTTCCAATTGTGATCCTCAGATCTCAGCCTTCTGAGTAACCAGGATTATAGTCATGAGCCACCAGCTTCACATTCAGAATTGTGAGCTACTGAGACTACTGAAACAATTATTTAAAATCTGTTACAAGATTTCCTGATTATCTTTTTTGCTTGTTTGTTTCTTGTTTATTGCCAGTCCTGGGGCTTGAACTCTGGGCCCGAGTGTTGTTCCTCGACTTCTTTTGCTCAAGGATAGCACTCTACCATTTGAGCCACAGTACTACCTCCAGCTTATTCTGTTTATGTGCTACTGAAGAATCAAACTCAGGACCTCATGCGTGGGAGGCAAGCACTCTACCACTAAGCCACATTTCCAGCCCTTTCTTTACAATATTGATCCAGAAGTCACAAGACAAGGACCACTTGATTTCTAAACTTTTTCAACCACTTTTCACATCAACATTAATTCAATGAACTAATGAGTAGATGCCAAGACAAAATGTAAAATGGAAATTGCACAATCATCCAGCCAGTTCTCAAGTTCTAAGACAAGCTTTTACTACCTTGACTGTATCTATTGGTAACTTTTCCATTCTTGATGCAATGTGGACCCCAGATGAGTGACAACATTAATATGAGTGGCAGGGATAACTCATAACATTGGAAAGGAACTGTTTCTTTCACTACATAGTCATCAAATACATCTTGGTAAAATGTGGTTAGAGCTGTTATGTCAGCTTTCTCACTTACTTCAAAAAGTGTGATAGGTTCCCCATCTGTTATGCGACCTCAAGCTAAATAGCTACACTTTAGGATGTATTGTTGTGACTTAGTTCTCTTATAAAGGTGTGCCATAAAGGCAGCCAGGCGTCAGCTACTAGCCCTAATGGTTCCCATTAAATCTGCCAGGAGGTGATGACATTGAAAATGTTACAATGCCTCTCAGAGCAGCTAACTGCATTAAATTCTAAAATAAACTGTAGGTTTTGTACTTTAGGCCCAGATGCCTTGGAATTAGCAAACAGACCGAAACAAACAAAAATCATAGTGATATATTCCTTGTAAAATTGTTTTAATATGCTCAGGAAAGATAAATAGGCAAAGTGATTTCATTTGGACATCTTCAAAAATATAAGTGTGGGGGGATTCAAATGTTATTGGTCAGATAGAAAGGCTAGTTAGTCTCATCAGGTCAATTCTAAGGAATAAGAACTTAACCTTTTACTATTTTCAAACTCAGGCAGCTGTGTGTAATAAATGAAGTGTTCTAGGTAGGTACAAGTTATTTACATTGAGGTTTCTTAGTAATAACCATATCAAAAAAGCCATTCTGATTACTAAAGTGACTTTGACAGAGAAAAGGAGAGAGAGAGAGAGAGAGAGAGAGAGAGAGAGAGAGAGAGAGAGAGAGAGAGAGAGAGCACACAAGGAAGACAGGAAGAAAGAAAGAAAGAGGAAGGCAGGCAGAAACAAGGAAGGAGAGAGAAAGGCAAAAAGAAAGTAGAAAGAAAGAAAGAAAGAAAGAAAGAAAGAAAGAAAGAAAGAAAGAAAGAAAGAAAGAAAGAAAGAGAGAAAGAAAGAAAGAAAGGAAGAAAGAAAGAAAGGAAGAAAGGAAGAAAGAAAGAAAGGAAGAAAGTAAAAGAGGAGAGAAAGAAACACAAAAAAATGTTAGGTGATAAAATCAGAATAAAAATGTAAACAGAATGGAAGCACATTAATATAATAAAAGTAACATTTAATATGAATAAATGTATGAAGTATTGGGCTTGGTCCAAAACACCAAGCTCTCAAATGCAGTCTGAGGAAATGAGACACACCTGTGAGTTCAGTGGAAGGTTCAAACATATGGTACCATTGATAAACCCATATGATCTTAACATAGACTAACATTCTACTCAAGAGAAAGCAAATGGCATGTGTTTTTTCCTCTGTGCTGGTCATAGCACACCTAGAAAATTGCATTCAATTTTGAATACCAGCTTAAAAGAGTAGTATTGACAGCTGGAATGTGTTCACCAGAGGGGAAAGGAGTCTTGGAGTTCTGATACATGAAGAACAACTAAAGGAACTAGGAATATGCAAATTGAAAATGAGTAGAGACAGAAGCCCACTGGCTATTCTCCAAAACCTGAAGTGCTGTCATGTGGAAAATAGACTAGATCTCTCCAAGGTGACTCCAGAGATGAGAGGCAAAAACAATAAATGGAAAATAGCAAAGGAAATAATTTCAACATAACTTTAAAAAGTTCCTTTAGTATAACCTCACAGTAAGAGAAAAGAGAGTGCCTCAAGAGCCATGTATCTGTACTACTGATATTTCAGCAAAGGTCATCTGATCACCGAGTGGCCCTCTGTAAGTGGGGATCTGGTTTCTTGATGAAATGGCATGGAATAGATCAAATGTGGGTCTCCTTTTGGTCTCTGGAGTTCTCTAAGTTTTGAATGGTCTTCATGTTAGAAAAGTACATTCACCATCTTATTTCCTTAGCTAAAGAGCTAAAACTGTTAAAAATTAAATAAATTTATCTTATGCTTTTTGGGCATAATAAACAAAACTAGAACTTTGTGTTTGGGGAGTACCCTGCTTATAAGTGAATAAATTTTTTTTAAACTTTCAGTGATCAGCTTACTCTCATGCAGCCAGAATTTGGAAACAATCAGGGGTACATTTTAAAAAACATGAAGCTGTGGTGGAAAATAAGCTATTGTAGGGATAAGCAAACTTGTATTAACCCTACTTTACACACACACACACACACACACACACACACACACACACCCCAAAACAGAGCCTGAAAACCTTCCAGGACTTTTTCTTTCATGCATATGGCAGTGAAAACACAGCTGGCCTTGTGGCAAACATTCTGTGCTCAGACATTTGGTGGCACTGTTGAAAATACAATTCATTAGCTGATAAGTCAACTTAGTGAATAATACACAACCATTTTATGGAATGTAACAGCTATAAGAGATAGAGGTGGGTTCAGAATCGCATGTGGAAAGTGCTTTTACTATATAAGCTTTCAGAGCTGAATATATAAACTGTGGTTATCTTTGTTAGGAAACACACTGAAGGTCTATTAACTCACATGTTTGATGAAAGAATGTGTCTTTGTACCCTGAAATATAAACACCACATGCCACAGGGGCACCTGCCACTGAAACCACAATATGTTCACATTACAATGAAGCACCATTTGTTAAGCTACTGGAAGAAATTCAAAGACCAGAAAGTCAAAAGAGAAAATTTATATCTTAGACATTTATTTAGTGCTGTCCTGGTTGGAGCACCATTATTCCTGAAAGGGCACAAGAGATGAAGAAAAATACTGTGTAAGAAAATACATCCCTTCCTTTTACATGTGGTCCTGTTGTCTACTTTCTGCAGTCATCAATATAATAAATCTGCCTTGTCTCAGCTTCCAATCCCAATGTTATGAATACAAACAATTTCACAAGTCAGCAGAGCATGGATTAGGGCCTTAGATGTTCATAGTCCCTTGACACCATGGGGTCATGTGATACTAGTGTCACGTGATGATTAGGCATAGTGCTGGTGATATAAAGCATAGGTGAGAGAAGAGAGAAAAACAGCTCAAGCTCTAGTTTATTGATAGAAGACTTGTGATACTGGGAACTAAAGATCACACCATACAAACTTCAAAGGATTTATGGGTATAGAAGAGTGATCACAAAACTTCTAAAAGTTCTTGACATGGAGGAAATGTGGTCATTTCCTGCTTGCTTGCTTTCTTTTCTTTGTGCCAGTCTTGGGTTTTGAACTCAGAGCCTTTTGTGATTTTGTGTTCAAAGCTAGTGCTCTACCACTTGAGCCACAGCTCCATCTCCAGCTTTTTATTAGTTAACTGAAGGTTACAATCGCATGGACTTTCTTACATGGGCTGGCTTTGAACCACAATCCTCAGATCTCAGCCTCCTGAGATCTAGATTTACAGCTAGATTTACAAGGAGTAAGTCACCAGCACCTGGCATTTTGAACACATTTCTATTAAGTTCACTTCTGTCTCAGTTGTGTCAGCTGTCAGCATTCATGAACTCATCCAATGAGATACTGTGATCTTCATAAGTGGGATACTCTTGTCTCTACCCCACCCAGGAAAATGCTCCATGGAACTTGATTGAAATTGCCCTACAAGAGCAATTCTCCAACTGCTTGAGTCATTGTTGTATGCAAACTAAAATCTTTTCTATGTGAAGTCTTTTGGCTATAATGAACCTCTTTCCCTCTGTACTTGGTACATAAGGCTGGATGGAGTAGGGAGGAGGTTGAATGAAACAGGTAAGCAGAGGAAAAGTAGGTCAAGTTTGCTTCTCATCATCTCTTCATTATCAGCTCAACTACAGATGGTCTTTCCCTTCTCTCTGCTCCACAGACAGCCAGCAACATACGCCAATGCCTCCCCCTCACCGCCTCCTGCTCCCATCAGACCAACCAAGTGGATAAACGCAGAGATACAGAAGGAAGAGACTTTAGGACAAGCTGTGTTCATTATTTAGAAATAGCATTGCAATGTGCACAACTTGTATTCTTAAGTAGAGGAATAAACAGAACCATACATTGTTAAAGTACTATCTATCCCTAGCCAGCCATAATACCCAATATTGGATGTTGTTTTGTTCTTTAAGTACTTTAATACAGTTACCTTGTTTATGCACCTATCTCTTTGGTCAAAAATCCATTAAAACCATAAGGGAACTTGCATTCATTTTTTAAAAAATTGTACTATGCTAGAACTAGAACTCAGGGCCTGGGCACTATCCCCAATCTTTTGTGCTAAAGGCTAGCATCTACCACTTAAACCACAGCTCCACTTCCAGCTATTTTGGTAGTTAATTAGAGATAGGAGTAATAAGTGCTTTCTGCCTGGGCTGACTTCAAAACTGAATCCTCAGATCTCAGTCTCCTAAGAAGCTAGGATTATATAAGATTATATTATTAGTCGCCTGCTCCTGGCAGACTCTTATTCTTTTGTCTACCTCAGACTTTATAATATTTAACAGAGCAGCAACCTGTTTGTTGCACCTGTCTTTATCTCTAGCTAATCTTTTACATTTTTCCTGAAGCTGAAATAAGGCTGATTTTTTATAATATTTTGTAAAAAGAAAAGAACTGCATTGCTCTATTATAATAAAGTAAATATAGCAGATAAGATCAGAATGGCACCATATTTGAAGCCCTATTTGCCCTTGGATAGAGGAGGAATGGCCCAAATTTGTGACACCCAAACTATGAGCTAAAGGATGCTAATTTAAGGAAGAAGGAATTAAAAAGTCATGGGAAGTCCAGGTCCAGTCAACACAGCCCACTGCTGGTGAATTAGATAGGAAGGAGTGGTAGCCATCACTGAACATGCTAAAGAGCTTCTTTTCCAAGTTTGAAGACCAAGTCCTCCCTGAAAGTGGGCAAAGCCACCTCCTGAGACTCCAGGCTAGAAATAGCATACGGAGACATGGGCACTCTGACCCAGTTGTTTTATTCTCTGTTTCTGTCCCCTTACAGAGCTCTCAACATGGCGGCTCCTCTACTTCACTTGCATCCACCAAAGTCTGCAGTTCGATGGATGAGAACGATGGCCCTGGGGAAGGTGATGAGCTTAGGATTTGCCCAGCTTGTATAAGGAGCTGAGAATGGGTTGGCTGAGTTTACTCTCCCAACAGCTCTTGGAAGCCAATCCCTAAGGGATAGGAAGTAAACACAGCTTTCACCTGGGATTAGGATGGGGAGAAGTTGGTCTAATCTGGAGATGTTTCAATTTCTGTGAGACTAAATTTCCTAGGAAGGCCAGCTCTTGTCTGCTTCAGAAAGTAACTTTCTACATGTTGAAGAGAATACAAACTGTGGCTTCCTAAGAAGGTGGTTCAGTGGCAATTAAAAAAATTGTCTCACGCTCATTCTCTGTAATGTGGTCAAACGACACAGATTCTGGAGCTCACTGTGTTTACTAATTCATTGGATGGTTTTGAGCAAGCCTCTTCTGCCCTCCACATCTTAGTTCTGTGCAGTAAGGATCAGCAAACAGAACTGTCTCCTCCCTAGGAGTGGTTACCAATCTCAAATCAATTAGGGGAAAACTACTGGAAAAGGCTAAAATGATTATGTTCACGCCACTTTTGAAGTATCAAGGGCGGGAGATGTAGATGAGTAGTAGAGGATTTCTAGCAGGTATAAGGCCTCGGGTTCTATTCGGGGTGGGGGGAGAGAAAGATAATAGCCTCTTCTTGCTGTTTTAAGTGATATGATTGATATTCTCATCCACTCAACTCCCCCCTCCCCACAAACAACTTGTGAAGGAAACATTTTTTGGGATGTAGCAATAAGACATATGATTTACATAAGAACCTTTCCTGACTACCACATAGTATCAAACACTTTTGCATCTCCAAACAATTGTAATTAAGACATCTACAAGTCCCTTTTGTTCCAATGTGGTGTATTCTCCTAATGAAATGAAATGGTCCTTGGGTAAGCTCTTTATCCATCATCAAGGAAAAAAAGAAATCCCAAGAGCTGTGCTTTGGGTGATGACTCAGTGAAGGTTTCCAGGCAAGGGAGGATGGATCGGGTCATCCTACTTCCCATTTACCCCAACAAACAAGGAATGATTGTTTCTGTCACCCCAGAACTAAAGAGCTTTGCACTGGTATCCTCTGGGAGATTCTTTTTTTAAAATAAACTCAGATGGTTTGCAATACATTTAACATGAACCATTCCTCTCCTTCTCATGGAGCAGACAACAATCTCCAGGCTTGGTTCTTCTAACAGGTAAAATCGTGCCCCCTTCCCAAGGAGGATAGGGGAGGAGGAGATTGACTTCAAGCCCTTACTTATTCTGGGCACCATCTAGATAGATTCTTGTTGGGTAACAGTAAAAGAAGTAAAGCGAGCTGTTCAAATAACCAGGGCAATAGTAGAAACAGAAATAGCAACACTTTCCAGAAATTTCATCCACTTTGGATCCAGAGTGAGTATTATCAGGAAGCCGGCATAAAGTTCGGAGTGAGTATCAGATGTTGTGAATCTCTACATGTCATTCCCCAACAAATAGACCAAATGTGGACATACAAAACATACCAGAACCCCCTCCTGAAGGTTCTCATTTTATTTCGAGACAATATTCACTCTCCATTTATGATGAGAGGTCAGAGGAGGAACACATTTAGAAAACCCACTAAGCTTCCATCACTGTTCTCATTCAGATTGCCTGAGGGAGAGAGGATTTATAACTTTAAAGCGTGTGAATTTTAGAGCCTAGCTATAAAAGGCTTTTTATACCCCTAACATGTTAAAGGTTATCCAGCATATTTATGTGACCTAAGCATGGCTTATTTAGTTTTATGGCCTGGGATATTTAAAACATTATTAGGCATTTGTAAAATATTTGAAAATGCATTTTCAGAGGGTGGAATATGTGTAGTGTTAGTGGCACTAACATAATTGAAAAGTACAAAATTGTTCTGTTCAAAGACATATTAATAGACAGTGCAATTTTAACTCAACATCTGCTCTGCAGGTTGGTAGTAAGACTATTTGTCTAGAATCTGCTCAGTCCAACTGGAGAGGTGTGGTGATCTATGCTTAGTTCATAAGGAATTTCACAGAGGTCTCCATTTCAGGAGGTAGTAAAGTGTACAAACAGCAAGTATTTTTCATGCTTGAACAATGTCAAGGAGCCAGAGTTCCATTAAGAACTATTATTATTTTCTCCTGCACCATGCATATGTATGGCATTCCTCTTTTCACAGTGGTTATTCAGTAAATGGGATTAATCAAATTAGCATGAAATAAGGAGGGAAAAAAATGAAGCTTTCTCCTTCAAATCCCTATTGCAGGGGGAAAAAAACCTGATTGTATTTATATAAATGGAGATGGATTTCATATGCTTCCTTTTAGTTTATCATTTGTCGTAGCAAAAACTGTTGAGTATATTCAAGGCCTTCAAGGGAGAGAATGCAATTGCGTCACATACAGAAAATGATACATTGATTCTAAATCAGTTCCAGTCTATTAGGGGATACTTCTGAATGTCTCCTGGTGCAACATCTGTGCCCCCTTTTCTACCAATAAAAATATATTCATGATTCTTCCAGAAGTGTCTGAGGAAGGCTTCCAGATTCCAGCCACGATAACAGAACGATATAAAGTCGGGAGGACAATAGGAGATGGAAATTTTGCTGTTGTCAAGGAATGTGTAGAGAGGTGAGAAGGATATAATTTGTTTGGAACTTTAAAAAGGAAACATGGAAACATTTGGCATTATGTTATCCAAGGTAGTGTTTCTATTTGCAATCTGTGACACATAGGGAATAAGTTAATGTTTCTATCCCAGATGCAAAAAGAAAAAATAATCTTTAAAGAAATACCATTTTGCAATAGACTTGAAAAATGAAGTGATTCCTGGGCAAGATCTATTAAATTAGGACTTGGGAGTTTGTTTTGTTGTTTTACTTTGTTTCATTTGCATCCTACTTGGTGAAACATTGCCAGCTGTTGAGGTAAGTTTGTGTGTTTATTAGAAAAGTCTTATTGAGTAATTTCCCCCATAATTTTAGAGGAATGTTTTGTAGCGACCAGAAAAGTCTTGTGTAATGTTTGATCTCTACCCTAAAATCATAGATAACAATTACCTTGAAAGGCTTTAAAAAGTATATGTGCTGACTCCAACAAAATCAGTATTTGATCCATTAATGTGTGATCACTCAATTAGAGGTTAAGACTAAAGGCAGTCTGTGAGCCAGAGGGAAGGGTTGAAAGAGAATGGCTTATCCCTGTGTTCTTGATAACTAATTATGGGTGGTAACTTGTGGATTGAGATGTGACAATAAAGTTTAAACCTAGACTAAGGCAACCTCAGGACTTCAGCTCAGTGTCCAATTTGAAATTCTCTTTTGAAGCAGCTTCTTGCTTTAAGGGACCAGGCCAGCCACAGCTTCTTCTCAGAGATAGATGAGTATTGAAATCAAGGGGCACTTCCCTGACTCACTGCAAGAATATGCCCTCTGGCTTTGTGTGAGTGGACCTGGCATATCCATGCATCCCTATCACCCTTCTCTGCTTCCAATGGAGCTGGACATTCCTAACCATATCTCAGGCCAGGAGACACACAAGGAAATGTTAGCCTAGAAGAGCCAGTCTTTCGTTTTCATTAGAAAGTACAAATTGAAGCCAATATGGCTACAGGTCTATCAGATAGGGGAAGGGTTCTTAATTTGGCCAGAATCTACTACATTTTCCTGCCACCCTGGCTATGTGTCAGAAGACATTTCCCTTCCCCAATTGAGGGAGCAGAGCCTTCATTAAGCTAATCTCTTACCAAATTTTGTGCTCCACTCTACCTCAACAGTCACAGCAACCCTTCTCCATGAGGACAGGCCACCGGTGACACTGCATAATCACCTTTCCCCCGTTTTTCACATTCACTCATAGAGTATATCACCAAACTCCAAAAAAAAGTCCCATTATTATCATAGGCTTCACACCTCCTCAAACAAGAGCATAAATAAATGGGAATTTATTGAATATAAACCATTGGCAAGGCTCTGATCTACGCACTTAGGAGCATTGTGAACTTAGGCATCATGATGTCTTGTTTCCAGATCATTGTAATCCTGTAATGTCAGTGTTACCATCCCAGTTCAGAAAGAAAGATGGGAGGTGAGAGGTGAAATGCCTAAGGTCACAAGGCTCGTAAATGCTTAGATCAGAGCTTTGCCTCCAAACTTACACTTTTAGCCTCTTGTCTCCACTGCTTCTAACTAGAACTTCTCAAGGTTCTAATAAGAAATTTAGCTGAGCCAAAGCACATGTATCCCATTAGGTCTTGGACAGATAAGACAGAAATGATCTGGGATGATGGATGGGTGGATGGATATATATACATACACATATGTACATGTATGTTTATCCATATGTACATGCATATACATATATGCACACATGTATATAATTTATATCCAGATGATATTTTTACCAATAGTAAACCTAGCCCTATTACACATACTTCCTGCTGTAGCGGAGGATTCTGTTTTTAGCAGATTGCACAGCTTTTCTCTGTGGGGTATCTGGTCATTTACCAGGGCTCATCATCTATTAGGTTAACACAGTGACCATGGCCCATTTCTTCTATCTGGTCATTTCAGTCTAATAATTCCAGTCTCCTACTAGAGATTTTTCATTTTTCCATCCAGAATTAATTCATGTTTGTCCCTTTTTAACTTGGATTGCATTCATTTTACATGAGTTCCCATCTTGGGTCTTACTGTATGAAACTTCAGTCTAAATGCCAGATTGCCTCAAAAGTGTTAGCATTTGATTCCTGCTGAACACGGACATATGGCGTGGACCCTCTCTCCCCGGAGGTATCATGAAACATTCTTTTAATATTTTCCAGAGGTCCAGGAATATAAAAGCAAGCTAAGAATGTTGTGAATGGCACAGCTTGCTCGGGGGTATATTTCACCATATTTTGAGGAATGAATATGTTTTTTTTTTAAAAAAAGGGCAAGTATGTGTCCTCTTGATTACAATATACTGTTGTGGGAAAGGTTTTTCTACTACAGTGGACACAAGAACAGTCATCAGCTCTGCCCTTCTCTGACACCATGCCAGCATAGACTTTTGCAAATGCATACCTTGGTCCACAGAGATTTCTTCCCATGTCCTAGGAGGAATTGTTCAAGTGCTCTGTGGTGCTCCTAAGGCCTGTGAAGGGAAGGCAGTAACTTCAGTTCAAGAGACAAGTCCTATTGTGAATTGCTTTTGTGTATATTTTGAGTCCACTAAGGCAAACTCATAGAGATAGAAAACTCTTATAAGTGGTCAGAGCACCAGTAAAGAGCTTGCTGGAAGTGTCTTCCACCTCTGACTGTATAAAAATCTCAGGTATTATTGCTCCCCTCTCTTGCTATTCCAACTATACGTTTGAAGAATGCTACAATAGAATTGTTGGTTCTACAATCTAGTAAGCACTATAACCTGTGTAGAAAAGACTGAGACTCACCAGAGACAGACAATCTCTACCATCTTCAAGAATCATGTCCCCAGAGTTTGGAGGAAATTCCCTTGAAACAGGATGGAGAGATGAATCGGGTGTTATCATTGTAGATATCTTTGGACTTGCTGATTGGTGCTCTTTGTTCTTTTTGGCCTGAAGTCCTTGAGTGCCATGAAGCCCTTAGACAAATCTGAAAGAACTTTGGTCATGGAGGTGTTGGCTGAGAGTTCCCGTTGTCTGCTGTCCTCGGCGACCTCCTCATAGAGGAGGAGTCAGGCAGGGTGATGATTATTTTGTGAATAAAGATTGCTGTTGATGAGGCTCTATCTTTTGAGGGTTGGTCTTCTAGTCCCTTCACTCAGTAAGTGCCACCCCCAACTCAACAAAGTGTGGAGCTATCAGGAGGAGCTCAGGTCGTTCTGGGTATTCTGGCATATTTAAATCTTAGCTACAAAGGACAGCTGTGTCTCAAGTGGTAGAGCTCTAGCATGAATAAATAAGTGCTCAGGCCCTCAGTTCAAGCCCTAGATACCAATGCAAAAAAACAGGCAGTCCATTACCTTTAGCATATCACCACCTGCTGAATAGTTTCACAGGCATAGAAGTCCTCAGGATAAGAAGGGAAACAAAGACATTATTCTAAGTTTTCTTTCTTGCCAAGTGTTCTTCCTTGAAGTTAGTGCTTACAGTTTTATCCTTATGGTTTTCATTTAGTCCTAGCCTGTGTTTGGGGATTCATTCTGAAAATCAACTACTTTCCTAAAGACAGGTACTTCTAGTAATTAAAGGTTTTATTCTGGCTTTGTAGATCTGCCCTCAAGTGATATGAATATTAGTGGTCCTCTGGGGGGCTCCTTGTCCAATATGAAATGTGGGTCAATGGAATGAATTGTTTGAATGTATTAGGGATGAGGTTGGAAATAGTAAGGTTCTTTTCCAGTAATCCCTGGTGACACTCTACCCAGAGTTGCTTTCATCTTCCCTTCAGCTTTAGGCAAGCAGAAGAGGAGAGGGGCTGAGAGGTCAGGACCATCAACTTGTGCAGGAAAGCAATGGTAATGGTGGGATGCTTATTTAAAAGGTAGCAACCTAAACAGCTCAAGATCTAGCTACATAAGCTATTCTTGAGTTTTGTCAATCAATAAAGTATTATAAAGTTGATGCTGGGGCTGGGAGTGTGGTAGAGTGCTCACCTATCATGCACAAAGCCCTGAGGCTTTGAGTGCCCTATCATGCACTGAGGCTTGATTCCTCAGTACTATATATATATATAGGAAAAGCTGGAAGTGGTGTTGTGGCTCAAGTGGTAAAGGACTGGCCTTGAGAAATCCCAAGGACAGTGCCCAGGCTCTGAGTTCAAACCCCAGGACTGGTAAAATAAAGTTGATGCTTATAAATGTTTGTATGTTTCTTTAAAAAAGGAATGAGACATCACAAGATATTGATGGGGTAAGATATTAAAGCATAAGAAAATAATTCAGCTGATCTGAAGTTAATGGTTATTTGTCCCATCTTTGTTTTTGCAGGTCAACTGCTAGAGAGTATGCTCTGAAAATTATCAAGAAAAGTAAATGTCGAGGCAAAGTATGTATAAAGTTTATTCTTATGAATGTAGTGTTTGGAGGGTAGAAAGAAAGAGATTAACTCCCAAAGGAACACAAGCTTGCAGTTGCATTTTTTGTGAAGCAGACTGATACTTACTAGAATAGAACTGTAAATAATTCTAGAATAAAAGTTACTTGGAATGATTGCATGTTACTTACATTCCTTCTCTTTGTGTGCTTTATAATCATCCATTACTTCTAAAATCTAAGTTTCATTTCACTCTTGTGTAGGAACTTGTAGTTGTTATGGTAGATCCCAAGTTTAATTACCTTCTGAAAAATCTAAGCTCCCCAAATATCATTACACTTTCCCGAAATATATCTGCCTTGATCCTCAAGCATTATTGCTGTACTGTCAAGTGAAGTGCTAGTGTGTTTTGTGTATGTTGATTAAGACAACGGTTTCCTTGCACAGGAGCACATGATCCAGAACGAGGTGTCAATTTTAAGAAGAGTGAAGCATCCCAATATTGTGCTTCTGATTGAGGAGATGGATGTGCCAACGGAGCTCTACCTTGTCATGGAATTAGTAAAGGTGTGTATTTGACAAATGCAAGGAACTTCTGTGTAAGGCACTCCACCTTCCCCTATAATAGAGCTACTTCCTTACCCTCATTTCCGTGATTTGGTACAGTGACTAAAGATACTAATGGGAAGAGTTCATGAGGTTCAAAGCCATGCCCGGGCTTACCATGTGCAAGGCCTTGTGTTCTATCCTGGGAAGAAGGGGAAAAAAAGACTATGAATGATAGCATTATTCTGCCCAGGGCACTGGTCCCAGCCTTGCCCCAAATAGCACTATAATTCCTTAGGCCTCAGTTTCCTCATGTGTAAAGTGAGCATAATAGCAGTACTTAATTCATAGAGTTGTTTTGCAAAGGAAAATGAATTGCTTCCACCAGCTGGTATGAGGCAGAAATCATTAGATCAGAATATGATCTTTGCCATTAATTGATATGGGAGAATATTCAGTTTTCTTTGAATTCCACCCAAAGGCATCAACTATTTTGCAAGAACAAGTTTTGAATTTTTAGACACCAACCTAATATAATAGTACAGTCCTAAAGAAATGGTAAATTCCTAAAAAAAATAATGTAAGCAGTCTACTCCCTTTCAGTGGATGTTGTACTGCCACTTTGTCCCTTGTAATTACATCTTTATTCTTGGACAGCATTAGATAAATGGATAGTCAGGTGTTGGCAATAGCTCAATGTGAGTGGAAGATTGAAACATATTGAAATTTGTAGTAATTCGAAGCTTTTAGATTTGACATGCTTCATTGTGTAAGGTTATCTTTTTCTCAAAGCTTTTTCTAGTAGGCTAAAGCAAACTGAAGGCTTGGATGCTTTCTATGTTAGTCATAAATTACTTGCACTAACTCCTGCATTAATTGTGCACTAGCAGTCAGAGTCATAGGCTCTAAGAACTGTGCTTAAATCCTACACCCAAGCTGGTGACTGGACTGTGGGATTTTCTTTCTTTCTTTTTCCTAAGGTTTAAGACAGGGAACACATTAAGTAAACCAATTTGTCACTATGTAGAAAGATATTCAACCTGTTTTTTTTAAAGAAAGCCTAAAGCTATTATTATTCAGAGATGCTTTACTGAAAATATGCTGCTTTGGTTTGGGTGCTACTGTATGTTGAATACAGTTTCTCATATCTTGAGCTTACTAGACACACCTCCAGCCCTTTTGTGCATTGGTTATTTTTGAGGTTGGGTCTCACTTTGTTCCTGGGCTAAAGCTAGGCTATGATCTCTCTATGAAAGCATTTCCTCCTGTCTCTAGAGATAGCGGGTATACACTATTGTATGGTTGAGATGGAATCTCAGCCACTGGTTGAGATGGAATCTCTCAAACTTTTTGCCTGGGCTGACCTCAGACTGTGAATCCCCAAGTAGGCAGGATTAAAATCTTAGGACATTTCAGTGGCTCATTGCATTTTTTTAAAGTTAATGGTTATTTATGAGGTTTTTTGCTCCTTTGTTTCCTATTTCAAGTTATGACTTGCTCTTTACAGAGGGGTGTGGCATAGTAACCAAGATTTTAGGCATGTTTGAGGCTGAGAATGACTTTTTTTTTTGTCAGTCATGGGGCTTGGACTCTGGGCCTGGCACTGCCCCTGAGCTCTTTAGCTCAAGGCTACTGCCCTACCCCTTGAGCCACAGCACCACTTCTGGTTTTCTAGTGGTTAATTGGAGATAAGACTCTCACAGTCTTCCAGTGCCAGGGCTGGCTTTGAACAGCAGTCCTCAACTCTCAGGCCACTGAATAGCTAGAATTACAGATATGAGCCACCGCACCCAGCTGAGGATGACGTTTTTTAAGGTAAAAATATGAAACTGTTAGCAAGGCATGGTGGCTAGCTACTCAGAGGCTGAGATCTGAGGATCAAGGATCAAAGCCATGCCCAGGCACAAAAGGACCAGAGACTCTTATCTCCAATTAACCTCTAGAGAACAGGAAGTGGGGCTTGGCTCAAGGATAGGGCAGAAGCCTTGAACTGAAGAGCTCAGGGACAGCTACCAGGCCCCGAGTTCAAGCCCCATAGCGCACACGCACAAAAAATATTAAACTGTTGTTCTAATGAACAAAGATTTATTTGATTATTTTGATTTCCATATTGATATTGTAGTATCAAATTACTCCTCTAGCCAACCTATCCAATTACACTTCCTTTAGCATCAAAGATATTCTATTTTCATAATATTACTCCTTTTCTTGCCAGTCCTAGGGCTTGAACTCAGGGCCTGAGCGCTGTCCTTGGGCTTTCCTTAAGGCTAGTGCTCTACCACTTGAGCCACAGCACCACTTCTGGCTTTTCTATATGGGGTACTAGCACTCTACTACTAGGACATGCTCCCAGCCCATAATATTACTCTCTAAACCAAAAGGTTTGATCCATTCCTATTACCCCTCTCTGTGATGGGGAAAACGGATTAAACCTCCATATTTATTCATCAGCTCTCTTCCATTGACTGATTTTTGGTGCAGCTGCAATTTGTAGATAAGAAGCAAAAAGCGGCAAAGGCTCAAGTCCTGAGGAGACATTTTATGAGAGAGCTTCATCTCTGTGGCAAATCATATTAGTCAGATGACTGAAGTAGGATCTTTGTTATACTTAATGGCCTTTGTGATTTTTGTCTGCACAACCAAGATACCCTCTCAGGGTGAGAGTCCCAGTAATGCGACATTAGAATTCCTCCGCTGGGCCCATAGACCAAACCTCTAGGTGTGGTCTAAGCCAGGGCTTCCTTGAGCTGAGCCTGGCAGCTTCCTGCGAAGGTCTGGCCTATGAGTTCAGCCCCATTCTGGACATAAATGCCCTCCTAAAGATATCCCCGAAGCAATTTCTGTAGGGCCATTCTCCAAACTGGAATGGTCCAGTGGGTTGACAAGGACTACCTGAAGCTATGGGACAACTATTCTGGGAAAGAGTCAAGTGGCAGTTTTAAAGTGGGCATTTCCTAATTGCTAGAACCGGGTCTTCAGACACCTTCCACTGCGTATACAGAATGCTCCTGCGTTCAGAGAAGGGCAGATGGGGTAGAGGTGGTGTCCCTTCCTGAGGCCTCAGATGGCTCCAGGAGTTGGTACAACAACAAAAAGTCAGGGGCAAGTGGAAGGGACATTCTAAGAAGGGGTTTGGGGCTGAGGAGAACAAGTCTGGGGTTCATCCTTCTTGGAAACACCCCGGCCAGAGAAGGAATCTTGTATGGAAAGTATAAAGAGAAGAAATAGACTAATTTGAAAGGACTGCTTGCAGGCAGAGGCCCGACCTCCTTTTTCTTGGGATACGGGAAAGGAGTGGTGAGATCCTGAAGAAAGAAAATAGTGCCTCAGGGTGGCGAAGGATGTCGGAAAGCAGGGCTCTTGGCAGGAAGAGCCTGGAATGGGAGAGGTGCAGCCAAGTAACCACAGGACTGCAAACCCAGATGATACAGCAACGTCTTCCACTCAGAATAATTAGGTGTGAGAGGGTCCAGAAGGATGAGTATGAGAAATGCTACCTAAAAGATTTTGCTGCCTGCTTTTGTTAGGGAGGAAGAGGAAAAGAGTTGACAAGATGCTTAGACGTGGATCATCTTGGAGTCTTTATAGACTCTCATGTCCAGCCATGTGTATCCCTGGAAATGTGGTTCACAAAGTTCACAACGACTATCCCATGTCCTCACTGTGCTCAGAGACAACCTGCAATCTTCTGTGTAGTTCGAGAGAAGCAGGGCATTGGGAGAGATCTATTTAGGGGGAAAAAAAGTATTGTCTAGTTTGAATACTGCTTCTATTTACTGGTCAATGAGAGAAGTTTCCAGACCAGTGAAGGTACTGAGAGGCCAGACCAGATGTTGAGATCTGAAATAGTCCGCCTACTGGGGCTATATTTTGCTTTTGCTATTTTGAAAAGAAGAAACAAGTCTTTTATCACATTAAGTAACAGATGGAAGCATTTGGGGCTCTGGGCTCTCTGGTTTTGCTGGGTGTAAGAAGTTGCAAACATCTTCTGTAAATCAGACCCCAATTCTCTGAAAGGGCTTCAAATAGATGGAATTTAAAATGGACCTTAAAATTACATTGTTTCACCAAGTAGCAATAAATTAGCAAGGGAAGCAAAAGTGCCAATGAATAATAGTTCTAGAAAATTTTCTTTGAAATTTCTCCACCCTCTCTCCCTCCTTTTCTCTCTCTCTCCCTCGTCTAGTCATTTCTGGTTCTTTTTTTTTCTGTGATCCTTACAAAGAAGCACATTAAAGAGAAAGAGGAAAAGAAAAAAGAAAACCTTACACCCACTCTGACAGAGCTAAATCTAGAGACTCAAAAGGAGCATGCACATGTGCGTGTGTTAATAATTTCAGAGGCAGAGGAACATTTTGTTAAGGGCACAATTTACAGAATTACCTGCTTGTCCCTGGAGGAGGGTGAGTGATCAGTCTGGCAGTTGGTGTATGCTGGGAGCACATGCCACCAGGACACCCACATGTCATTAGACCTCTGATCTGGAGACTCAAAGTCTACCTGCACCTTCCCTTACCAGGGGGCTGTGGAGCTGACCATGGATCTGTCACTGGAGAGTGCTTAGCCTGCTGAAGTTTTCCATTTAGCTCAAGTAGAAGGAAGACTGACTCGTAATGAAGAGAGAACTCTTCCTCGAACCTTTGAGAGGCAGAGGTAGAGGCAGGGAAGTCCCTCAGCAACCCAAAGATTCCTATCCATTCTTCATTTCCTTCACAGTCTCTCAGTCCCCTCAACCTGCTGCCTGTCTGCCCGCCTGCTAACATGCTGCTCTTACACTGCTTTTCTCTTCTCAGGGAGGAGACCTTTTTGATGCGATTACTTCCACTAACAAATACACCGAACGGGATGCCAGTGGGATGCTGTACAATCTGGCCAGCGCCATCAAATACCTGCACAGCCTGAACATTGTACACCGGGACATCAAGCCAGAGAACCTGCTGGTAAGAGGAAAGCCAGCTTCCATTATCCTGAGTTCTATGCCCTTGTGAGCGAATACACAGTTTCCTTTTTACTTTCTTCTTAGAATATGTTTGTAGACAGGCATGCTGGAAGTTGAACCCTGTAATTTTAGCTACACGGGAGGCTGGGATCTGAGGGGTGGAAGTCCAAAGCCATCCTGAGAAGACAAATCTAAGAGCCTCTTACCTGCCTTTAAGTAGCATAAAGATGGAAGTGGAGGTGTTCAAGTGGTAGAGCACTGACCTTAGGCAAATAAGAACTCAAGGCTCTAGGTTCAAGTCCCAGTTCCTACCCCATCCCCAACCCTTCCCAACACCTTAACAGCTTATTTGCAGCTAGATTCCATCTCTCCTATGAAACTAGCCTTTCAGTATGACTTATTAGTAACTAATTATCAGACATAAGTGTGACAAGAGAGGTAGCATATCTAAGGCTGTAGTTACCATCTTAGACTAGGACAAAGCGGAGCAATTTTTCTTTTTCAATCCACATCTCTTTTCTGTTAAGAATTTTTGCTTGGGAAAAGAAAAGACATCCTATGAGACTATGTTTTAGTCTGCTAGCTTATTGCATAGTAGTGACATGCTCTAAAGCCTAAGAGAAATAAATCATAATGGTTTTTAGACCTGGTATGTTGTGGGGAGGGAAATAAACATGAAGACTAATTTTTAAAAACCAAAGACATCCTTTCCTACTTTACAAATATCTGGTTTACTTTTGAGCTTTTCTATCTCTATGGAAGAGTTCGCTACATAGCAAAGAAAATCCAAAGCTCAGTTACTGAGGGGACAGTAGGAGGATAAAAAGGCAGGAAGACAGAGGCTAGGCAGGGGAGATTATATATGCAAATGTTATAATTTTTATCAAACTGCCAGCTGTTTTTCACTTCCATGATCCACCTTGAGCATCCTGTGATAACTTCAGGTCTCTCCAGAAGTTTAGGAACTGAAGATTCTTTCTCTAAAACAGTGTTTCTCCAAGGGTGGTCCAAAGATGCCATGCATGGAAATTACTTCCAGCTGTCTTTTAAAAAAATGCAAAATGCTGGAGACTACTCCGCCACTTCAGAAAATGGTCTGGTGACAGGGCCAGAGATGCACATTGTAGCCAGCTCCTCCAGGTGATAGGAGGGCAAAAGCCAAGGAGCCATTCAGCCCCCAGCACAGAGACAGAAGCAAATGAGATCTCCCGCCATGCGGAGCAGCTCTGTGCTGTCTTGGGCTAAGGGCTTCACAGTTATTGCCTTCTTTAATCCTCTCAACCATGGGGTAAATTCTTATGTGATGGGGGTGTGGGGGGGTGCCAGTACAAGTGCTTTAACTCAGGGCCTAGGTTCTGTCTCTTAACTTTTTTGGTCAAGATTGGTCCTATACCATTTGAGCCACAGCTCCTCTTCCAGCCTTTTGTTGATTCATTGGAAATAAATAAGCTTTATAAACTCTCCTGCCTAGGCTGGCTTTGAGCCTTGATTCTCAACTTTCAGCCTTTGGAGGAGCTAGGATTGCAGGCAGAGCCACCAGCCCTCTCCTTGTAGTAAATTCATTTATTTTCCTATTTCTCATAGAAGGAAACTGGCTAGCTAGAAGTTAAATGGCTCATTTGTCATTGTAATAGTGGAGCAGTAGAAGAGACAAGATCCCAACCTAATTCTTACTGCAAAGCCACTTGTCCATAGCAAATTATGTTAAAGGGAGGTTAACTGTTACAGGCCATGAACTTGGGAACTAGACACACCACTTCAAGGAACTGGCATTCAAAATGAAAGATAGGCATTCAGAAATAAATATGTACACAATCTGTAGCAATTATGTCAGTACCTTGAAGCTATTGACTAATGAAGGCAGCTGAGGTCAAATGACAGAGGTCTGACTTAATTGCACCTCAAATTCCATGTCTCCGTAGTAGCCTAAACATTCTCTTCTACCTTCATAAACTGGGGCAATTTTCTCTCATCTCTGCATTCATTATTCCTGGATCCTGAATTATGTTGGACTGTCTTGTAGGATAGGACTTACAAAAGGAGCCTTTGTTAATAACTTCTCTAAGTTCCAAAACCCCAATGGCTGACTGAAAATTAAAGTTCTAATTCCCCTCTTGTTTTTCCTTTGCAGTTCAGTTTTAGGCATACATTGTTTATTTGCTGCTTAATTATAGCCTTATTCTTGTAAATGCCTGAAATGCATTCATGGCAGCCTTGTTTTGCTAAAATAATAATTTGTAGGATACTTTTAAGGACTATATCCACAGGAACATATTTTGCTTTTGATTAGCCAAAAAGAAAAACAAAACTCTTCCTTCCCTTGCTGTTCTAATTTAAGAATCCGAACAATTACAGAATCTGAACAACTTCAGTAACAATTGCCATTACTAAAAATAGTGGTTTTTCTACATGAAAATCTAAGAGACTCCATTATAGTGGTTTCTTACCACTGGGGGTTGGGAGCAGGGTTGGTAAATGTCACATAGCTAAATCTGGATAAATAAAAGAACAGAATATATAGAAAGATCAGGATGACATCACTAATTGCACATGAGATCTTTGTTAATTTCAGAACTTTCTGGGGAAATATGAAAGGAAAATCACTCATGGAAGTACGCATGTAGCATTCTTTATTTATTCATTTATTTATTACAGAGTACTTGAGCTCAGGGCAAAATGGATACTGTCTTAGTTCTTTCTACCAAGGTGGTTGCCCTACTACTTTAGCAACAGCTCTACTTCTAGCTTTTTTGGAGGAGTAGAGAGGGCAGCTAATGGAGATAAGTGTCTCAAGGCACCTCACATATGCCCAATACTTATAATCAGATGGAAGAATGTTTAAAATCAAGCACTTCTATTGGCTAGTCTCATGACTTTGAGCCAAGTATTTAACTCCTTCTAGCCTCTTTTAAGGAGATTTTATAATGACAAAGAGACACATAATTATTAGTTCTCTTTTATTTCCCTTTTGCATGATTCCTCAAAAGTGAAAGTGCTTTATTATAATATTATATATAAGTCAGGCACCAGGGGCTCACTCCTGTAATCCTGGCTACTCAGGAAGCAGAAATCAGAAAACCATGATGCAACAACAGCCAAGGCAAAAAAAGTTCCCAAGACTCCATCTCCAATTAAGTAGCAAAAGGCCACACTGGAAGCATGACTCAAAAGACAGTGTGCCAACCATCAACTGAGTGAGAATGTGAGGAAGTGTGTCCAAGCCCTTGACTCAGAAAAAGATTACAATATCATTATATATAGTGAAAATTGTTTTTCATATTTTCTCGACATTCCTTTTAAACTTTTATTGTCCACTTATGTATGGATCTGATGAATGGAACACTATAAATTATTTTTGAAAAGTTCTATTCCTGCGAGGTGTGGTGACTCACGCCTGTAAGCCTAGCTACTCAGGAGGCTGAGATCTGAGGATGGGGTTCAAAGCCATCCTGGCGACTTTTATCTCCAAGTAACCATTAGAAAACTGGAAGTAGCGTTGTGGCTCAAGGGGTAGGGCAATAGCCTTGAGCTGAAGAGCTCAGGGACAGCCCTGACTTCAAGTCCCATGACCGCCCCCCCCAGAAAAGCTCCATTCGTAAGCAAATATAACAGCTTTGAAGTGATTTGCTTATTAACACAGGGAAAATTACCAAACCAGTAAAAAGGCCACACTGAGCATTTTACCTACTGGTCTATTACAGTCTTCATAAACTCCTTTGAACTGTAATACTAATAGCAAGACTTTTGCAAGTTACATGCTTAGTATTTATTGTATCTAGCACTAATGGCACAAAGCTTAACATTTTTGTTTAATTCTTACAGTACATTAAAATGTATCTTAGCTTCAGAGTTTGATATTGATCATATGAGTATTTAATTCTACTTGTTTTGTCAGGTCACGGTTTTGCAATAAGAAAATCTGGATGTTTCCAGATATATTTTAGGTGAAAACTCGGAACTGGTTTAATAAAGTCTCCTCTTTATGATTGTATCATTGCTAAAATTTTTCCTCCAAAGTGATCATAGCTATGATTTTTATGTTTTGTCATTTGTTTGTTATCAATTCTGGTGCATAATAATCATATGGATGAATAACAAGTAGATGATGGATCGGATGAGATGGGCACAAGTGAATGGGAGTGACACTTCTCATACAACAGAGGACAGAGTAGATGAAAGGAGTCTATGCCCTTTCTCAACTCATTCATCACATGGAGAAGTCACACAGGTGCCAATAAAAATCTCACTCAGTAGGGACAGTGGATCACCAGATGCAATTGTGACACTGTGTGTGTATGTGTGTGTGCATATCAAAACATATTCTCGTCTTTTGTAATAAGTCACTTTATTTTTTAGGCAAATTTATCATGATCCCAGACTTTTCTGCTAACTGTGGGGCTTGAACTCAAGGCCTGAATACTGTCCTTGAGCAAAAGGCTATTGCTCTACCACTTGAACCACAGCACACTTCTGGCTTTTTCGGTGTATGTAGTATTGAGGAATTGAACCCAGGGTTTTGTGCATGTTAGGCAAGCACGCTACCTCTAGGCCACACTCCTGGCCTGATCCCAGAAAATTGTCATAAAAGTAGAAATATATGACATTGAATAGATTATCGGTGAAATTCTGAGATATTGCAATGTGATACATAGTAGAAATTTCTTTCCTTTATTTTGTGATTCAGCTATATGAAGATGAGTCTATAAGGTATTTATGATAAGTATGTATTCTCATTCTCCAATTGTTTAAATATATCATCTGAGATTGGTGGGAATTGGTATTTTCAGGAAATTGATGTGGACATTAGCACTAGTATCTTTTTCTCTCATTTTGTAGCATTTCACTATGATATTTCTAATATTTCCATACATGCATGTAATACACTTTGATCATATTTGCCCCTTTGTTACTCTTTCTTACCCTCCATTTTTTATATTAAGTTTTTAATGGGCTTTTTTATTCTATTTTCATACACCTAGGTCACATTCTTCTGTTGTTTTTTAAATCAATTAAACACTTGCAATTTCCCATAGTTACCACTAGATGGCAAAAATCCCTTGGCAGCAACTTGTATTTCTTCCAGTGAATTGGACAAGTCCTTTCCAAACCTACATTCACTTCCTTATAAAACTCAATCTTTGCTAAAAATAATAATAATAATAATAATATACATCCATATTTTTATTAGGTTCTAGAAGTAAACATAGTCATTATCTTTAAGTTTACAACCATATGCTTGAAACCTTTTACCTCCCAAACTCTTCCAGGAAACAACAGTTTCTTAGAGACTCAGCTTGGATGGGTTGAAGTCCTGGCGCAGTTGGTAGAACTTTTACCAGTGAGAGAAAATGAGAGGTACAAGTTTGAGTCTGACTCACAAACTGAAGCAAAGAAAGAAAATAAGGGAGGGAGGGAGGGAAGAAGAAAGGAAAGAAGGAAGGAAGGAAGGAAGGAAGGAAGGAAGGAAGGAAGGAAGGAAGGAAGGAAGGAAGGAAGGAAAAGAAACTCTGCTTGCTGTATTTAGAAATTTTCCTTTAGAAACTCTCTGTGAAGGATTTGTGCCTCCCACTAAAAGACATGTCTAGCTCAAGTTCCTTGTCATGTTCAGTGAATGCTAAGCAGCCATCTATTACTTACTCCAAGGTGTAACTGTCCATGTCTCTGTGTCCTAAGTCTTACTCATTTCCATTCATGACACCTCTAAGTGCACAAGGTAATGGATTTACTTCTGCTTTCAACCAAAGACTTAGTCCCAAAATAAATGCATGAGTAACGGGGTCACTAGCATTGATAGACCAAGTGTGCACCTGAGAATGAGGACAAAACCACATCTAGGGAGATTTGTATTCAACCCTTTCTGTAATAATTCCTCAGGATCCACATAGGATCCATCCAGAATTTCCTGTGGAGTTACCCAATCCTGCACTGCTCTAGGTCCAAGTGTGGAGTGCAATATTTGCATATAACCTCCACTGTTCCTCATATGTACATCTTATATAGATACATGTCTATACACATATACATATACACAATACATATATACAACAAGTGTATATACACATCTTTTGTACATGTGTATGTGTACATACAGGTGTACATGCATGTGTGTGTATAAATACCTTATATTGTCTCTAGTTGATTGTGACACTAAATACACAATGTAAGTTCTGTGTAACTGGTGGTCTATGCATTGTTTGTAGACTTGTGACAAGATAAAAGTTCTGCATTTGCTCAGTATGGATAGCTTTTCTTTTCTAATACCTTCTATGTATCCAGAACCTCCAGCTAACACAGAAGAAAGTCAAACAATATAGAGAACATGCTCCATTACAATGTGCTAATGAGTAGACTGGGGTTGCCTAAGGGAAGAGAGCCAGCTCTGACATGATTAGCCTTACTCTGCATCAGCATTGCCTGAGACTCAAAGGTCCAGCCAGTGAGGATCAAAGAGAGCTTTATGAAGGTCTAAAATTGGTCTGGTGAAATTAGTAAGTCCTCATTATAAATACCAACAAAACAAGTGGGTTGCACATAGCGGTTTTATTGATGACTACAGAAAAGTAGTCAAGACTTGGCCTGACTATAGGGAAATGACAATGAGAAACTGAAGGTCTTGGTATGACCATGGGACTCAGTGTGATAAGGCTTAAGTGGATTCATGTGTGGCTCAGGAAACTGAGATCTGATGATCGCAGTTCAAAGTCAGCCAGGCAGGAAATTCCATGAGTCTCGTATTTCCCGTTGATCACTCCGAAACTAGAAGTAGAGCTGTAACTCAAAGTGGTAGAAGCACTAACCTTAAGCAAAAAAAGTTCAAGGACAGTACCCAAGCCCTGAGTTCACCCCCATGACAGAAAAAAAGTATTAAAGTATTAATGTGCCTTCAAATTTCTTTCTCAGAAAGAAAGTGTCACATCAAGAGGTCATTTGTCTTCTAACTGCACATTACCCATTGCAGAAATAACCTGGGTTATTTCTGCAGACATTAATAGGTCAGAGATTTAGGGTTAATTTAAGAGAAAAAGTTGCTAAGTGAACGGTCATTATCCCATATAAGTTATTAATAGAGGTGTCCAAGAAGAAACTGATCCAAGCCAGGCATGGTGGCTCACACCTGTAATCTTAGCTACTCAGGAGGCTGAGACCTGAGGACTAGGCACTAAAGAGGGTGAGAAAACCAGAAGTGGTGCTGTGGCTCAAGGGGTAGGGTGGTAGCCTTGAGCTGAAGAACCCAGGCCCAGAGTCTAACCCACATGACCAACAAAAAAAAGAAAAAAGAAAGAAAAGAAAAGGAAAAGGAAAAAAAGAAACTAATCTAGGACTGGGATATTGGCTTTGTTTGCCTAGCATGCATGAAGACCCTAGTTCAGTTCCTTGGTACCACATAGAAAAAGCCAGAAGTGGTGCTGTGTCTCAAGTGGTAGAGCTCTAGCCTTGAGAAAGCCCAAGGACAGTGCTCAGGCCTTGAATTCAAGTCCCAGGACTGGCAGAAAAAAAAAAAGAAAAGAAATTGATCCATTTCTGACCATTGAACTGTGTTTTAAAATAAAATCTACTCTCTGAATTTGAATGAAAGTTGAAGGAACCAAAAAGACAAACAATATTTTCTTGACACATTATTTGGTGTAATAGTGTGCCAGTTTTGTGTGTGTATGTACAGATACTGTGGTTTGAACTCAGGGTCTTGCACTCTCACTTGGCTTTTTCTCTTAAGGCTTGTGCTCCACCACTTGAGCCACACCTCCACTTTGGGATCCTTAGTTTTATCATGTATTTGGTTAATTGGGGATAAAGGTCTTATGGACTTTTCTGTCTGGACTGGCTTTGAACCTTGATTCTCAGAACTCAGCCACCTTGAGTAGCCAAGACTACAGACATGAGTTACCAGTACCTGGTTTATGTTCATTTTGTTGTAGTAAGCATTTGTGATCCTTGGTTATCTCAGAGGTATTGAAAGAGTATAACATTCAGAACTTAGCACAATATTTAGACATTGAAAGCCTTTTATAGAAATGTAACTTAAGGGAGGAAATCAGATTCCATATATAGGGAAGTGTGTGTGTGTGTGTGTGAGAGAGAGAGAGAGAGAGAGAGAGAGAGAGAGAGAGAGAGAGAGAGAGAGAGAGAGAGAGAGAGAGAGAGAATCATCTCAGTATTTGTATTTTTGGTATGGAACAAACCCAGGTCGTATTGAAACAACTTACCTCAGGGCATTAGACAGTTTTAAGAAATAATAGTATGGCAAACGCACATTCTGGGTAAAATTATGGACTCTAACTCTACTACTTATTAGCTGTGTATCGTTGCCAACTTCCTTCCATTCTCTCAGTTTCAATTTTCCCATCTGCAATATGTCTGTAAGAGCAGTTAGTGAGCAGGATTGCTGTAAGGGTCACCTAGGACAGTGAACATAGCATTCTCATCTCCATATGCCTGGTGCCTCCTCTGTGTTCAATAAGTGACAGTGGCAGTCCTTGCTGTAAGAATTATTATGGTATATCTCAATAACAGAATGTCCAGCACCCATGTACAATAATTACATGTATTTATGCTCCCTCCAATGGAGAAAGAAGAGCAAGAAAGAAAAAGTTTCAGAAATACATATCCTATCATGTGAACAATGGTCATTTCTGGGTATCAGGACTATGTGTTTGGGAAATCCTTTTGCTTTATGATGATCTGTCATTTCCAGTGTTTCCTGCAGGGACATACCAGATATTATTTGTGTGACAAATACTGTAGCAATTTTTTTTAAAAAATTGTAATGCTATTGAGTTCACATTGTTTTGGCAAAGTCCAAGGATACAATTCCTCACAAAATCCAGAATGGACGTGTTTTAAGTATCACCAGGCAGCTGCACAAAACCCTTTTATAGATAGCTTCATAACTATTTCAAATCAAGGATGAGAATCGAATTTCTTGGCGTTTCCGTTCACTTCATCATTTTTCTTCAATTTCCAGTGATTTTATTTTCCCTTTAATATGATCACTTCTTTGTGTATTTACTGCTTTCTGACTTCCAGACAAGTTCTCGTCTTAATAATTCTATTTTTTTAATTTCACGAGTATTTGACATTGGGGCATAAAATATTTTCATTAGAGTTTATTTTTTTTCCAGGATGTCTAATTCCAAGTATGTGATCATAAAGTACCGTTTTACAAAATAAGTCCCAGCTTAGAAAGGATCCAAAAGGCCCTACATTATAGCTAGAGGAAATCAATGTCTTTTTAAAGGGATCACTTATATGTTAAAAGAGTAAATTGACCTTTTTTCATGGCTTTGTCAATTTCACACTAGTTTTGTTCAAGTCTATTTGGTGAAATCATTTTTAGTATCCATTAAGCTGAACTGTGAAAGCTATTCATGGTTACTGATGATTCATTAGCCAACATTTCAAAAGGGCTACCCTTGAATTTGTAGCAACATTGAGAATTATGTGTTTTCCCCAACACATCTGTTACATTAGTCAACTTTTAGTTCTCGATTATGGAAATCCTTGAAAGCATTTGACCAGGCTCAAGTTATCTGTGGATTTTCATATTATTTTATGGCCACCGGCTGCATTTTATGACTATATATTAAATGTTTTATTCTTTCAAATAATTTTTCCAAATGGTCTCAATTTCCCATCCAGGGGAAATCCGGCTTATACACAAAACCATTCATCAAGTTACTGCAACCTCAAAACCCCCAGACAAACACAAAAGATGCAAAATTAAAACTTTTTTTAAAAAAGGAAGGAAAGAGGGAAGGAAGGAGAGAAAGAAGGAAAGAAAGACAGAAGGAAAGAAAGAAGGAAGGAAGGAGAGAAGGAAAGAAAGACAGAAGGAAGGAAAGGGAAAGAGAAGGAAAGAAAGACAGGATAGAAGCAAGGAAGGAAGGAGAAGGGGAAGGGAAGAAAGAAAGAAAGAAAGAAAGAAAGAAAGAAAGAAAGAAAGAAAGAAAGAAAGAAAGGAAGGAGTACTATGCCTCCAAATCTATACCCCTGACCTTTTGCTATATCTTTTCTTGGTAGGACAGGCCTTCAGCTTTTAATTGGAATCTTTGTTCATAATTGCTGTCGTTTAACACATTTAGTCTGTCAAACCATGAGATGTCTTTATAGCCATATAATAAACCCTAGAGAACAACTTCTCTGACTATAGCCATCTGCAATGATCACAAGAGTAGCTTACAAAATATTGACAGTCTATGGTAACAGGATACACATGGCAACCCACAATTATGTGTGGCTGCATTCAATTAGTGTTGTACAATTACACAATTTTATTGCTTAGTTAAAGCAGTGAAAGCACTATATGCTGGGTAATTTGCACTAGTCTTCATTTCTTTAATAACCCCTCAGTGTTTAAAATGTAGGAGACCATCGATAGTATTTAAATGTCCTGGGTTGAACATTAAATGAGGTCTCACATTGTGAACACGCCTTGACTGACAATGAACATACTCCCACTTCATGCGTGGGTCATGGTTTATAGAGGCATTAAATACAACCAATAGTTCCTCATCCAGACAAGTCCCACTCAATGAACCAGGCTGTCCAAGTGTATAGTGGCAAGATGCTGATATCCTTTCTGCAAATGGCCAGAAGGAGGGGAGACGCTGACACGATTCAAGGCAGAGTTGATTCTGAGAGTTGTACCAACCAAAGACTTGAAAATGAGGAATGGGAACTTGTAAGAGACCTTTCTGATTTCAAACCTTAATTTAACAATATCATTCCAAGTGAATGGATCACTGTCCTTAGGAAAATATTTAGCAGAAATGTTTTGGGAGTGTGTGGTTGTGTGTGTGTGTGTGTGTGTGTGTGTGTGTGTGTGTGTGTGTGTGTGTGTGTGTGTATCTAGTTTTATTTTGTTTTGATTTTGTCTGCTTTAAGTGTCTCTTGGGCTCCTTTATGTTCAAGGAAAATTTACTACCATAAGAGGAGGGAGTGATTTTGTGAATGATTAAAGAGAGACTTAAAAAATGAGCATGAGAATTATAGATTCAAACTGGAAGCTGGTGGCATATGCCTCTAATCCTAGCTACTCAGGAGACTAAGACCTAGAGGATTATGTTCATGGGCAGCCCAAGTAAAACTTTCCATGGGAGTCTATATCCAAAATAACCATCAGCAAGGTAGGCCAAAGGCATGGTTCAGGTAGAGCACAAGCCAATGCAAGCAAGCTAAGTAAGCAGGAGACCTAGGGTTCAAACTTCAATACTAGAAAAAAAACTATAGATTCAATCCAGGCACCTGAGGCCCATATCTCTAATCTTAGCTATGTAAGAGGCAGAAATTAAGAGGATTACTCAGACAAAAAGTTTATTCTCACTAACTTTTGTATTTTTGAGAACAACCAATAGCTAGGTATGGTGACATAGGCCTTATATTAGGAGGCTGAGATCAGAAGAGATTGCAGTTCCAGCCTGGTCCAAAAAAAGTCTCAAGATCCAACCTCCACAGAAAAATCTAGGTATAGTAGTATATACCTGTCATCCCAGCTTTAGACAGAAGGGAGAATTACAGTCTAGGTAAGCCTAAGCAAAAAAAATGAGATCTTATCTCAAAAATACCAGAGAAAAAATGCATGGCTCGATGGTCAAGCATTTGTCTAGCAAGCACAAATATATGTCTGTATGTATGTATATATTCAACATCTTAAATGTTTTGAGCTTTTTTAAAGTATAATTATTTTATTTCTTCTGATTTTTTTTCACTTTAAGTAACACTGTAGTGACATTTTTGGCTCTTGATTTGTTTGTTTTGTGATGCTAGGGATTGAATCCAGGACCTCATGTTTATTCTTAATTATTTAAACTTTCAACTCTGTTGCTCCTTCATATTAAATGTGATTAGTACATGGCTATAGTTAGATGGATACCTAGTAAAACCCAGATGCTCATAAACAAAATCCTTTCTACATGTAAGAGAATTATATGGTCATATTCAGAACGTAATGGAACTTAATGACTGGATCCTCCAACATCTGGTTTTGTCCAACTCTTGAGTGAAGTTAGGTGATATAGGCATTATGGTTAGATAAAAAGCAACAGAGTTCTTGTATAAATGAGGCTGAATAGATCAAAATCTGGATAACCTCACAAAGCACACATCGTGAATGTTTAGCCCTTAGAAAAACATCAAAGCAAGAGGTTATTAGTAAGAAAATGAAATGAAGGAAATAAACAATTCTCCTCTATCTGGGAAATGAACTAGACAGACGATTTACTACATGTTTCCAGCTCACATTTCTGTTCATGAAAAACATTTGCTTATTATTTAGGTGACCAGAGTAGCTGGCATGAGAGAACTTCCATTTAGTGACTGTTTTTGCTTGAGAGCATGTAGACCAGGAATAGTATTGTGTTTTGCAACTCTGATGTCCCACAGTCTTGATTCAAAGCTGTTTGTCATAGCCAGGGCTACACAGCATCTTCATTAAGTAAAAAGGACAGTCTCTAACCCAGAGAACAACCCATTGACCTACCAACCCAGGTATAGGTATCCACACAAGTCTCTGCATGCTTGCTCTAGGACAGTCCAAATTTGACCATGATCCAGAACCCTGGGGAAGAAGACTCCACTTTCTGAGTGCAGACAAGATGTAAAACAATCATTTCTACTAGGAAAAGTCACAGTCCTGCTGACAAGGAGAATCAGACTGCCTTCCTTTGCCAAAACAGTTGGATTCAAATGGCCATTGCTGATGACTGTAGCTTAGCTGGCCAGACATCTGCACTTTGCTGTTAATGTGCTTTATCCAAAGGCAGATGGACATAGCACGTGGACTGTAGTTGTGCTCCTGACGTGCAGAGATGTGTCTTGCTGTGCTAAGAATTCAGACTGCAAGAACAGATTATCATCAAGTGATAACAGAACATGCCAGCCTTGACTTGCTGGATGAATTTTTTTGGTGAATGTAGAAAACTTGGGCATTTCCTTAAGGCATCTCCTAAAGACTGCCTTTGCTGGAAACACTGGAATTATAAATTATTGCAATTTACTTTTCTTTATCTTATTCATTCTAGGACAAAGGCCCTGACAGGATACTAAATGCTTGGTGGTTTGGTTTTTTTTTTGGTCTTTGTTTTTGTTTTAGCCACTCCTGGGCTTGAGCTCAGGGCCTGAGCACTATCTCAAGACTAGAGCTCTACCACTTGAGCCTCAGCACCACTTCCAGTTTTTTTCTATGTATGTAGTACCAAGGAATTGAACCTGGGTCTTTGTGCATGCTAGGCAAGCACTCTGCCACTAGGCCAAGCTCCCAGCCCTTGTTTTCTGTTTTTTGGTTTTTTTTTTCTTTTTTTCCCTCCAGTCCTTGGGTTTGAACTCAGAGCCTGGGCACTGTCCTTGGAAACTTGTTTTTCTTTTTTTTTTTCTCAAGGCTAGCACTCTGCCACTTGAGCTGCAGCTCCACTTCCAGCTCTTTTTGTGTATATGGTACTGAGGAATCAAACTCAGGGCTTCATGCATGCTAGGTGAGTGCTCTGTTACTAGGCCACACTCCTGGCCACTAAATGCCCTTTGAGCCTTTCTTTGAAATCGATGAAGTTGTTTGGGATACTTTTTCTTAAAAACATCTCCTTTTAATTTGATCATGAGTTAGAATTAAAGGAGTATAAATACTTGTCTGAGTCCCCTCCAGTGTTCTTGTTTTGATTTGTTGGGTGAGAGACTGGAAACTTTTTCCTTAATAAGGAAATCTGGACTACATGCTGACTCAGCACTTGATAAATCTTTTCGAATTGCCACAGGTGAAATGAAACGTTAATAACCTTTCAATTATTAATAAAAAATTGTAAATAGATCTTGTCGGAAACACAGAGCACTGAACATAAAGTAGTTTAATATGTGTGTGGGTGTTTTTGTTCATTTTCTAAAGAACTGCATGTTTGAAACCTTGATATTGGAATAAAGAAATAATTATTTTCATAAATTATAGAGATGGCACTAGGTATTTCTAAGTTCCATGTTATTGAACAAATCAGTTTTATTTGAAGGGGGAAAATCAAATGGAGATAAGGATAGAGGAAATAATATTCACAAACCTACCACTCAGAGGCAGATATACCAGGGGTATATCATTTCAAATACTTGTTCTTACATTTTTTAATGGACAGTTTCTACAAACCAATCTGAAACATGCTCTCCTCAAATTCCAAATTTAATTCATTTCAGTCATAATTCCACATTACCATTTTAATTATCATATGCATCATTATTATATGAATAATGGTTCATTTACTTGACTATTTTATTTTATTTGGTGTTTTTGTTTGCTTTCTTGCTGTGTGTGTGTATATGTTTGTGTGTGTGTGTGTGTGTGTGTGTCCATATGAAGCTTGAAATCAGGCCCCAGGCACTCTCTCAACTTTTGCTCAAAGCTGGCATTCAACCACTTGAGTCACAGCTTCACTTCTAGGGTTTTGGGTTTTTTGTGTGTGTGCGTGCATGCATGCGTGCATGCGTGCGTGTGCATGTGTGTGGGGGAACTAACTGGAGATAGGAATCTTGCAGAATTTTTTCCCAGGCTGGCTTCTAACCTAGATCTCCACGTTGCAACCTTCTGAGTAGCTTGGATTATAGGCATGAACCACCAGTACCCAGCTTTTTCCTATGTTTTAAAGTAATGTAAAGAATAATGTTCTTGTGTTTGTAGCCTTGCTTTATTGCAGAATGCTTTCAACTCTGTTGATATTAAGTTTATAACACAGTATTCCCTATTTCTGCAGGGAAAAGCTCTGAACTATTGGTTTGAATGCAATTTGGGTTGTTTTGTGTTTTTTTTTTCTTTGACTTTAGGTTTATGAACACCAGGATGGCAGTAAATCGCTGAAGCTGGGCGACTTTGGGCTGGCCACCATTGTCGACGGCCCCCTGTATACAGTATGCGGCACCCCAACATATGTGGCTCCAGAAATCATTGCTGAAACTGGGTACGTGCTTCACCTCTATTTCAAAAAACTGTGCAGCAACAGAACAAGAAATGTAGTAATGTGTTCTTGTGCCTATTCAGAATTATATTTCATGGGTTTTCATCATTTATTTCTTTCCTTCTTTCTCGCTTAAGGTTTCTCTTTGGCCTTTTGTTAAAAGTAAAAGGCAAAAAAATGATGTTAAATAGAGTTCACTATGTTGAGATTAGCTGAGAAAACATATATGGATGGTAATTAACTTCCTTTTGGAGATAAAGGAAGCAGATACTGCTGTATGCAGTGATTGTGGTCTCCTTTGGTAATTTCCTCAGCCTCCCTTCTCCTGTCTTGGTCCCATTTCGGTCCCCTGGGTGATCCATCAATTTCCTCTGGAGTATAAACACCCTCAGGCATAAGAAAGTTGTTAGCCATATACTGATTTCTCTGTATAGAATCAATAAAATGAAATTTTCTACCCTAGAATGTGGAGGGAGGGCAGGGGAGACTTGGATAACTTGCTACTTACTAAGGAGCTACCATCTGCCAAGTCTTAAATTCATTTCCTTAAATCTTTTCCTATAAATGATCCTATTTCCACTCTGCACATGGATGCACTGGCGCCCTCCAGTAGATGGGCCAAGTCACCTATAAGCTCATGACTTAGAGGCTGAGCTAGTATTTGTACTTAGGTTAGCCTGAAACAATCTTTTTTTTTTTTTCCACGAAGAGCTATTCCTTTTTTAGAGCCATAGTCAACATTCTGAAATGCTCTTCATCAACAGAAGAAATGAGAATGATATGACAGAAAGAGAGCCATTATCTTTCCATTAGCAATTCTAACCTATATCTGGACCCAAATGGCAGTCTTCATTATAACCAATTGGAGATTGGTTTTTCTCATGGGACCATATACCCAAAAAATAGAAAGATAGAATGCGCGAGAAGGGAACCCTAACCGGGAAATCCTTGGGGTGAAATATGAGGTCATGGGGATTTGGTTCGAAAGCCAACATAGTACCTTGCCTGACTTCTCTTAAATTCACTGCTTTGCATATCTGCATTTGCTTCCAGGTCATGCCCTGATAGCCTGCTGGGAAGAGTATACTGGGGGAGAAAAGAGGATTTGGCTAGACTCTTGTTTTTTTTAAATTTTTAATTTTAGTATTGACTATTATCAGCAACAGCAGCATCCACAGCATCTTTAAGTTGTTAGACAAAGGGATTTCTGTTGAACATGTCAGTTCACGAGTACAATAATGTAATTTCCTCATGGATACTTGAAGACCTTGGATGGGGTCTAGTTCTGGCGCTGACCAATTATGCAAACTTGAACAAAATAAACATAAAATAAATGATGTTTGTCCTGCCCCAAACTAAGATAATGCATGTGAAAGCTTTATAAACTAGAAAAGGATTTTGAAACATTATTTCTGAAACTAAGCAGATGGTTTTGAAGATTGTTATCTCATAGTTACTGTGATCATAATAAATCTTTTTTCTTGTTTTTTGGTTTTGTTTTATTGTGCCAATGCCATGGCTTGAAGTCAGGGAACTCAGAATTTCATATTCTCCTTCTGCTTGCTTGCTCATGGCTGTCACTCTACCAGTTGAGCCATGTCTCAATTCTGACATTTTTGCTGATTAATTGGAGATGGAGTCTCTTGGACTTTTCTGCCTAGGCCGGCTTCAGACCATATCCTTCATGGCTCAGCCTCCTGAAACCTAACTCAGATTACAGTCGTGAGGCGCCAGAATGCTACCAAAGAGGCTTTTAAAGAAAACCACTCTCTAAGTGCTATTAAGCTATAAGCCAAGCTTTTGGTCTTTTTCCTCTTAACACATCTGTATTTGCTACACTGTGATCACACTACATCTCCACATTGAAGCCTTGCTGCTGATGGCTTTACTAAGACAAATAACACCTAAGGAAGTTTATTTTTATTTCTCTAAATAGTACTTTTTCCCCTGGAAAACAAGCCATGACAAGAGTTCTTCACATCAAGTTGTGTCAGTCTAACAAACATATTTCTAGAGGACTAGCACATGCAGCATAAACAAGGGCAATGTTTTTAAAAATTGGACCCTCGTTGAGGAATCTCAAAACACTTCAACACACTTTGGTTTTTGTTTAGGTGCTTTAGATAGTCTTTTAAATGTTATTTTATTATTACTTTGTACTCTGTTTCAATGGTGGGCTTTTTTTTAGTTTTGTGTTGTTAGTTATTATGGGTTTTTTGATATTGTTTATTCGGTTGGTTTGTTGGTTGCATGGTTTTATGTTTTGTTTGCTGTAGGAGAGTCAGCTAGTTTAGCATGCCCTACAAATTACTCTGGCTGAACTTGCAAATTCTAATGTCACTCATTTTTCCAGATATGGACTAAAGGTGGACATCTGGGCAGCTGGTGTCATCACTTACATCCTGTTGTGTGGCTTCCCTCCATTTCGTGGGTATGGATGGCAATCTTTTATTCAGCACCAATACAGAATTTCTCTAGTCTCAGAATATCCACTGGCCTTTCTCACACAAAAGAGCTGGTGACCGAAAGAGAACATAAGGAAAACATCCCTTGCAATGCCTCTTCTTTCTTTCCATGTTGTGTAGGCTAATTCGTATGCCCTCCATAACTCCTCCTCCTTTGGTTGAAAAATTAATTATTTCTTTACTTACAGAGAAGCAGTTGCACTTTTCAATAGCTTTTAAATAGTTGAAAAGTTAGTGCTTTTCAAAAGCTTTAAAAAACGAACATGTTTTGCACACTTATGACAAAAGAGAAAGGCTCCAGCCTTGAGCTGATATTTGAGCCGATATTCCAGTGCTGTTCTCTTCTTGCCATTCATCTACATAGAAGTGGTGATGACCAGGAGGTGCTGTTTGATCAGATCTTGATGGGGCAAGTGGACTTTCCTTCT
Source organism: Megascapheus bottae (assembly GCF_031878675.1). Lineage (NCBI taxonomy): Eukaryota > Metazoa > Chordata > Mammalia > Rodentia > Geomyidae > Megascapheus > Megascapheus bottae. Next base: position 52,352,191 of record NC_143519.1, on the reverse strand, counting down.
CCATACTGGGACAATGTTTCTGATTCTGCAAAGGTAAGTTTCCAGTATCTTCCTCCCGGTAGCCTGGATGTCTTAATAGAATTGTTGATTTGCTATCACTATGTGCAGAGACTAATGATATCATCAGTGGCCATTTTGATTTATTTACAAGATTTGACAGGCATTGAGCTATTCCAGCAAGTCATACAATAAGTGATGGAGTGCTTCCACCTCGAGTAGCCGCATATGTGCTCCACCCTTGCCAGATTTAAACCTAGCTCAGATTTCTTCATGACATATGCTTTGTCTCTTGCAGGCCTCTCTTTCTTTTGCTTTCTTTCCTTTCCTCTCTCCTTCCTTCCTTCTTCATTACTTGTGCTTGTTCTCTCTGTCTCTCATCTGTCTCTCTGTCTCTGTCTCTCTCTTTCTCTCTATCTGTCTCTCTGTCTCTCTCTCTGTGTCTCTCTCTGTCTCTATCTCTCTCTGTCTCTCTCTATCTCTCTTTTCCTCCCTCCCTCCCTTCTTCCCTCCCTTCCTTCTCGTATGTGTGTGTGTAGTTCTAAGGTTTGAATTAAAGTTTTCTTCTTTTTCTGGAAGGTGTTCTACCTTTGAGCCATATATCCAGTCCAGTTCTATACTTTTGTATCAGTGCTAGGGCTTGAACTCAGAGGCTTGCACTGTTTCTGAGAGTCTTTTACTCAAGGCTAGCACTCTGTCACTTAATCCAGAGCTGCACTTTCGACTTTTTTGTGGTAGTTTATTGGAGATGAGAGTCTCCTGGACTGTTTTTAAACTATGATCCTCAGATCTCAGCTTGTTGATTACAGGTGTGAGCCACCAGTGCCTGGTTCTGCACTGTTTTTTTTTTCTTTTTAATTTTTTAATTCTTTGAGATACATCTTGCTTCCTCTCAGGATATACACCTGTACCAAGATTCTACTATTTTAACTTCCTGCTGTAGTTAGATGGCAGGTGTATACTACCATGCCCTGCTTCTTTGGTTGAAATGGAGCCTCATGGGTCACATGGACTTTTCCATTGTGATTAGTTGAAAACCTCGACTCTCCCAATCTCAGCCACCTTTCTAGCCAGGATGACAGTCTCAAGCCATCACACAGCACTTGCCCACACTACCCATTTTACCTTGTTTCCAGCTGCAGCTCGAAAAACCATGTCTAACTTATTTCACCCTCCTTATCTGCTTTGCTGTGTCCAATTGAAATACCATATAACTACCTATCTATAGGTATTTATCTATAGAAGTAAATAGATATACATAACTAAGAGGTTAGGTCCTAGGTATATAGTTCCTCCAAACTTTCTCTTCCATACTGTGAATTCTGTGAAAACAAGGATTTTTATGTATTACATTTATTGCTATGTTTTCAGTGTCTACATCAAGACTGGTTCATAATTAGTGACAGATATGCACTCAGTAAATAAGTAATAGATGAATAAGTGAAACACGCAAGTAAGCAAAGTAAAGAAAACTCAACCTCAACATAGTCTGAAATGATCAAATTGTAAAAAGCTCTAAGGGGAAGCCATAATTTATATTTAACCTTGAAGGATAAATAGAGTTACAGATAGAAAGGAATAGGATGAATGAATTTCAGTGCCACTAAACTAAACGATCAACTTCTGAGAAGGACGTATGGTGGGGATGTTTGTGTGACAATGTGAATATACTGAATATCACTGAATATACACTTTGAAATGAATAAAGGAGTGACTTTTATGTTCATTTTAATATATTTTTAAAATATAGTAGGTCAACATAAAAATCTATTTAAAAGTTTACACTAAAATGATCAATATTGGGAAACAAAAGTAAAATCTTTCTCTTTTTTGCCAGTTCTGGGAACTGAACTCAGGGCCTGAGCACTGTCCTTGGGCTTTCCTCAAGGCTAGTGCTCTACCACTTGAGCCACAGCAACACTTCTGGCTTTTCTATGTATATGGTACTGAGGAATCGAACCTGGGTCTCTGTGCATGCTAGGCAACCACTCAACCACTAGGACAAACTCCCAGCCCAGTAAAATCTTTTAACTAAGTCCTTAATCTGAAAATTGAAAATACTGTAAAATCTGAAACTTTCTGAGTGCCAACATGATGTCACAACTGGAATATTGCACAACTGACATGGTGTATTGAATACTAGCCAAAACATAGTGACATGCTACAAATTGTGTGTGAAATTATCTTTAGTCTATGTGCATAAGGTGTATGTAAAATGTAAAGTCACCTCAAGATATTTGGTGATATATATGTAAATATTTCAATATCCCAAAAAATAATCCGAACCAGTTTTGCCCCTAAAGATTTTGAGTAAGGGACACTTGGCTTGTATCATTTTCTTAGTACTGACTTACATTTTTGGAAATTTTGATATTAGAAAATAATCATCTTTTGGTAATTCAATTTGTAGGAATTCCATTGTCCTAAATATGAGACTGTTATCCTAAATATATTATATTAAATATGACTTGATGACTTTGCCTATAGAAAATGGTACATAATAGAGAGAAGTTTCATTTCCTCAGCTTCCTACAAATCCCTCTCTGGACTCAGGAAAACATAGAGAACTGACATGTTTCATAGGAAAGGTCTAAGGAGAGCTGAGATGATGTGTTTGAAAGGTTGGGTGAGGCACGCTCACCTATCATCAGTCTCTTCAATAAATTGCTCAGCGCTTAACCACTCTATAATCTGAGAGCTCGAAGTCATTGCTGTCTCCTGAATCCCCAAAGAACCTGGAAAAAAACACGTCATTCATAGTCATTGCTTTAAGAAGTCCTGGTCCAAGTTAAAAGGGACTGAAGAAAGCTGAGGTAGACTTTTCATCAGCGGACAGTGGCTCATGCCTATCCCTCATGATTTTGAAGCCTTGGGACATCGAGAACTAGGTGTTGTGTATGGAACCGTTTTGTTTCTTGAGAACTTCTCATCCAAGGTGGGCAGATGCAGTAAGCTCACAATGAGCTCAGCTCGCTTGGAGGAAATGTCCTTCATTCCAAACACCTTCAAATTCTTTGCTTCCTCATAGTTCTGTTTCCTTTCTACCAACTGTCTGGAAAGTTTTGAATCAAGTTAAACATGTTTCCTTGAACTTGTTTGGCTACTAACGAGCGTTTTCATGGTCCTCTGCTATAGTTCGGTGATAGCCTATGTGCATTTGTGAAACCTTGTGTTCAAACACCAACACACTCTAGGAAGCTCTTGTTATACTGCCTAGGTAGTAGCACTTCTGTCCTTCTTTATTTCTTCCTTTCAAACCTGAATATGTTGTCCAGAAATTGGAAGAAAATAAATCTATTGTTCTTGTCATCTGCCAAGGTAAAAATTTTAAAGTATTTTTGCTATGCAACTTCTATAAAATTAATTAAGAAATCAGGCTCTGAATTGCACTGGTCAAAAATAAATTCTTTAACATGTAGGATTTTTTCTTCATTACATATTTTATTAAACATATTTGAATACTAATTTTATTTTCTATCAACTACTAGCTCTACATTTATAATCACAATAGCTCACTTTTCCTTCAACTTAAAAAAATATTGTAGCCACAGTGCTGTGACTCACGCCTGTAATCCTAGCTTCTCAGGAGGCTGAGATCTGAGGATCATAGTTCCAAACCAACCTGGGCACTACAAAGTCCTGAGGCTCTTATCTCCAATTAATCACTGGAAAATTGAAAATGGGCTCTAGGATAGCGTGGTAGTCTTGACCTGAAGAGCTCAAGGTCAGTGCCCAGACCATGGGGTAGGGCTGTAGCCTTGAGTTGAAGAGCTCAGGGACAGCTCCCAGTCCCAGAATTCAAGCTCCATGACCCTCCATGAAATATATATATATATATATATATATGTATATATAGTAAAGGTGATATACAGAGGGATTACAGTTACGTAAGTTATATGTTGAGTACATTTCTTTTTTAACAGTGTCACCTCATCCTTAATTTTCTCCCAATTTTTTCTCTCTCCTCTCTCCCCAAGTTGTGAAGATCATTTCTAGTGCACATCAATGCTGAATTAGTTCAAATTTTTCCCCACCATTTCTAAGCTTCCTCTTCCCCTCCACAAATCAGATAAAATATACATCCAAGACAAAAAAGTACAGAAATCAAAAACAGTAACAACAAGGGGAAAACAAAAAGAAAGAAAGAAAGAAAGAAAGAAAGAAAGAAAGAAAGAAAGAAAGAAAGAAAGAAAGGAAGGAAGAAAGAAAGGAAGGAAGGAAGGAAGAGAGAGAGAGAGAAAGAAAGAAAAGAACCTTAAAAAGTAAAATAAAATACCTCTTGTTTCCAACTCTTGGAGCTCATTTCCATACGCATCGTTTTATCTGATCATGTGCACATAGGTAATTGAGCCCTCGTGATCCTCTCCTAAGAATATTCTCCTTTGGTTTCACTGTGTGAATGTTTAGAGTCCAGTTTAATCTGATCATGTCAAGTACTCACAGGTAGGTGGAGTTGACACAGTTAAGAGCAGAGCTTGTCCAAATGCGTTCCCAATGTAAACGAGAAGGCGAGAAGGCCTGTATTGGTGAACACTCGCTTTTCCTCTTCAAGGTAGAATCAACAGAATTTCATGTTCCCTTCGCAGGAGCTCATCACCATGATGCTGTTGGTCAACGTGGATCAGCGATTTTCAGCAGTGCAAGTCCTTGAGCACCCATGGGTTAATGTAAGTAGCCAAGTAGCTTACTCCCTCTCCCTCTACGGATCCCTGAAAGGAGTCAAAACTTGCTTTCCAATTGCCTAATGATACCACCTCCTTTGTGTGAATGTGTGCCCATACACAGGCTTGAACCCAGGGCATTGTACCCTTAGTAAGAGTCTCACGGACGTTCCTGCCCCAAGTGGACTTGGAACCATGGTTCTCAGGTCTTAGCCTCCTGAGTAGCTAAGATTACAAACGTGATCCACTACGGTCAGGCCTACCAGCTGCTTTATAAAGTGCTGTGGTTGGGCTTTATCATATCTGTTGAATGTGTTGGGTTAGTGATAAGACCCAGTGCTTGTTCAGAGAGAGCATCTGGTTTCAGTGGACCTGCCTTCCAACTGGGAGATGTCTATGCTCCTTTTCCTCCCACCTTTCAACCTGCTTTCCCTGGATCCAATTAGAGCTGAAGAATTATCAGTAAGACAGAGTACATTGTCTGAGTCTGTCTTGCTTTTATGTCATTTCAGCCAAAGATTTCTATATGGCCACTGGAGCACTCCAGTTCAGACAGCACTTAAAATGTGCTAACCAAGCCCCTGAAGGTCTCCTTAAATGCAAGTTCTCATACGGCAATCTTTAGGCTGTATGATTCTAAGCTTCCATTGTGGCCACCCTTCAAGGGTCTAATGATATTTCTCTGGCAATGAAAGAATTCTCCAGAACAGAGTCATTGAGTGTGTGTGTGTGTGTGTGTGTGTGTGTGTGTGTGTGTGTGTGTGTGTGTGCTGTACTGATACTAGGGTTTGAACTAAGGACTTGGGTGATGGCTCTTTGCTTTTTTCTACCACTTGAGCCTTGTTATCATTTTACAGAGAAGGATAACTTTGGTAAAGTATCCCGAGGCAAATGCAAAGGTTGCTGAGTCTTCAAGTGACTAACCCTGGCCATGAACTACCCAGCCCCCATTTTACCTGAGGTCTAGGAGGAGGAGCATCTTAGCACATCCATGCCTTCCTTTAAAAATTGTATTAGTGTATAGTAATTGTATAAAGTGAATAGTCTCATATTGTCATTTACCTATACATACATTTAATATCATTTTGTCCTGTTCACCACTTTTCTTATTTATCCGTTCTTTTTTCTTTTTTGTGCTAGTATTGGGGCTTGAACTCATGGCCTCACATTCTTTTTTATTGTAGTTTATAGAGAGGGGTTATAGTTACATTCACCAGACAGAAGGTATATCACTTCTCACACATTGACACCCCTCTCATGTTTTTGTCCTCATTTCCCTCTCCCCATCCCCTCCCAATCATCTTGTTTTCCCTTCTTCCCTTTCTTATTTCAAATAAACAAAAAAATGTACATACCAGGTAACAACATACCAGGTAACAAAATCAGATACTGTAAGTATGTGAGATTGATCAAAGGGCAACAAAAGAGAAGTAACATAGTACATTAAGAACAACAATCACATAGCCTTTTTTTTTTCTCAAGGCAGGTGCTATACCACTTAAGCCATACCTCCACTTCAAGCTTTTTGCTTACTAACAGGAGATTAATTTCTCACAGACTTTTCTGCTCCATCTGGCTTCAATTCATGATCCTAAGATCTCAGCTTCTTGAGTATCTAGAATTATATGTGCAGGAAAATAGTGTCCCGGGTTTCTTATCTTTCTTACTCTTCCTTATCCCTCTCCTTGTACCTTGTACTCTTGTACCTACTTTTGGTTTTCTTGCAAAAAAATTTTAATGAAAAAAAAGAAATTTAAAAAAATTTTAATGAATTTTATTATTATCCTTTTATACCTACATATATATATACATACAATATACATTAGTCACATTCCCTCTTCCCTTCATTTTTGTCTTCCCTCCTTCCACTAACTCCCCTCCCTCAGAGTCTCCCTTTTACTTCCTGTCATTGTCTTTAGATCTAGATTCCACATAGGGGAAAGTCCACATAGCATCTGTTTATCTGAGGCTTAACAAAACTTTCTTGTAATTTAATGTAGTAAGTGATTACTTCAGCTTGAAAGTATTTCTGTTATAGCCAGCTAATTCTCTTTGTCTCAAAATAATGCATTTAAAATGGTGGGCTTTCACTGCCAGCATTTAGTATTTGTTAAGCTCTCTGAGTGCAGCATACGAAAGAATTAGCCATCAATGTAAATAAATTTCAAGATTTAAAAGGATATCCACTTTCTAAGACATTTTGCATTTGGGAATCAAATTACATCTGATCACCAGAAAAGGACATTCCCTAAGGGGAAGAAAAGAAAACAATAATTATGTGAACTCTAAGGAAGTGGGAAGCCATTGCTTCCTGTGTTCTCATTAGTGCTAATTTTCTCCATTGCTTCTAAGATGACCTTTCCACCTGGCAGACTTGGAAGTGAAAAGGCAGCCTCTTATGAAACAGAAAACAGAGTAGAAGGGCAATAGAATGGAAAAACAGGGTCTGCGAACGCTACTTGCCTTAACCTTACTTTAGGAGCCTTCCTCTGAGCTCTCATTTATTTTAAATATACTGTAGGTAAAAATATCACCCTGCTCTTCAGTATCCTTGGCCTAGAAGGGTCATAAGCAATGGATAGCTCATTGGATGATCTCAATGAGGCAGATGAGCCAAAGACATCATTAAAATGAAGCCAAGTGCATGGGGCAGGAATAGAGCGGGTCCAGCCTACCCTCACCCCTGCATGACCTTGAGCAAGTCATTTCACTCTCCATTCATGTAAAGGAGACTGACTTTGGCAGTGATTATGAGGAAAGAGAGAGGATCATATGCCTAAATAGGGCCCAAGGACTATCTTAAGCTCTAGCACCTCAAAAGTACTTAGTAAATATATGCTGCATTTGAGTCTGAGCAAGAAATTTACCCTATCATCCACTGACACTTGTTCATGAAATGTAAATTGCGAGTGTTATTGGCATATGACATATGATTTAAGGAGAAAACTCCTCACTCTAAAGACACTATCCTGCTTTATATGGCAGTAACATCATCAGAATCTGTTACTTTCTTTAATATAGCTGTAAAATACCTACAGGACTTATCTTAGACAATTTTCTTCATCTTATTATCCATTTAATAGAGAACCGTAGGATTTAGGCACATATACTGTAAAACTAAAACAAGCAATCATATATCTTAATCTAGCAGGATTTGAGATAAGAGATAAATTACTTTTCCCTAAATGAAGCTTCCTTGATGATAGACGATGTAGTTTGATGAAATGTTCACAAACAACAGGCATTCCCAAATCTAAATTTCTTATTAGAAATAAAATTACCATCACTATCATATTATTATTGGATATATTGCTTTATATACATTTTTTGGAATGGACATATTGAATCACTTCAGTGCATGTGATCATGTTAATGCAAAATCTATGCTTTACCTCATTTTCCTGAATTTAAAGATGAGGAACATAGACAGAAAGCTCAGTGGAGTAGTAAGGAAGGAATGGCGCTGGGATTTTATCCCCCTAGTTTCTGACGTAATTGGTCAGTTCTGGTGTGTTGTCATCAAGACTTTTTAAAGTCTTTCAGTGAGAGTAAGCTAGAGAAACTTTGTCATAGTGAATTGGTTTAAATCAAGTGTAGCAGCATGCTGAAGGGCTCATTATCTACAATCCTAGCTACTCAGGAAGCTGAGATCTGAGGATTAGAGTTCAAAGCTAACCGAGGCAAACAAACCTGAGACACTCCAATTTACCAATAAAAATCTGGTAGTGGAGGTATGGCTCAAATAGTGGAGTCAGCCTTCAGAAGAAAAAAGAAAAGAAGAGAACGCTAAGCAACACCATAAATCCCAAGTTGAAGTCACAATACTGGCACCCAAAAACATAAAATAAAATAAAAATATAAAAGGGCAAGTCTACTTACATACTCACTTTAGTCCTTATCTACTTTCTGGCTTCAATCTTTAGTCTTACATCCTTTATCCTACCTAACTACACGTTTGAAAACATATTCATAAGACAAGACATTCCCAAAGAAAAATGAACGACAACAACAAAAAAAAAGAGGGAAAAGAGGAACTTAAGCAACTAATCACAATCAGCCTTGTTCCTGAACCAGTACACATGCATCCATCTTATTGTATGGCAGACTTTGTTAGAAGTTGCGTGAACCCCAACCACACCGTGATAGTATATGAAACCACTTACCTACATATATAAATTACAAATGATGATGGCATGAATTTCCACTTCTGTTTGAAGAATCTTGTCCTTTCCAAATTATTTCATTTCATATTCTCTCTTAAGTACTGTGTGTGAGTTGCAGACCTAAGAATGCATAGGACTGAGCTAGGGGGTGGGGTGGGGTGTGGGACTGTCAAAGTTCTTGGGGTATTGTGCAGCTGGGGACACTTACCAGGAACCCAGGACTGCACACTGTGACGTGAAACAGAACTGCCGGTGAAGTATACGCTAATGAACTTGGAATTGTTTTAAAGTAAATCAGACTATTCTGGTAGTAAACTAGTCAAGACTGCCATGCTTCTCATAAATCTACAGATATTTTTAATAATAAGATCTGGCAATGAGTAGACTGGAAACCAGATCCATGAGTCAAAACCCAAAATCCATAAGGGGAGAGGATTTTCTGATGTATAACCCCTAAGCTGGTCTCACCAAAAAAAGGGGAAAGTTCACTGTACTGAGTGACCTCACATCCAGCCCAGCCCCCACAGCCCCTAGAGAATGGAGGGAAACAAGGCTGGATCTCCTGCAGACAGCTGGGAAGAGTTCATTTTCCATTTTGCAAACTCATTTCGTTCTTGTCGGCTGCAATGCTCTTGCCAAGTGGTGGATGGGAATTTTTAAATAAAAAAACCATGAGCCTCAAACCACAACCATCCTGTGTCAAACTTCAGAAACCACTCCCTTGAACCAGGATGTACGGTAATAACTGTAAAATATTTGTAAAATGCTGCCAGCTTTGTCAGGTTTAGAAAATTTATAGCACATTTTTGGCACATAATCTATTCTGAATAAATGTCTATAAAGATGTACATATTAAAAAATTGTATGTTTTAATGGCCCTGTGTATTATTACATTGATGCAAGACAGACAGTAAGTTAACTAAATCCCTTCCATCAATCTGTATGGCTCAGGTACAGATCTGTTCCCTAAAAGCCTGTTATGTTTTAATCCAATTATACTGAAAGCCTTCAAAATTTATCAAGAAACACGGAGACTTGGGGTTGCTATGGGGTGTGTGTGTGTGTGTGTGTGTGTGTGTGTTTAACAGAGAGAGAGAAAGAGAGAGAGAGAGAGAGAGAGAGAGAGAGAGAGAGAGAGAGAGAGAGAGAGAGACCGTCTTTAACTGAGACACTTTATTTCATTGCAGAAGGAAAACAAAAAAGAGCCTTGAAATATTTTAAGGCTTATAAAGTTGAAAGCATCTCTGACAAGTTGTGAGAGTTGTTTTCTTACTTTTACTGCTGCAGCGTGAACTAATAACCTCAGGGAGGCTCAACCTTCATGAGGCTTTAAAACTGGAAGCCTGAAGCTCCAGGCCACGGCATGTAAAAAGAGTTGCTAGGAGCCTTGACAGGAGATTAGGATGAGGACAGGGCTGGGAAGTAGTGAGGGAGTCCATGGTGAAGAGCCAGGGAGCCAAACCTGCTGAGGGGAGGAGCTGGGGAAAGCTGAATGTCTGGCAAAGCTGCCATTGTGAAGGAGGGAGAAGGAGGTGGATTATTCAGCAAGAGATGAGTCTCCCTCAGAGAATCAAACAGGCACTGCTCCTATAGAAATCCAACCATCTTCTCCTTATTAGCACTCAGGCTGTTCAACAGAGGTTGTGCCAAGCACAGGCTGAGGAGATTGGTCAAGGGAAAGTTTCTTCCTTCCAGGGTCAGTCAGACCCTTTCAGATCCTGTTGTTGCAAACAGGACCTGGCAAACTCTGCCCTATTAGGTCAGACTGGCAATTCTCAGATAAGTGGATATCCAACCATCCCTTGACACAAAACTTTCTATTTGAATTCCACAGGAATGTTCCCTTGATGTATTTAGTCTCTCTCTCTCTCTCTCTCTCTCTCTCTCTCTCTCTCTCTCTCTCTCTCTCTCTCTCTCTCTCTCTCCTCCCTCCCTCCCTCCCTTCCTCCCTCCCTCCCTCCCCACCCTCCTCTCCTCCAGATGATTTCAAGTCTCCTTACTATTAATGGCATTTTCATCATGGAATTATGATTCATTGAGTACTTTTTGTTGTCAGTTGTGGGACTTGAATTTTGGGTCTGGATGCTGGCCCTGAGCTCTTCAGCTCAAGGCTACTGCCCTACCCTTTGAACCTCAGTGCCACTTCTGGTTTTTCTAGTGGTTAATTGGAGATAAGAATCTCCTGGACTTTAGTGCCCAGGCTAGCTTTGAACCAAGATCCTCAGTTCTCAGCCTCCTGAGTAGCTAGGATTACAGGTGTGAGCCACCGTGCCAGGCTCATTGAGTATTTTTTACTTAACATTTATGGAGCTCTTTTGTGATCAGATACCACACTTGGGAATGCCCTCCACTGGTGTAAACTGATGTGGTTTCAGTACCAACTGAGTCATGACTGGACCACTTTGTGATTATGAGACCATGAGCAAATGATTTCACCAAACTGGGTCCCAGTTTACTCATTTGCAAAATGTCTTAATAATGCATGTGATAGGTGCTAGTCAGGGGGTGAAAAAGGTTATAGGTATACATGCTTGGCCCTGGGTCACTTGGCTTATAACCCTTTCTTCCTGTCTTTTCTTTTTTATTTTTTTATTTAAGTCGTTGTACATAGGGGGTTTCAATTCCACATATCAAGTTATGGACACCATACATCTTGATAAACTTTCTGTGTGTGTGTGTGTGTGTGTGTGTGTGTGTGTGTATTCTAGTATTGGGGCTAAACGCGAGGCTTGGGTGCTGTCCCTTAGCTTTTTCACTTAAGGTTAGTGCTCTACCATTTGAGCCACAACCCGGCTTCTGGCCTTTTGGTGGTTACTGGAGATAAGGGTCTGATAGACTTTCCTGCCCATCCTGACTTGGCCCTGCTATCCTCAGTTCTCAGCCTCTTAAGTAGCTAGGATTACAAGTGTGAGCCACTGGCTCCCTTCTCTTCGAACTAGCTCCTCCTATACCTCCAAAGAGTTTTGCCCATTCTGTCCCTGTTTCACAACCTCAGAGCAAGAAGTGACATGCCCCTTTCCTAGGACACATTCTTTCGGTTTCATCTTGCTCCTCCTTCCCATTTCCACTAGCTTCTTGTCCTGAGACCACCAAGATTCTTTTGTCAGAGAAAGAAAAAAACCTTCCCTACACATGCTTCCTCATAGCATTTGCACTGTTTTATAACAGAAAAAGCCATACAAACTGGGGTGGCTTTAAGCGATGTTAGATACGTAATGCTGGGTCTTTAGACACACCCCCACTATGCCTACTCAAGACAGAATGCTCATATTTGTCAGATTTCCAACATCATTTTAGGCTTTGTTAAATGCTTAGATACTCTTTCAAAGAATACTTAGATTCCCAAGGGTGGTCGTTTGATGTGAATGCAATGACCTGATTTTCATCCACCACTTTTTTCCATATGTTTTTATTGTTGTTAATAGAAGGGTTACATTATATTCACCAGATAGAAGGTGCATTACTTCACATACATTGATACCCTTTCTCATGTCTTGGTCCCCATTTCCCTCCCCCAACTGCTGCCCCTCATCTTGTTTTTCCCCCTTCCCTATCCAATTTCAAATAACCAAATAAGCATATATACAATATATCAGATAACAAGGTAAAATACTGTAACAATATGAGATAACCAAGGGACAGCAAAAGACATGAGAGATAACACAGTACAGTAAGGGCAACAATCACTCATTATATGGCTTTTGTTTCTATATCCTGGAGGTCCTTTCATTTAGCATCATACTATATGGCCTTATGTCTCTAGATTTTGTTCTATTGTAAATCTCTGCTAGGAGAGCCCAAGGTTTCTACTGACTATGACAAATGAGGGAAACCATTGAGCATGTGTTCCTTTGAGTCTGGCTTACTTCACTTAATATGATTTTTTCTAAGTCTTTCCATTTCCTTACAAATTCATCCACCACTTTTTTTTAAAAAAGGCATTTTATATATACCAAAATAATTTGTTTCAGTATACCCTATCTCCAGTAATCCACTCTATTAACTTTACTAACTTTTCTGTAAGGCCCTAATGCTTTTAGTTTTCCTTCTTTCCTTCTTTCTTTCCTTTTCTTCCTCCTTCCCCTCCTTCTCCTCCATCTCTCTTTCTCTGCTCCTTTTAGTGTTTTTGAGGTGGTATGTTATTAAGTTTCCCAGGTTGGCCTTGAACTCACAATCCTCCACCCTCCACTCCTCATCCTGGGATTACAATCTTGTACTACCCCCCACCTGACTTTTTTTTGTATGGGAGCATACAAACCTTTTTCTTTGTGATTATCATCCAACTTCCCTCTTCCATATACATACTGGGAGCACATACTGGGAAAGTGAATGACAGAAGTCCTTCTTAGAACACATTGCTTGATCCCTATTTGAGACTAGCATTTAATCCCCCGGACCTTTTTGTTATTCCTTACAGTTAATTTTTCCTGTCCTTGTCCCAACACAAATTAATTCTTCCCTGGAGATAAACGGGTGAACTCATTTCTTGGCAGCCAGACCTTGTAGCTTTCCAATGGGACACACCACTTTCTCTCCACCATTAAAGATCAGGCGGAATCCCACATCACTGAAGAAGTCTACTTTGATTGTTCCCATGGGGAAATGTCTGCTCTCCACTCTGTGGTCCCCAGCTGAGTGATAGGCTGAGCTGCCTAGTGACAATTCTCTCATTATGGTGACTGATGTCATTCTGTCACAGGGTGTGTTCATAGTCTTTCTTAGCTATAGCCTGCAGGGTTCCAGTGGACACACATCATTTCTTGGATCCACACCTTACTACACCTGCCAGAAGCTGGACATGGTAGGCACTATATCTCTCCTTATCATCCCAACCTCAGTTGGTTGGTCTTCTCTTCATTTCTGACTCTTTCTTTAACCTATAATGCACTGTGTATTATGGGAAAATCTTCTTCTATCCATTTGGTGTTCAGATGGGTGTTAATGATTTCCTCTTCTACCCATTACTCCAACAGTGTCACAAATTGAATAACCTCTGGGTATGGATCACTGAGCTGATTGGCTGTGTTAAAGATGACAGAATGTTAGCCCAGCACAGGTGGCTCAGATCTACAATCCTAGCTACTCCAGAAGATGAGATCATGGTTGGAAGCCAGCTCCAGCAGGAAAATTTGTGAGCCTCTAACCTCACTAAACTACTTAAAAAGCCAGAAGTAGAGCTGTGGCTCAAGGGGTAGAATGCTAGCCTTAGCAAAAAAGAAGTTCAGGGACAGCATCTGAGCCCTGAGTTTAAGCTCCAGGACTGGCACCAAAAAAGGGAAAAAATGATTATAGAACATGGAGAAGATGGATAAATATACATAGGCAAATGAATGGAATGATAGGTAATAGAGTGATCGATGGATAGGTAGAGATAGTGACTATAATAATTTAATTCCAAAAAAATACCAGTAGTGCAAATCAATAGAAAGAAAAAGCAATGTCAGTATAGTAGGACATGAGTACGATACTATGACCCAGAAGATGAAGGCAGAAGAACCATGATTTCAAAACCAGCTTGGCCTGCCCAACAAGATCCTGTCTCAGAAACCATAGAGAACAGGTTAACCATGGCCCATGCCTATAATTCTAGCTACTCAGAAGGCTGAGATCTGAGGATCACAGTTCAAGCAAAAAGGAAAGTTTGTGAGATCTTCTCCCCAATTAACTACCAAAAAAAGCTGGAAGTAGAGCTGTGGGTCCATGGTAGAATGCTAACCTTGTGCAAAAACAAAACAAAAAAACCTAAGGAATAATGCTCGGGCCCTGAGTTCAAAGCCCAGGAGAAACACACACACACACACACACACACACACACACATGAGAGAAAGAGAGAGAGAGAGAGAGAGAGAGAGAGAGAGAGAGAGAGAGAGAGAGAGAGAGAGAGAGAGAGAGACAGAAACAGAGACAGAGACGGAGACGGAGAAAGAGAAAGACATAGAGACAGAGAGAGAGACAGAGACAGAGAGACAGAGAGCAGATCCAAGAAGACAAAAGAAAGAAAAACATCCAGGGTTTACAGAGTTTATGTTTAATTGCAGAAACACATTGGAAAACATCATTCTTTAAGGCAAAGGAGACATGGGGCCAACGTTTCCCCTGCCTCCTAGCAGTCCTGAGGGACTTCCATCTGGCCCAAAGGCCATACATAGCCCATAAATAATGTTTGAAACATCACAATGGCATGGCAGACAAAGGGCCCCAACCCTGTCACTGTAATGACTGGCCCCTTACAGACATATGGTCAACATTCACTGAATAAGTTTACTACATCCAAAGCAAGAGCAACTCCCCCTCCCCCTCCCCCTCACCCCTCCCCCTGCAGAGAGACAGCTCTTGCAAAGAGAGGGAGTACATCATGTTTGGAAAGCCACAGGTTTGTTTTCCTGGATAGAAATAAGAAATTATATGCTAAATGATGGAGAGGAAAAAGGGAAAGAAAACAAGGAATCACATTGGAAGCCTTGCCAGGATTTTAGTTTTAACAAACTCTTATTCCATTCCAGTTACTGATGAAGCCTCTATTCTGTGGCAAGGCACTATGCCAACACCTAGGGAAGGAGCTATGGATTCTGGGGGATTCCGTAGTGAACAAAATCAGTCTCTGCCCTCAAGCATCCTGGAGTCCTTTTACCCTGTGATATACAGACATATATTTAAGGCCCCGGCCATCATTATTCCAACAGTATATAATACAGGTGAACAATTTATCCAGCCTGAAGCATAGATGGTTCCAGCAGCAAGCAGATAACTCCAGTAAAACAACGGGCAACATGGAATATGTCACAATAACAGACAATTTGGAGGCAGCAAGGAGGACTTAAAATTTGAGGAAGAAGTTTCTGCTCAAACAATTGTCTGGGGTTTTCAAATAGCCAGTTGCATAGCTATAGAGCAAACCCCAGATTATTTACAGACTTCAGCCCAGATCTTCCAATTACCTTGGCTTCTACATCGAATGATAAACTAGAGTAGTGTGAAAAAACAGACACTAACTTTGTTTTGATTGGCCAGATTAAATTTTTTTCCTTTTCTTTAAAAAAAAAATTCAGTGCCAGTATTGAGGCTTGAATTTTAGGGCTTGAACACTGTTCCTTAGCTTTTTCATGCAAGGCTACTGCTCTGTCACTTGAGCCACAGGTCTATATCCAGCTTTTTTGGTGATTAACTGGAGTTTCAGACTTTCCTGCCCAGGCTAGTTTTGAATGTCAGTCCTCAGCTCTTAGGCTCTTAAGTAGCTAGGATTATAGATATGAGCCACTGGTGCCAGGTGACTTAAAAATATGTATGTATGTATGTATGTATGTATGTATGTATGTATGAAATATATACATACATACATACATACATACATACATACATACATACATATGTTGTTGGAGCCAAGGCAGAAAGTAAACTTTATTCAAAACCTGAACCAGATTACACAGAACAAATTATTGGTGAAGCGCATTAGGAAAGGAATCTGACCTCACCACCATGCCTCCAACAGCTGTGTGAGAAAATACCTTGGCGTCTATTTGACATCTTCCGAATTCTAAGATCATGGCCTGAGAGAAGATTTCGGCCTCATTTTTATGCATCTCATATTTTCTTTCTTTCCTTCTTTCTTTTTCCCTCATATCTGTAGGATGATGCCCTCCCCGAAAATGAACATCAGCTGTCAGTAGCTGGAAAGATAAAGAAGCATTTCAACACAGGCCCGAAGCCGAACAGCACAGCAGCTGGAGTTTCTGTCATAGCAGTAAGCATCTGAAATATCTACCTCTAACTTTCTGAAAGCAGCCCACCTAAGGGACAGGCGTTACGCAGGAAATTCCACTCAGAGACAGCAGAGCAGGTCATTTCTTTAGACAGCTTCCCATTAATGAAAGAGAGGAAGTCCAGGGCTTTTACATCCATGTGAATGTGTTTGCAGCCTATTTCCCTGGGTATCCCATCATTATCTGACACCTCCAGGGTATCTTGCAATATATATTAATTTCATGGTTTTGTTTTAAAACAAAAACTTCCCTCACACTGGACTCTGCCAATGCAAACTTTTTGGCTTGCTGAAAAAGAATTCAGTGTCTTTGGTGGGGCGGCAGAGGGGGCAGCAACCATAGAAAGGAAGCAAAGCTGAGACAGACAGTATAGCAGGGAGAAGTTGGAACACTAAGATCTTTATAGTAGACTTAAATGAAAGGCAGAACCTAGGAAAAGTCTTCTACCACATGATTTTTAGTGGGATTGAATTGCTGTGAACACCCAATGAAGCCACAATGTCTCGCTCCTTAGAAATTTCTGTTAAAGTTGAAAGTCTTTTATTTTAACATTCATCATTTTATTGATGATGCTGCACAAGGATTTTTTTTGTTGTTTCTGTTCTATACATACAGGCATATAGTACGTGCAATTTGATAGTTGCTCTAGGCAAAGATTAAATTGGCCCAAGAAACAAAGGAAGCTCATATGTCTTTGGTGTCATATTCTAGAGTAAATATATTCAAGTCCCAGATTACTTGAGGTTTTTTTAAAAAATAATTTCCTCTTTTTCTTGAGTATGTAAATTCAAACAGCATATTTAATGTGAAAACCACTTGGGCTATTTTTCCTTTCTGAACAAAGAGCTGGAGACACTCTGATGTTGAAAATGTAGAAATTATTCATGCTTCTCAGCCATTCCTTCTGCTCATAGGCAGTACAGCATGTTTAACTCTTTCTCTGGATATTTCTATTTTCTTTCTTCTTTTTATTTTTTCTTTCTTGTTTGACTTTGCTAGAGCTACTAATAACACAAAAGATTAATAAGTGATCTATTTGGCATAGCCAGTTCCCAATCTCAGCAACTAAGTATTTAAGATGGCCTTCCAAAATTTGCAGATGGTACAAATGCATACAAATGCTGTTGTACTCTTTGCTTCATGTTTCTTACTAGTGAAGTTGCAGATGTGTGGGTAACTGGCACGTAAATGCAGGTGTTCCTCAGTTCTGCTGAGGTTTAAAATTCTTAAGTTGGTCTTGTCCTCTCTTTACTCTTTCCACAAAGAACTTAATCCATAGCCGGTTAGAGTTTTTGGCTAGCCACTGCTACTCAATCCCTTTCCCAAGTAACAGTCTCAGTGAGAGGCTCAACCGAACCAACTCATATATAGTCTTCTTTTTTTCACCATTGCTCATTGATGAGACAAAGTCTTTTCCAAAACGTTTGGTTTCAGTGGTTCATAATTTTCTTTTGAAATAGGTTGCCAGCATGCATGTCTATGAAAAGAACTGCTTTTTCTGCTCTCACTCAGGGCTTAGTGCTGCTCTGCAAAGTATCATTATGTGTTTGCTTTTCTTTTCTTTTTCCTGGTCTTTTCTTTTCATGAGTCTTTGCTTCAGTTTGCCTTGGTTGCTTACTAATGGCTTGTTCACAGTATTGTGGGAGCTCTGTCATGGGTAGGGACAGGAGTTTCAGGGTGACTTTCCAGCTGATGGACACTGCACATTGAGGAGGGGGGGAAGTGTTAGTTTTATGAAACCTGTCTAAACTTTGAAATGTCACCTTGGCGTGTTTATGAACACTTCATCTAAATAATCTCCCTCTAATATTTGAAGATCCAAAAGTCTACCGACTTTGTTTTCCTCCCAACCATCATGATTGGACCATTCGGAATGCAATTTCAAATGCAGATTTCTCAGTTTGTCACTGACATGTTTTGTATGGAGCGTACACGTGTTAATTATCAATGAACTGTGAGGTGGCCTGTGTAATGCTGAGTTACACATTGGTTGCAGGCTTGTTGGCTGTGCCTTATCCACTACAGACTTAAAAAAATAATTATCAAGTCAGATTCATATTAATTTTAGAGAAATAGATATGTAAAAGTGCCTAAATAGCTCTGAAGCACAGTTCACTATGCTGCTTAATACTTCAACTATGAAAGAGAGCATGAAAATCAATTCCTCGGGCTGTTTTAGGAGAAACTGACCTGCCATCTTATGAGCATTTGTACACTCTCTCCCACGATGTTTTCTCCCAGAAGCATCTCTACTTTCAACAAGAACCCAAGGGAGGTCAGCAGCAGTCTCTGAGTGGGCTAGAAAGTAGAAGAGAGTCTGTTTGGCTATTTTATTTATTTATTCATTTATTTTGTCCGTCGTGGGACTTGAACTCTGGGCCTGAGTGCTGTCCCTGAACTCTTCAGTTCAAGGCTACTGCCCTACCCCTTGAGACACAGAACCACTTCCAGTTTTCTGGAGGTTAATTGGAGATAAGAACCTCACAGACGTTTTAGTGCCTGGGCTGGCTTTGACCCGCAATCCGCAGATCTCAGCCTCCTGAGTAGTAGCCCATAGGCATGAGCTACTGCACCCAGCTGGCTGCTTTATTACTTTCAGAATAGTATGTCATTTTTATTCTATTCTTAATATGCAAACATCAGACACTGGGGGGGGTCTATCAAAAGATGAAAGTAGCCCTGGAATTAAATTATATTCATTCAACTATCAAATGTGACAGCCCAATAATGAGATTCTGTTGTGAGACAGCGTGTATAAGTGGGAGGTAGAAAAAAATATATTCTATAAACGCTGTATTCTATAAAGGACATTCGACCATTTCATAATTATTCAAAAAATGCTATAGTCTATAAAGGTCATTCGACCATTTCATAATTCTATACATTTATTGATTTAATTATATTATGAAAAGTTGGGTAATTAGTAAAGCATACTATCAGTTCTATTCGATAGTGTAGATAAATGGATCTTGGTAGCATTTTCTTTCAGACACATTTTTTTCATGCTCACATCTGCTCTTCCTAGACTCTATAGTGTACTGAATTTTATTTTAAACTCCTTCTGCTACAGGAGTGATTTTTTTACATTTACATATGCCCTTGATACTCTGTTTAAAAGCTACTAAATCGTAAGCCAGGCCATCAGTGGTTTACTCCTGTTATCCTAGCAACTTGGGTTCCTGAGAGCTGAAGACTTCAGATTTGAAGTCAGGCAGCCCACCTAAGAAAGTTTGTGACATTCTGATCTCCAATTAGCCGCCAAAAAAAGCAGAAGTGGACTTGTGGCTTAAGTGGGAGAGCACTAGCCTTGAGCACAAAAGTTTAGGAACAGCACCTAGACCCTGAGTTCAGCACACACATACACAAACCCACAATGCTATTAGATTGCAATATCAGATACTTTGTTTCTTTTCAGGAAATTGACAATTAAATAATTAGTTTTCACATAGTACTTCTCTCTTTAGTTACATACCTAGTTGCATGCTACAGATAAAAGAGGCTGAGAACAGAATTTTTTCCTTAAAATGACAAAAGGAGAAAAAAACACTGCTGTAACAAATAGACTATTCACAGGTGTAACTCATGACACAAGCAGAGTTTATCATGCATATATGGTTCTGAACCATAGCGTGGTTTTTTGTTCATATTGTCATTTGTTTCTTCTCACTGCTCTCTCACACCCAACATTA
The DNA here is from genome assembly GCF_031878675.1 of Megascapheus bottae. Classification (NCBI taxonomy): domain Eukaryota; kingdom Metazoa; phylum Chordata; class Mammalia; order Rodentia; family Geomyidae; genus Megascapheus; species Megascapheus bottae. The sequence continues at coordinate 52,331,921 of NC_143519.1, read as the reverse complement.
ATACAAACCAAAGGAAGGACACATGATAACTTCATAGGAAGGCTGCACACAGTCCTTGAGTTGGCCAGGAGGGTAATTACCAGCTGGGGGTTGTGAGGGATCACAGGGAATTTCTGAAAGGAGGAAAGGTGTTCTGACCTTGGGTCAAGCTGTGTGATTAAGTGAAAGCCCACTGCTGTCCATGGAATGGCAACATTTTGCCTCTTGCAAAAATCCCATTGTCCCTCTGCTAGCTTTCCTAGTAGTTAGGAGATTTAAAAGAAAACAAAAAATGCAGGGAGAAGGGTAAGGGAAACAAAAGGTTATTAAAATGCAATTTATAGACATAAAATGGAATTAGAGATGACATTTTAACGGTGGACTTTGTGAGAGCTGAGGGAGGAGAGGGAGGTCTTATTAGATTTGCTCAGCTTGATGGAGAACTGATGACTAAGATGTCAGTTCCGATTTATTTTTCTCCATTTAGGACTGTTTATTATTTTAACCAATAATTTTCCTAATGCTTTAAAGTTCTTCTTTTGCATTTTGCTCATGCAAATAAGAGCATTTCAGTCTAATTGAACAAATCCATACTAATCAGTGTGCATCTAATTGTGAGACTGGCAATCAGTTCTGGAAATACCTCCAGCCCTGTTATATGGCATCTGGCCTGTAGATGGCGAGAGAGAACCAGTTACTATATAGCTTTCTTTGTGGACTAAAATAGCTGCATAACCAGGTTGCTGAGAGCAAGCATGCTTCGATGTTTTTCTGTAACTAAACTAAAAATATATATTTAAAACGATAAAAAAAATTCCACATTGCTCTCCAGAAATACTGAGATACCCTAGTCGCTAATCAGAACACCAAATCCTTCAAGCACTTTTTCTTTCTTCTTCTTCTCTTTTTTTTTCTTTTCTAGTTTAAATGCTTAGTGCCTAGGCATGTTTTGAAATGCCTTTGTGAATTTAGAAGTAGAAACTGTCAAGAGCATCAAACCAAAGCGACACTGAAAGAGCTCATGAGCCTCTTTCTGAAGAAAGGCGTACAAGTTGCTTCTTACATGGTCAGAACAGGTGGAATGGGCAAACGGCATGATTACTGTTTCTCTAGGTTTATTCCCAAGTAGCCAATAGTGAGTGAACATCTTTTTCGAGGATGAACAACTTGGAGAAATTACCCTGTCTTCTATTTATTTTACCTTTTGTTAAATCATAAGCTCTTAATTATACACATGCATTTTAATATACAGTGAAAACCTCATTTTATTTTCCTTAGTTGCACAGAGAAAATGAACTGATGGTTTTATATGATACCTCTTTAGTTCAGAAGTGGAACCAGAATTCATCTCTAAGGGTAGTTCTGCTTTTAAAGATCAGCTCTTAAAGAAAGAAATCCAAATTGCTGTCATTTGTGGACTTATAAAATTTAATTCTCTCTTGTATTGAATAGTTATGAAAGCCTTGAATGTAAGCCTTGTGGGGTATCATGGGAGATGGGGAGGTGGGGTTCTAGCCTGCTTTCTCTTAGGTGGCTAAAGCAGATTTCAGAACTCTATTCGACTGAAAGCATTTTCCATACTCTAGCCTATGAAGAGGTGTTTTTTATCTTTTGAAATCGAGAGGGCCTTATTAAATGTGCATTCAAGGAAAAAAAAAAACCTGTTTGACAAACTAGGTCTGTTCTAACAAATTGGCCTCCGAGATATGCAGGAAGGAAGATTAGTGTCATTTCTCGCCTTTGTATTTTCAATGTGCAGATTTACGCTATTAGCTAGTTGCCCTGCAGAAGAGAGAGACACCGTCACTCTCTCTACTTACATAGTTAATGACAAACAACTTGGTCTGGAGTCTTAATCCTTTAGCACAATGTTGATCCACTGAGTTGCCCCATTTCTCTCTGCTCAGCTGGACCACGGGTTTACCATCAAGAGATCAGGGTCTTTGGACTACTACCAACAACCAGGAATGTATTGGATAAGGTATGAGATGGTGCAGCTCAACAGTCAGTGTTTCCATGGCAACGTGCTGGCAGTCTCCATTAACCAGTTCCTTCAGTGGATAAACATGCTTTTGATTTGTTACCCAGTCCATATGCTGCTTTATCAGTTTCGTTTTAATCTTGATTGAGATGCCACACCCCCTCATTCCTTTTTTTCACCCATTATTCACACTGACATTTGCCAGCTTTCTTTCCATTGCACATGCTCAATATCAATTTTCCTTATGGTTAAAAGGACAGTATATTTCGTGCTGATGCCAAAGCCTTTACCTGATGTTGCTAATTCAAACAATGATTTGCAGTGCTTTTCTGTCCCTGGATACATGGAAGAACAATAGCACCATAGTATACGTTCTATAGAAGCATATACTGTCATTTTAAAGTCATCAGCCTTGACCTTCTTAGATGGATGAAACAATGCATTTACACATTAGTGGTAGCAGCGCCTCCAAGTGCAGTGGGCTAATAGAATGCATTGTGTGTGTTGGTAAGCTTGTGTTTTCAAAGTATCCACCTTTTTGTTTTGTTTTTGTTTTCTTGTTTCCTCCCCCTGCCCCACCCCCAGAAATCCCTCTATGTACCAGCTATTGCATGAATTGACTTTTCAATATTTTGTAAACTGTCAGATTATTTAGTTGGCTTCTGCTCCAGCAAAAGGATCTATGGGAGATGATGATGATTTTTTTCCTTTTCTTTTCAAGCTGGTTATGAATTCTGTACCATCAGTTTCTATTTCAGTCAATGACTCTGGCATTTCCTGCGAGGGGCATTGTGCATGTCTCTGTCTCTTTAAAATTATCCACAAGCAGGATGGTTTGAGAAATGAAGCCTTAACAGTTCTAGGGGACTTCTCTTCTCCATCATAATGTCTCTGAATTGGTTTCCAGGTAAAGCTCCCTGTCTTAGTGTTTGCTAAGAAAAAATTCACCAATTTTGGCCATTTATTTTTCTCAAATGATGGAGTCAATCAACAGTGATTCACTGTCAAGTACTGTCTCTTAGATTAGACTAAGTTTTTTAAAAGAAAAATACATAGATATATGTGTATATACATACACAGTGTATATATATATATTATTTTAGCCCCTAATTATTGTTGCTTTATTCTTTCTATTATGACATACCAAAAATCATACTTAGAACAGCACAAAAAGGCTCACTCTGGCAAATGTTCAAAATATACCAGGATCATTTCCAAATTTGCTTGAAGCAAGAAAATACCCAGGTCTCACAAAGTAAATACCCAAGTCTTACTAAGAAAATACACATCTCACTAATATTTGGGATCATTTATCCAGAGAAGGTTATTTGTATTTTGAGGGTTGATATGCCTGTCAAAGTGCGCATTCAAATTTTAATGTACCTAAGTAAATGACTTTAATGGACGTAGAAAAAACTTCGTTTTATTTTTTTCAACCATTTTTGGCATGGGAGGGAGCTGGAGGTGGAGGGCGATTAATCCTAATTTGCCTCTGTGCAGTCTCTGCCTTTTGCCTTAACATGGAAGATGACCCTCCCATCCTTTACATGTTTATAAAGAAAGATAATACACAGGCAGAAACAGTGCACATCCACGAATGTGAACATTTGTTCACAGACTGCACACATCCCGTTTAAGCAGTCTTTAGACTAGGCTCAAAATATTCTAAGCATACCCCAAAAACCTTCCGGGGCTTTTCTAGGACAGTCATTTCACTCCAGGGGTAAACACTGACCCCAGAGTCTATCCACATTAATTAGCTTGGCTGAGCTTCGTACGTCCTATAAATTGAATCACACCATGCTCTGCCTTGTTTAATTGTATGTCTTCAATCCTCAGGCATATTCACCAGACATATATGTGTAAAGTGGATATACAATTAGAAATAGACATCAAGAATGTCTAATTACAGTTGTGTGGATTTGTATAATAAAATATTACACACCAACAATGGTCTAATCAAAAATACAAAAGGATAAATCTCTAGACCTAAATTACTAAATCGGTAAGATTAAGGATAGGTATGAATTACCAAGTAAATCTACTAACTGATACCTGTGGCCCAGTATAAAAAGGGCATTTAACTAAAATTCTAGTGATGGCTTCCGTCAGCACACAAAATGACACATCCCTGAATAATGGGCAGGAGCAGATGGGAGATAATCTCTTTTTTCTTCCACACATAAACTGCTCTGTTTTCCAGCTGGGGGCAGTAACAACAATGTTTATAGTTAATGCTGTACTAAACAGTGCACCCAGTATGTAAAGCTAAATGGGAGAAATGATGCTAAAATACTCATCGCCATCAATGCTTAATTAGGAAGTTTTATAATGCCATTTAGCCCCAGAACGAACACGCTCTCCTCAGCGATTGCACATGCTCGCCTTTTATCTCCATGAAGTGGGAGCATTTGTCGAACTACAGTGGCAGCCAACTTTCCAACATAAACAATCATTACAGGCAAACAACCCCATTCCCAGTTGTGGTGTTTACAAGCGCTTGTGGCTGTTTTTACTACTCCGTGCAAAGCAAACTCACATAAGAGCATAACACTGGAAAAGCACCCATCTCTTTGGGATACCCAGAATTATTGTGATCCTCTTAATTGAATTTTTGCTACCTCCATTTTGAAGAAATGATGGTGACCCAGTTACCACTTTCTCTCCTTTACAGAGAACTGCTCCCAGCATGCAGCAGCGGGTGAAGGGGTTTCAGGGAAGCTGTGGTACCATGTAGTTGGCCTGCTGATCCAGGAAACTTTACCCCTGTCACCCAGAGTCAGGAGAAGAAGTTCCCTGAGCTATGTCCTATCCCTGGGGCCTATGAAACCCTTGCTTGTCCCTGAAGCAAATCACTAAAAGTAAATTGACACCCTGGTACCTAACCCCCCACTTTCTGAAGATACATCTTATCCAAAAGGGACACTGCCCTAGGCTAGTCTCCAGTGAGGCTGTTCCCTGTGGCCAGTATTGTAATAGGCCAAAGAATTCTGCCTTTGCAACACACAGAACAGGGTAACACAATTAAGTCAGCATCAACATGAGACCGAAGCTAAAAACGCTCCATGAGATGACATAGGAAAGTAAGCTAGGACGAAAGGGTGGTGGCTTTCCCAGGCATGCCATGTTTAAAGTGTGCATATTGGATTCAAGCCCCATCCTGAAACAGTGAGTAATGAGGCAGAGGGGTGGCAGCCACGCACCATCTTCGCAGCGCTATTTAATGCTGTCGTGGCCAGCTGTTAAAAGGAATGTGGTTTGTTAAATGCATCTTGCTCCGTGCAGGTCTTGAAAGAATGGTTCCACGGAAGACAGGGAGGAATCGCAGCATGGTAGGAGAAGGGTTCTGGGGTGGATCTTGCCTGATAGCAGCCAAATGCATACCGCATGTTGAAATGCACTGGGTTGCAGGTTGCTTGGTGGCAAGCTGCCTTGGCCTGGCTTTGCTGAGTGAGAACAGGCTCCCTGCTGAGTGGCAGAAGCTGCCAGAAGGAAGGGCAGATGCCGCTGTTCCAGCCAGGAATGAACCCGCCAGTCAGTCCCCTTTGTGAGACATCTTCTATAACAGAAAGTTTTGGAGCTAAGTGTTTGGTTTGTTGTTGTTGTTCTTGTTTGAAGCATAGCTTTAATCTTTCAAAACCACTCAAACTTCAACCACAGGGAAGTCTTTGGAAAGCACTGAGGAGAGGTCTTGTAGTTGTACTTTGCTACCCACAAGTGAAGTTCAAAAGCAGAGTAAATTCTATGCCTGTTGCAGAAACGTGAATGCTTGAAAGAAGAGGGGGGGAAATGAACTGTGTGGGTTGTCTTCCCCAGTCAGACAGGTGGCTTCTCTGTCTGAGGATTCTACTTTGGTTTTGTTTTCCAAGGCTCCTTAAGAGAAGATTGCAACAATACAGATGGGTTTTTGTTGTTGTTGTTGTTTGGTTTATGAGACAGAGTCTTGCCTAAATTGGCCTTGAACCTGTGATCCTCTGCCTTCATCTCTTGAATTTCAGATGTAGGGGATTGCACCATACACCCAGCACTTAAGCTTATGGGTCTCTTTTTTCCTTTTTAATAAATTCAGTCTTATTGTCACTAGAAACACGAGAACTCCAAGGCATTCTAAGCTTTACTCTGGGATAAACTGAAGTGATTCTGTTTGTTTTCCTGATTCTTCACAGAACATACTATTGACTGAATTTTACCTAGTGGCATCACATTTGTTTGAGTTTGTTTTTTCTTGGTTTCATTGAAAAGTAAATATCCACACTTTTCTACACATTCATTCCTGCCCCATTTAGGGTTGTTTATTAGTGATGGTTATGATTCAGATTTTCTTATCTGCATATTAGACATAGACAATTCTCAAATACATGTGAAACTGGAGGCACTTTAAGAATGACCTTATGAAAGTCACAGTCTTCTCTCTGACTTTTTATTTTCCCATCTATAAAAAAAGAATAATGTTAGTCACCCTCTAAAATGGTAGAAAAGATTAAATGAGCCTTATGTGCACAAAAGCCTTCACAGACCCCACCTACAACACCACTTAGAGCAGGCCTGGTGTTTTCCTCTCTACAAAGAAAAAACAAACAAACAAACAAAAACCACTTCTTAGAAGAGGGAGGCTCTCCTGAGAAAACATCATTTTCAAGATCAAAATCATTTGTTATAGAGGCATGAACCTTCTTGGTACTTTAATTACTGTAAACTAGTAACAAACTTCTAATATTTTTCTTGGGTATTTACAACAGCAGATATCCAAAGTCTGACATACAAATTTCAAATGTTGTCCTCTAGAGTAGAAAAAGCCAGCCATGATCAAGGAACCACATCTAATCCACTACCTGTTTTTGTAATAAGTGTCATTTACAAATTGTCTCTGGCTGTTTTTGCCTTACAGTGGCAGATATGAAAAGTTGTATCAGTGATATATGGCATCAAAGCCTAAACTATTAGCAATCTACCCCTTTTCAGAAAATGTTTGCCAACCCCTATTTAAAGAATGATTATATATTAAAAGGCCTCACTTACTAAGAATGCAAATCCCATGAGAATAGGAATGTGGCTTTTTAAAACCTGTATCTCATCTACCTAGTAGAATTCTTGGCACACAGTAGGCCTTCAGCTAACACTGAGTTGCTTAAACTCTCCAGAAAAACCAAGAATTATTCTTCTCTTGACTTTCAAGATAGAGGTGTCTTGAAGAGTTTAGGATTCTTTAAAGGATTAGACAATGAAACTACATGTACAATATTCTAGGATGATGTACCATTTTTAGAAATGCATAGTAAGCATTTCAGCAAATCTGAAATTGTTTTTCAATAAAAATAATTGGGTAAGTTCTCCATTTCTGCCATTTGTCTATGGCATTCTTGAACAACTTAGTATAATAAAGACCAAACAAGATGTTGGGAAATTAGGAACTGCAGAGCCGAGGAAAGCATGTGAATTTTGTTCTCTGAAAGGCTGACCTCAAACCCTTCTAATAGTCTTAATAACCCTATGATGGGAAGCTATAAAACCTATGACAGACCTAAACCAATTGGAATTTCTGTAAGAACCAGTTCAGTGTGAGAGGCTGACGTTCAAGATTACTGATGCAGAAGTAGATGAGAAGGTCTCCCAGGAAAATGAGGAATTTTTAAGAGTCACTCCATGAAAGCAGCTTCAAAACCTTCCCAATTGTATCCCACGTCGGCCTCCATTTCCCATCTCAATGATAATTTTTTTTTCTCTAGGACAAATCTGGGTCATGTCTCCAGATCCTCTGTAGTTCCTGATAAGCGTCTCAAAAAAAAAAAGATGCAAAAGCAAAACAAAAGAGAACATTCAGGAACAGGAGAGTAAGCCCGATAAAAATGAGGAGGTGAAACTGTCTATCGATTTGTCAGTTTAATTTTACCAGCAAGCAACACATTTCCGAAATGGCAAGTGAATCATAACTTCATCTCTACAGAGAGAGGGAAGTATAGGAGAGGGTTCCTGAGATTAATACCCCAGCAGCAGCACCTCTGGCTCAGTCTCCTAGGTAGTATGAATAATGGATGGCCTAAAAGGCAAAATGCACAATAATGTTCTTTTATTAATGAAATGAAGACTGTCTGTGATGGCTAGCAATAAATTAAGAAAACAAAAAAAAAGAGGGGTGGGGGGGGGAGAAGGGGATGCAGCCTGCGTTTGCCTCTGAAAAATGCAGTTACTTAAATCCAATAATTACTGCCATGACAGAACACATCGCCTGACAGCTAAAATGAGGTTCATCCCTTGTGAATCCTGCCTGTATTTCTGCAGAGTGGAAGTATTGTTGATCCATTGACTGTGAGGCCTATTGTTTGCAGAGGGGAAAACACAACCCATTGTAGTAGATTGATGATGATATTAAGCATATTCATAGAATTTCATAGGTGAACGTTTCCCCTGGGAACACGCCTAGCTCCCCTCACCCTACTTCAGTCTATGAAGGTGGAATTGTGTACCCAAGGTAGTTAGAAAACGTATGCAAGGACACATAATTAGCTGAGCTAGGCCAGAAAGCTAATTCTCCTGACTTCTACCTACTGCTGTTTTCATAGGGATTGTGCTAAAGCTCTTAAGAGTTATAGAGCTGCAGAGTGATTCTAAGAAAAGCAACACCAAAGCGAATGCTGAAGTTCATGTCTTTTTTATTCATTCCTGACCTCCGTCCTCCACTGCTGTACTTCACCTTTCACATTGGATAGAGTATATCAGATGGGTAGTTCGGGTGTGCTTGTGCTGAGTTCCCAATTTATTGTCAGGGGGAAAAAAGGATTTGAAATATCTGAGTGGAGTGTGGAGCACAGTGTTATTTCCCAAGAGTCAAGTCAGGCCAAATTCATTAGCTGTATTTCTTCTGGGAAGAAATTTCCCGGTTAGGTAAATACTGCCTTTTATTTACTTATGCCTGTCGTGGAGACAGACCCAGAAACGTGATGGATTTTTATATCTCCAATATTTCCAGCTACAGTCTATATAGCCACCTGCATTGCTGGGGGTAACTGGCTTGATTTTTCCATTTCTCAATTTTCACATTTGCTCTAGTGAGCTGCCAGGTTGCTCTGTGGTAGTCAGTCTTGTAGTTTGAGGTGGGAATATACAGTGCTGCTTATGTGCCTGACAGGTTTATATTAGTCTGTTTCTCTATGTCATTTTATTTTATCAACTCTCAGTGCTATTGACCAGATTCCCCTGGCCATTTGATAGCTCCTAGCCAGTACATACTATGGAACAATGTGTACATGGTGCACATTTTTTTGAAGGAACTTGGTTGAAGATTTGTATCCAGTGACCACTGGTCACCACCAGAATCTCAGGAAATTTCTTTCTCCCCTCTGATCTGTGATAATTAGCACCAGAATGTGGTCCTGCAACCTTTAGATTCTCTTAGGAGCTCTTAATGAAGTGGGAATTTAGTGAGGAGGCATTTGGGATTTCTACTGCCTTGCCACCAGTGCTAGTTCCAAGCCAGACACAAACCATGAGCAACATAATGAATACAGGAAGTCTTGGGTGCTAATGAAACATTAAGCCTGTATTTGAGGTGGTCCTCATCTTGTAAAGATGGTCAGTGAGGCAGAGGTACCCCTTTTCCTTGACATGGATGAGCAGTTGGTGATTGACAAAGGAGTGAAACTGCCTCTGTTCATTTAGAAATGGCCAAGAACGATGCACATTTTAGATATTTCAGAAGCTTTGACAAAGGTAATCAGTTCCACTATACATGTGTAAGAACAAAATCTCCCAAGATGTGTCTAACAAGATGTACTTGCACTTTTCTTCTGGAGCCCTTCAGTTCTAAGAAGTTTATAATTCAACTGCAAAAGATGAATTGCCTGGAGTTTTAGTTAATTTTAGAGTCATCACTAAAGATCTACAGATATCTTGTAGGACCATGCTTATTGTGATAAGAAATCAATTCATCATCAACCTTATAGAGTAAATAAATGTATGGGTAGTAGATAATTTAAATTTTATCTGGCATTAAGGATTTGATCAACCAGGTACTGGTAGTTCACACCTTTAATTTTAGCTATTCAGGAAGCCAATATCTGAGAATTGAGAAGCCAGCCTAGACAGAAAAATCCATGAGACTCTTATTTTCAACTAATTAAGAAAAAGCTGGAAGTGGAGGTGTGGCTCAAGTGGTAGAGTGCCAACATATAGCCAAAAAAACAAAAAAAAAAACCCAAGAAAGAGAATAAGGCATAATTTCAAGCTCCAGTACTGGGGGAAAAAAGAGAAGAATTTGACTATATTTAAAACATACATTATATTGGTGTATATATATATACATATGTGTATTATATGTATATATATACATACTCTTAATATATCCTTCAATATATTCTCTGTACTTTTATCTTCTTACTCTTTGGTGTTACAGAGTTGCTTTGGGTTGTATTCTTATTGTTATTCAGTAAGTATATAATCTATCCCTAAACATTATTTATTAATAACTTGCATGCAATACATGCCTAATTGTGTCCATAGTCTGCTAAGTATCCTGGGAAATAAATGGAAATTTCAAATTGTACCACAGAGGAATTTACATGCACTTGAAAAGTATATACAGAAAAGATAATAAGCACTCAATATACAATTAATGACCAAAAATTCAGTCAACATATTCTTGCCTGAGGGGATTATGTTTAAAAAAAACATAGAAGGCAGTAAGTAAAATGTGATCAAGTCTTAGAGAATAAATAAATCTGACTGGGCAGAGGAGAAGAGTTCTTTTCAGATTAGCGAATAGCTTGAGTCACGATATAGCGGTAAGAATAACAAGTATATTCAGCAATCTCTCATACCTACTTTGATAGCAAGTATAGAAAACTCAAACCAAACTGGAGTAAGCCCAATGGAAATTTATTAGGTTACATAACCAGAAAGCATCTGGATCAGATGTGGCTTCTTGATAGATGGAGTGAATACTCAATCGAAGCTTTTTTTTTTCTCTGTCCTTTCACACCACTACCCTGAATCTTGACATCATATAATACCAGGATGTAAAAAGCAGCTCCAGGCCTATTGTCCCCTCAAAACTAGAATTCATTGTAAAGACAAAGTGGCAGCAAAACTTTCCACCACACACTGGGTTGTGCCCATTCTGAGTGAGTCATTGGCCTGGAGAAATATAGTCAGATCAAGCTTGCTTCTCACCCTGGCCCTGATGAAAGGTCACCTTTATTGGGATCATTATGGGAGTAGAGAGGTGTCCAAAGGGAAATTAAGGTATAATTCATTTAAGTAAGCAAAGTAATGAGTCATCTGTCCTAGAATATCCGATTGTCCACTGAAAGAAGACAATGAGCCTAATGTCATAGAATCCTTTTCAATAACAACAAGAACTAGACACTGGAAACTTTTATTGCAATCACAGTGCCAGAGGTATGACAAGAAATTGGCTTTTATGAGGAACTGTAAATTCATTGGGCCTTCTGGAAATTGACCTGTCCATAGTGTGCAGAATGTAGTGAAGGTTGGATGACCCTGTGATATATAGATGACCTCTGCTGGATTTCCCCATATTTCAAGAGCCACCAAGTTCATAGAGTATCTATTAGGTGTTATGAACTGTGGAGAATGAAGACAGAACATCCAAGATTGGACTAAAGAGTCCACAAGGTGGTGAGGAAAGCAGTTGTTGTTAGGGGAGGCAAAGTATATATACAAGACTTTAGGAACTGAGAAGGAAAGGGCCCCTAAAGTAAGCTAAGATGGGACAATAGCGAGTCTGGCTTAGGGAGAAGAGTCATTTCCGACAAATCTGTAAGAGCAAGTGAGTTAGAAGCATTGGCCATTCACTGCAACCTCTGAGACTATTGAGAATAGCTGCCTGAGTAGAAGACTGCATTTCTGTTGTCAGCCTTAGCTCGCGCCAGTAATTTACAGACCCTGAAAATCAGAATAGGTCCTCCATAGATCCTGACCTTTTGCTTGAGACAGTTTTTCTTCTTTCTGTTTCTTTTTCTCTAATTAGTAATGTGGAACATCCTTGCTTTTGAGCCTTTGATTCTGCCTGGGTCTTTTTCTCTCCCCAGCCTACTTTGTATGGAATTAGGAGTGAGCTACTGGCTCCAGGGTGTCTATTTTATTCTGTTTCAATAGATTTCAGAGTACATGGGAAGGCTTGGGCCCTGTCTAGAAAGAGCGAGTTCTGTTCTTAGCATAATAACTGTGGGAAAGTTTCTCCATATGCCTGGGCCTCAATTACCCACCTGTAGAGACACAGCATTGGACAAGTATGCTTTGTAACACCTCTTTCAACACTAAGAGTCTATCAATCCAATAGAAATAACCACCTTTATTCCATTATTTCATGACATGTGATTATGGCCAACGTGTCTTTCCAAAAATAGGTGTCAAAAGGACTCAGGAGAACCATACAGCAGAAAGTTTGGGAGCATGAGAGTTCATTGGAAAAGGGGAGCATTCCAAAAGCTGTTAGCTGGGGACTCTAGTGGAGAGGCAGAACTAGTTAAGTGGAGACAGGGGCAGGAAAATGTTCCTAGACACAGGAACAAGCAAGGCAGAGAATATGATTGCCCTTATTTGAAGAAATAAAGATGAAAATGAGAGTTGTGCAACTGTCCATTCAGAGGCTAAAGAAGAATAACAGGAGCACCTTCATAAATGGAATTATGATATTTATTGGAAAAATATCCTCCTTCAGTGGCTACAGTCAAGAATATGACTTGAGCTAAATGAATAGATTATCATAACTATCATAAAGTTGTAAGTACAAACCAAGAATTCTTCTAGATGAATGGCTTCAGAAACCTCAACAAGAACCAAAGGTAGATGTCAGTTTAAACAAGCCAATTAATGAATATTGAATGCATTAACGATCAAGACCATGCCAGTGATTGTGAGGGAGGAAAGAAAGGTACTCACAAGCTCAGTTGTAATAAGGGCTTCATTTTGCACTGCTTTCCTCTGACAACTTTGTAAGTAAAATATTCAAAATACAAAAGAATAGCAGAAGACTTTCTATTTATGGAAGTCTTGGCTGTTTAGAAAGTGTGTTCAGGTCCACGTTTACCTACAGCAGTTCTGACTCCCACTCCATATTTAACAGATGAGTGAACAGAATGAATGGGTTACACAGCCAATCACAGACAGCAGGCACAAAAGTTCTGACCTCAGCCTTGTGTGCTTTTCTTCCTCACCTTTCACTGTCTGTGTTCATGGCATAGAATTTAGTCCAACACCAATGAGGTTTTGGATTTTTTTTTCCTTCCTCAAGAAGGTAGAAATAGACCTACTTTTTATGACCAGGAGAAGAGTTTATATTACTCTTGGATTAACTACAGAATGCTTTTTATGTAATTCAGACTAAATAGACATCTGTTTTCTACAAACATTCAATTCCATACAAACAGAACATTTTCAGTTTACTTTGAAAGCAAAATACCATGTGCTGTAACTTTACAGTGTTTGAAATAAGGTTAGGAATTTAGGTTTATGACACTGAAAATTTCATAAAACCAAGGGCTAACGGACCAAGAACTCTATACATTACACAAGGGTTCCTTCAAAAACTCTACAAGCGAAGAAACTAAGGAAGATATTTCAGCAAAGCAATGATTGAATCATTGTATTTGCAGTCTAGCAAAGCTAGGAGTGAATTATTGAAGTTTATCATCCTTATTGGTTTGTAGCGGTCTCTTATTCGGTGTGTGGGTAGTTTTTAAAGTAGAACAGCTAACAGCCTAACGAAGCCATTTACTGTGTTGGTCCTAAGCACTGTCTCTCCTACTCCTTTTATTGCTTCATTTTGGAACTTTGATTGCTCTATTTTAGATCTAAGAGTGTTCTTAATGCTGTGCTGCAATTGTATAAGGGGCTTAGTTTTCTCTTTGTTCTCAGGACCAGGCTAGCTATAAATTTATCTCAGTTCTTTGAAGAAACCCACTGTAAATTTTCCAGAGGAAAAATGGCGGCAGAGATTCCAGGCCAGGAAAAGTAATCTCCTAAAAGCAGAATAACCTTCTGGCTACGTCCTCTTAAAGAGGGACTTTCAAACAAGGACGCCTTTGACTTTTATATGTGTTCTGTATTTCTCTTTGGACTTTGTACCTGTTCCTTTTCTGTCTGTAATGACCCTACTCCTCCCCTCACCCAGTAAATCCATGATGAAGTCATGTCCACTTGCTGTGGTAATAACTTCCAGAGCTGTATTCAGCGAGCACATCCCAGAGCATCATCAGAGGTTTCTTCTGGAAAATGAGGCATAGAGACTGGAAATTGCATTCCCCACCAAAATCAAATCTCAGTTTCCTACATTGCCACCGACTATGGCAAAAAAAAAAAATGAACCCTGCCAAGTGAAATGCACAGGACAGTCTCTATTTGGGTTCACGGCCATTCAAAACCAGGGCTTTGATTTCTCACACTGGTTTCTTTGAAATTAAACCAAGCCATGCCAGGGGTTCTGCCACTCTCGCTCACCAGTGGATAAGATCATTCAGAAAGGCAGGGTGAGCTGGTGTCTCACGACATCTTTCTTCTTCAGCTCAGTGTTGATCACGGTGGTCAGTGCAGCCATTTCTACACCCGTCACTGTCCAACCCGTCACTGTCCAGAGTCTGAGGCTCCACTGTACCAAGAGAGTGACACTGGATAGGCGGGGAGCCAGCAAGGGTAATAGATGTGGAGCTGGCAGAAATCTGGGTAGAGTCCCAAACTGTGACATCATCCATCCTGCCTGTGCCTAAGTGTGTCATGACCAGCTCTCCCTAAAGTGTGTCATTTGCGGGTGGGGGAAGGGGAGGTGGTTGGCAGAAATTTCCCAAGAGTGGTTAACTGAGCCATAACGGGGAGGTTAACTCAACCAAGCTCATGTTTTCTTCTTCTCTCAGAAAGTACTAGAAAGAATCTCCTGCCATTTCCCTCGGCCTAATTGTCCTCTTTCTCATTTTATGCCCCTGCTAGACCACCGCTCTTGATAAGGAGAGGCAGGTTTTCCGACGAAGACGCAACCAGGATGTGAGAAACCGGTTCAAGGCCCAGCCAGCCCCTCCGGAACTCAACTCGGAATCTGAAGACTACTCCCCCAGCTCCTCTGAGACTGTTCGCTCCCCCAACTCGCCCTTTTAATGAGATCCTTTGAATCTAAGTCCTAGCTTAACCCTTTGAGACTCTGAGATTTTCTTTTTCATCCCCTCCAAAAATTTTTTTCTGTACAAACAGTTTGATCTATTTAGCACTCAATGCTTGAACGGCAAAACAAGAAGTGTGTTTGGGGGGTAACTACTGAAAGACATGGCATGTGGTGTTTGGAGAAGATGGTAATTTGCTGCTCATCTGGTCCTCAAAGGGTTAAGGCCAATTTGCATTAAAAAAAAAAGAGAAGGAATATGTGTTTTCATCAGTCAAGCTAGGATCTGCAGTATGTAACATAGCACCATAACCCTCTGAGTACATAGAATTCTATGCTGGGGAGCTTTCCAAGCACGTATTTCTAAATTTTACTGCAGATCAACAAGGGGAGTTATTAAGATACTGAAATGTCTAAATAAGAAGGGTATCTAGAATTTTCTCTTGTTTATCCTTTGCTGTGGGTTTAGAACATGAGATAGGTTTATAACGTCAGCATCTATTCAACCCTGTTTCCTAGAACACAGATCCTATAAAGAAAGGGAATTCTTTGCTTTAAACATATAGAAGTTTTTTTTTTTTTTCTGTATAATAGAGTCCTCCATCTGGAATGGAGGGAATTGTGTTTGTGGCAGCCTGACCCAAGACAGTGTCCCCACCCCAGAATTGTCTCCAGGTCCCCCCAGAAATAATGCCCCGGACATGCTGCTTTTTTACATCTGCTGCTGTTGCTGCCAATACTGATGCAGACCCACAAAGAAACCATCAGAGTTTGTCTCCTGCCTGTGGGGCAAGGGTCTGTCTTCTCACTATCAGACGTGGGCAGAACAGACATAACCAGTAAGGAAGAGCAATACATTACCAGGTGCTGCGGAGGGCTGGAATTCTGAACAGAGAGACAGAACACGCTTCTGTGCTTTTTGTTTTATTTTATTTTTCTCACCCACCTTTGCATTCATGATACTGCAGCCATCCGTGTGAAACCCTTTAAGAGTATGAGGTCCATTCATTGGAGAGCTGGGGCATAAGGGAGGCAAGAGGCAAGGGCTGTGCGAGGTGGTGGAGGGGACAGTACAACACGAACACAACTTAGAAGGCTCTGAAAAGGAGTTTAAAGAGATGGACCCATTTTGCCAGCACCTTTACGTTATAGTCTCCCAGGAAGGGCAGAATAGAACACCCAAAAGATGAGAATGTATAAATATATATACATACATATGTGTGTGTGTGTGATGTCACTCTCTTTAGTGTCTTTAGCTATTCCAGAGGACATATTGTTTTTCTGTCTTTGGGACAAATTCTGTCCAAGGCCCATGTTTTCACTCCTGCTATCACAATTGCCTCTCTGGACCTGTGTCTCCAGGCCTGAGTCTCTCATAGACTGTATCATATTTCAGAACTTGGGACTGCTGCTTCCTGTGTATTATGGCAGTGCTCAGAAAGTGTAAGGGAGTGTTTTGGAACCGAGGGATCTAATTCAAACAGCCTCCTAAGGTTTCCTCAGCTTTGTAATCGAAGAAACAACAGCGAGGGGTATCATGCAGAATTTGGGCCTGGATGGCAAAACAGCTACTTAGTTTTCCTTCAACTTCTCATATAACTTAATATCCAAAGGTCTTGACATTTTTTGAAGAACCTTTTTCAAGTCAGATCTTAATTTTCCAACTCAAACTGATCTTCAATTACTGCTTTTTACTCCAAACTTTAATCTAGTGCTTATGTTCATAGAGACTTCTACAATCTTAACCGATCATTCATTATTTTGCGACACAGACTCCCAGATTTTCTGCTCTTCCACATTAAAATAAAACAATTATGAGCAATTTCCCCTCCCCCTTTAGGGATCCAACTACTCAGGAGGCTGTGATCTGAGGATCACTGTTCAAAGCCAGCCCCCCCCCAAATAAAACAGAAGTGGTACTTTGGTCTAAGTGGTAGAGTGCTCACCTTGAGCAAAAAAAGCTCAAAGATAGTGCCCAGACCTAGAGTTGAAGCCCCAGGACTGGCAAAAAAAATAAAATAAAATAAAATCACAAAGTAGCATAAATCAACAAAGTAAGTTGGGCATTTTCCTTTAGGGGAAAAGGGGAGACACAGAACCCCAACAAGGGTGTTGGTATGTAGATGGGTTCCATGGTAGGAAAGTACATTGAGATAAATGGAAATTACAGCTTATTCTGCAGCTCAAAAGCAAAGCACCACTCTTAAGGTTAAGGAGGAGCTATACAGTTTACCTTCAATTCTATTCAAACATAACTATAAAGCATCTTACGGGCAGAGAACTGCTTATAGTAGATTGACATTTTCCTTCCTTTCTCTGAATGACGACTTTATCCTTAGGCATTGTATGTGTTGCTAATGTATCCAATATACAAGACCTAAATTGCATAGCCCCGGCCTTTTTCCTGGGACACCCAAGGGAACCCAGCAGTGTTCTCAACACACTGTGCAGTGGCAGCTCAGAGGAATGCAGGATCCATTCAGCATGAGTCTCCCAGCACATAACTGTAGAATTTGAGTGATCTATGCTGAATCAACAGTGGAATGTGACCTGTCAAGGAGAAATATTGAGTAATCAGATGGAATGGAATGTTTTCCAGCATGAAGCTACCGAGATCTTGAATTCGTCAGAGATGTTCTCAGAGGGTTAACATACAAGCACAAGGCATGCTGATGGTGTTGGTGTAACCAGATTGCTTTGAATTTAGCCAGTGCTATCTAATTTTTTTCTTCAACATTCTTGGGATAGTTCAAGTTTGAAATAATTAAGTGGTGGTGTTCTTTAAGGGATTTCTATAACCAAATTAATCTTATTTTCTATTTCATTTATCATAGAACAGATATGTTACCATGATGGCAGTGTATCTCTGTAATGATCAATTTTATCATTGCCACAAGTGTTTTCATATTTTTTTCAGGTATTTAATATAGATCTTATGGTGGTGGGCTGGTGATGGGATTGTCTTTCCTTTACTGACTTAGGACAAACCATATGGTATTTTCAAGGGAATTTTAAGATTCATCTTTTCAGTTTGCTAGTAGACTAGTTAAGGAAGAAGCTTCATTACTTGCATCGTATAAATCATCTTTGTAGGTGAGAACTGTTCATATTAATGAGCACATTTTTTTCTCAACATTGTAGCAGAAATCATTTTATTCATCATAATCAATGGGTATGTAATTTGCTCCAGATCATTAGAAGGAAACGTAAGATTTCAGTCATTGAAAATGTTTTTAACCATAGCCCTCATCTAACTTACACGTGGTGCATATTAAAAATAAGCAAAGAAAAAATGTGAATAAACTACTGAAAATACTTGGTGTTTTGTGTTCAATGAGATCATACCACACCCTGCTTAGCCTCCCACATGGGAGGTGGTTAACAGGCCCATCCGATATTGTTGAAAGAAAGCAATATATCCATGAATGAGGGCTATAATTGCAATCCTTTACCCTTTGAGGCATATTTCAGTTGGAATTTAAAAGGAAAAAAAGAAAAGAAAAATTGACTTAGGGTGTCATGGAGCTACTGTATGACCAGGGCTCAAGCACATTAAATCACGGGTTTGCAGGCCAAAGGCATTTGTTAGACAGCTCTATCCCCTGTGTTGAAGAGCAATTTTGCCAAGGGAGAGCTTTCTTAATATTATTGTGTTGCCCTTAGCCCTTCTCTAGGTAAGGATCTGTCAGCATTTCCATGATAAACTCCTATTCTCAATGGTTTTTTAATTTGACCATGAAAAATGTGCCACAGGCTGAAGTTTGCTATTTTGGGCCTGAATCAAAGAATCAAAGAATGAACACACACACACACACACACACACACACACACACACACACACACAAGATTTTTTCACCTCCCTCTCTTACCAACTTCTTTCCAATTCTCCTGAGAAAAGAACAAAAACGTCCACAACAACAAAGCTAAAATACATCTTTGTGATTTCAGAATTTTGGAAAACACCAAGAAAAAGATCCAAAAATTTTAACATAATGATTTATTCAATGTAATGGTTCTTGTGTATATATTGCAGCTAACACATTTTCTTACCTCTGTGTGTGTGTGTGTGTGTGTGTGTGTGTGTGTGTGTGTGTGTGTGATACTATAGCATCAATTCAAGGCCTGGGTGCTGACCTTAGATTTTATCACTTAAGTTGGCACTCTACCACTTGAATTATAACTCCACTTCCAACATTTTGTAGTTCATTGAAGTTCATTGTAGTTCATTAAGAATATCACACACTTTCCTGCCCAGGCTGGTTTTTGAACCATGATCTTCAGGTCTCAGCATCCTTGAGTACCTAGGACTATAGATTTGAGCCACCAATATCTGATTTTCCTTACATATTTTCTAAGTCATTACTTTTCTAAAGGTTGCTGCATGAATACACAGGCACCGGTGGCTCATTTCTGTAATCTTAGCTACTCAGGAGGATCACAATTTGAATCTATCCCAGGCAGTAAAGTTTGTGAGACTTTTATCTTCAATTAGCCACCAAAAAGCTGGAAGTGAAGCTGAGGCTCACATAATAACCCTGAGCAAAAGAGCTGAAGGACAGTGCTTAGGCCCTGAATTAAAGCCTTGATATATGTGTGCACATATTCACACACACACACACACACACACACACACACACACACACACACACTTGCCACATGATTTTTTTTAACTTGAAATTATGCAGTTCAAAGGCCAGCCTTTCCCATGTGTTGTCTGCCTTTGTTTTCCCTTGTGGGGACAATTCTCTAACCTAAACCCGTATTCTGCATGTAATATAGAAAGTCAAATCTTCTTTGTTAATAAGGACTTCCATACCTAATCATTAAATCTCATGATGCCATTCTAGTCTGTTGAGGAAAACAACAATTGAAAGCCCTTCTAAACTTAACACTTTTGTCAATTCAGATATCAGGAGGCCATAAAACGACACTCCACAATTTTTTGTGTAGAGGTAAATGAATGGATGAAACTTGTGGACATGTGAAACATTTGATCACTGCAAATGTGCTTTAAATTTTGATTCAATGGTGCTTGTCCATGAAATAGTTACATATGGAGTCCCTGGATTGTCAGATGGAAACATTAGGTTGTATGTAATTACATACTGAAGGAGGTGGTGCTTTTAAGCCAGTCTGTTGTTTTTCAAATCATCTCAAAAATGCAGCCATGCAGCCAGCAACATTAAGGATCCTAATCTGCTAGAAAATAGGAAATCAGCATGTGGATTTAGATCGCCTCTGGTTAGAGTGGCTCTCTTTGTTTGTGGCAACATAGACTTCAGTGACAGTTCTTGAAACACCTGGCAGGTGATTTGATGAGGAGATTTGCAATATCTTCCCCGTGGAGAAAAATGAGGAATCGAGGTCCATTCTTTTTCCACAAAGAAAAAACATTCTCTAAAACTGAATCATACCTGTAAATTTCCTCTGTATTTTAGGGGAGAGGAGGTCAATTAAACTGAGACCATTAATGTTGCTCTAATGTAAATATCTTTGTCTGTGACATACTTAATTAATTTAAATTAACTAATGTTTCTAAGCCTTCACTATTGGTATTTTTTAAAGGGGAATTCTAAGAGCGATGTTAAAGATTCTAATAACATCAATTCATCCTAACTGAATCAAATGTGGTAAGGAAACGACCTTGAATTGCTCTCTAGGGACAATTTTTCACTTGCCATTGACATTAATCTTTAGTGTATTCTCAGAATACATAAGGAAAAATTGAAAGTGGTCCAAGGTTAGAGTCATAGACTCAATAACTTTGAAAACATTATTAGGAAATTAATAATACCTATTTCCATCCTGACTGAAAGAAAATTATTAAAGGATTAGTTGAGTGTGAAATTAAATAGCATTATGTTCTTGCATACTAAAAAATTAGGCTGAGAACTTGATATGTTGTTTAAACAAGTTTCCAAAAGGTTTCAATTTGGTAGGAGAAAAATAAATAAATAAATGTTCCCTTTGAAAATATTGAATTTATCACTTGCTGCATGGATCAGATGGCGTAGGTTAATGTTTGGTTTTAAGAACTCAAATGAAATAACTCTCAAACAATTTGTACCCATGATTAAAGGTGGAATGAGGTCCAGTTTTTGCCTGATCCTTCTGTTTAAACTAATAAATGTAGGTTAACGTGGAATGACTTCAGCTGTGATATATTATGTTCATTTATCAACCAAGATTTTTTTGATGTTGCCTGTTTTATGGAAAACATGTCTTAAAGTTAATAAAATAATAGCTCTTAGCATTTAAACTACTACATAATACCTGCAAGCTGCTGCTTCCATTCTTCAGTTAAAATTGCCAGAGTGGATGAAATTTCATTTTAGTTCAGTTCATAATTGACACATTCAGTCCACGAAGGACTAGTCCAGCTGTGTTCTCGAGGGGAATTCTTTCTGTGTAAGGCTTTAAAAATTAGTCATGCGGTCAGAATGTAGCTTTCCCACATGTCCTCATCACACAGTGTGTATTTCATGAACATAATTCAAAAACAACTATTCCAAAAATGTCCCTTTTCATATACTTTCCTGCCCAGGCCAGTGACTTGAATAAACACAAAGAAATCACCATTCAGCCCTATTTTATTCCTCAACCCATATGCCTAAGTCCCCTCAATGAGGTGTTGTTTTAGCAACTAACCTCTAATTAGCTGCCATATTTATTCCAAGTTCCCATTCCACAAGCAATATTGACCTCAGAGAAAATTGCAAAACTGCACCATGGCATGAAGTTTGTTTGTTTTCCTTTCTTCTTGCGTTTTCAGTGACAGGGGATTTTATAAAAATCAGTCAATGAGAGGGACAACAGGTCACCCTGGTATCTTAAGATGTGCCAGAATATGGCCAAGCACTTATAAAATTAGCAGTGACCTACCCTACCATCCCCAAATTGGTCACAGGCCTACTGTGAAATCACTAGATCCTTTCTAGACCTGGCAAACAACTATTGCAAAAAACAATTGTCAACATGATTGCCCCCTAAAGACAAGTCCCCTGTTTAGTTAGGCTCCTAATCTCCTCAGACACCTGCCAGCGGGGAAATGGGCTTTGACTGGAAAAACTTCCATCACTACTCTGAGGTTGAAGATGTTCAAACTGGCATGTAGACGAATTAAGAATTAGTGCATTTGAACTGAGGGCTGGAAAAGGGGGTGCATGCTAGCACACAGAAGACAAACAGAGGTAAACACATGGGTTATGGCAAGCAAGGATGCAAGTATCATGGGAATTTTCTTAGAATATCTTTTAAAGGGAACAAAGGTTTTGTCTTGCCTTAAAAAAAAGGTATCTTGCTCTCCCCCACCCCATCTCCAGGAGGGAGCTTGAAGCAGAGACAAGAAGTCACACCCAGCCAGCTGGACAGCCAAATCCATGCTGGCCATCAGCACTGCGACAGATGTCCTGGCCAGCTTGCCTACACTTCCAAATCATTCATTCAAACGTTTCTTGAGTGAGTGCCAACACCAGGCAACACACACACTTCATTTGGGTTTAGGAAAGAAAAAAAGAAAGGAAAGTGAGTTGTCCACTTTCATGTTGACCAGGGGTCAGAAAATAAGAGAGATTAGAAAAATAGAACTAGAAGGTATGCCATTTATTAAGATTCTTATTTCAGGGTTCACATGGCCAAGACATCATCCACTCCTAAACTTTGTGTGTGTATTGAGGCTCTGATTCTTGGACTTGAGGATGTATGTTTGCCATCTGCCTTTTCAATGGTACACACACCCCATGATCCACTTGGCGTGGCTCCTGGGCTCTGAGGTAGAAGGTCTCACAAAGGCCTCTTTGCCAACTGTAATTAACATGAGACTTGAGTCTCTTATCAGACACCAACACCACACTGTTAACACACACTACCCGAGTTAAGGCTTACTATTAGTTAGGACTTACTATGATCTACATAGGCAAGCAAAGAAAAACAAGACACAATTCTTGCCCTTAAGACTCTCATCCAAGTGAGAAATCTTCCTACTCTGAAGGTCCATGGGGTAGGGAGCCTGATTTATCTCTCACAGATGGCCAAATACCAGTTTGTCAGGGGCACAGCAACCCTACCAGCCTGAGACTGGCCCTCTCCACATGTATAGACAAGGTAGACTGTCTGAACACCAGCCATCAGTCAAATGCAAATACATTTATGGTCTGCTCTATTACATTCTTCAAAAACCCTTAGAAGGAGAAAAAAAAGAAGGAAAGGAAAGAAAAAACAAAGACAGAAATGAAGGCTAAAAAAAACCAAAGTTGCCACAGTCTGGTATATCATTTGGAGAGTTTAAAAGAAAAGGAAAGGAAATATTAAGCTCTTAACATGGATTCCTCAAAACCAGTCCCTGGAGAGCTACTCTGTGAGGACTTCTTAAGCATAACCTGGTAAAGATTTAACAAAATTCTAAGTCTCTTCTATATTTTTTCTTCCAGGAAAAAAAAAATCCCTTCCTCCCAAGATAGAATGAATAGTAAGAAGGTCCTATTAATGGAACTATCAGTGTATCTTCGTTAGAAGACAGCGGTGGAGCATTTCCCAAGAAGCTTCTAATTCCCTGGACCTTCAAGATCCTCTCTTAGGACCCAAATCTACACCACTGAAGGGAATTTCAACCTTCACGTCCTTTTATGCCTTTGCCACCCATCCCCAAATACAGAGCATCAAGTTCAGCATGATCAGGGAAGTAACACACAAAGCACTAGATAGGGCAATTGGAGATTGTAAATTCATGCGTGATAGGCTAGTTCAAGGAACTTCCCTGGAGGAAGAATCTGTATTAGTCTGTTTTCAGTTGTGAATAACTTGAGATCTTTGGATACGTTTACAGAGAAAGGAGAAGGCGTTTCAGCTCATAATTCTGAGATTCAAGATCAGGAGTCGAGGAGCTCCATCTGGTGATGTCCTCACTGGCAGAGCCTTGAAGTAGCTCAGGGCATTGCATTGCAAGACTAGGAATGTGTGTGTGTGTGTGTGTGTGTGTGTGTGTGTGTGTGTGTAGGTGGGTGTGTGGGTGTGGTGTGTGGGTGTCAGTTTGTGCACATGGGCATACGTAGTATGAGCTGGTCTTTCTCCTTATTAAATCCTGGTGGTTTTTTTCAGCAAGATTTAATCACTGGGGTCTTCCCTATTGACCTCATCTAATTCTAATCACCTCTAAGTCTCCACCTCTAAACATTACAGCTAGATTAAGTTTCCACTCTCTTACTACATCACAATGGGAATTAAATTTCAACCTCAGAAACCTTGGGGAATATACTTCCACCATAGCAGAGCCCTTGAGTGAGAAGCTGAAGGACAAGGAGGAATTAGCCAAGAGAAATAGGAGGAAGGCATTCAAGGCCATGGGAATAGTCTGTGCAAACACTCAGAGAAGATGGAGGAAGTCATCAGCATGTGCGGGAGGGAGGTCTGAGGTCAGTCCCGGGTTGGGGGTGGTGGTGCCAGGGGCCAGCCTAGGGAGCTGGGCCTCACAAACCCTCAGCCAATGTGCAAAGCCAGAAGTGGGGACCAGCCCATCTCTTAGCTAAGCAGGGAAATGAAACAGTCCTCCATGGTGGGTCCCAGGAGTGGTAAAGGAAGAAGGGGAGCAGGGTAGATGGTATTTGAGGGAATAACAAAGACCCCCAGACTTGGATTGAAACATGTTGGATTCCAATTGTTCCCACATAGCAATAGCAGACTTCAGTCTCCTCGTGCAAACAAAGGATCAGGCCATATGCTAATCCTTTCCTGTAATGGGGGAATCTGCAGTTCACAAAGCTTATCAGCTTGCTGCTCCCAAGGGGAAAAAAAATTTCATTCTTCTGTGTTGCTTCTCATTGCTCTGCAAAAAGAAAAAAAAAAAAGAAAAGAAATCCACTGACCCTGAAAATAGCTCTCTCCTGTCTTCTTCCTGGACAAATCCACATTGTCACCTTCTTCTTACAGAAGGGTGATAATTAATGTTCCACCCCAAGAGAGGTTTTTGTTATTCCATCAGAATTACCTATTAATTTGCTGGATTCTTCTGATTAAGTGGTGAACTTGTCAGTGCTGGCTCATCGCTCAGAATGTGAAATATCCTTTCCTTTTCAACAGGTAAATCAAGGTCTCCACCAACGCAGACATTTTCAATTTCCTCTCTTGACATA
Organism: Megascapheus bottae; assembly: GCF_031878675.1. Lineage (NCBI taxonomy): Eukaryota > Metazoa > Chordata > Mammalia > Rodentia > Geomyidae > Megascapheus > Megascapheus bottae. The sequence continues at coordinate 52,306,729 of NC_143519.1, read as the reverse complement.
GGCCCCTCCATTCTCACCGCTGTGGATGCTGCATCTTCTAATAACATTTTCGAAGCTGACTGCCATCTCACTGAGCAAGCGATTTTTGCTTCATAGAAAGTGTCTATTGTTTCAACCTATTTTATAGAGGAAGGTAGCCCTTCTCATTACTTGCTTACTTTGGAAAACCAAAAATTCCTGCTTGGGAGGGAACCCTTATCCTCTCTCCATGTGTTTGCACCCCAAAAATAATTCTAATGAAAACTCACCAGCAGCAGTGATTATCTTTATAGCCCAAGTTCTCCCAAAATGCCCAGAGATATATGCAGTGATAAAAGAAATTTTTAAAGGACCAGCCCCACGGACTTTGGGACTGTGTTTGTTCATTGACAGCTTGAGTACCTTCTGTATCAGCTGTGTGGAGCTTCTGTGGCTCCTCCATGAGCCAGACTCCAGCAGGCAATGGATACTTTTTGTCCCAAGTGCTAATATCCATTAGTTATACTCTGAGGATTTTCTGATCCCGCTCTGTCCCCATCAGGACTTATTCCAACAGGTAGGATCTGAATGGGATCAAGTCAAGCCACTTACACATGCTATGAATCCCCTCCAGTCACTTGTGTTTAGGCAATGACAGCCACATAACCCTGACATGACTCAGTGAACAACGTTTTCATTCTCAGTGAAACTCCAGCACGGATCTACTATAAACATTGGCTCTACCTACACCCTGACCTTGGCCTCCACCATGTCTCTTAAGATCTGGGGATTTAGATAATCATCCCAAGAAAATTCTGTGTCACAAGAGGATATGCATCCAATTAGAGCAGCAGAACTCATTTCAATGATGTAAAAATGGTAGTTGGATGGGGAAGGGAACTGTTTACTATCCACTGTCCTGCAGGGCAGGATGGTGATGAATCATGAACCCAAACAGAAATGGAGCTTTTCCATTCTGGATCTGACCCATCAGTACTGAGCTTCAAGTACTTAGATCCAGCATAGCTATTGTTGGTCTTCTGTCTCTATCAATTTTCTATTTACACCTCACACAGGCTATTACTACCTAGATGTCCTGTGTGTGTCCTAGATGTGTGTGTGTGTGTGTGTGTGTGTGTGTGTGTGTGTGTGAGAGAGAGAGAGAGAGAGAGAGAGAGAGAGAGAGAGAGAGAGAGAGAGAGAAAGAGAGAGAGGGAGGGAGAGAGATGCAGTACATATATGTGCATAGACTGTATATAGGTATAGTTGTGTGTATTTGTAAGTACACATGGAGGAAGTATTTTCATTGTATAGGTAGATTTCATATACATCACTGAGGATGGATGTGTAGATGATGTGTGGGGGTGGGTGAGTGGGTGGGTGGGTGTAGCTGTGAGGCTGTGTGTGCTTGTTATGTGTTTTGTGTGTATATGCGGTGTATATGTACATAGATGTTAGGTCCATGGTGATAGAAGATGCAAACCAGCATCATTTAATACCACCACAGTGTGCTGCTGTAGGCAGCTTCTCTGTTTCTTAGTGTTTTGCAGCCCCTCAGCCCCCATAAAGATAATCTTCCTCTCCTACAGTGTCAATCTTAATAGTCTCCTGTAACTTGGGACCTCTTCCTGACTGAGCCTGCCTCCTGGAGCTCAAGTCACACCCCCACCCCAGTCTTCTACTTCATCATTCACAGCAGCACAGGCGCAGCTGCAGTAACTTTAGATTGGAGAAGTCAGCCTGGAAAGTTTTGCTGTAAATCAGGAAGGCAGAATCTGGCACTGAGAAACCAAGAAGCTCCTTTCCCTCAGTGGGAGCTGTGGGATTTTTCTGTTGGGGTGGGAAGAGGGGAGTGGGGGTGGGGACTTCTTGTCTCCCAGCCTTCCCCAAATGCTGAATGTCTTCACAGATATCTGATGTGAAAGGCTGCCTGCTGGCTATTGGCATCTTAAAAATGTTTACGTGTGAAATCACCAGACCATTATCTTTCCTCCACACAAGGCCCAGCTTTAGCAATCAACCAGTTGCCCTCTGATATTGACTTTCTTTCTTCCTGTTGGTTTGGCTGACAGAAGAGGGCCTGCTGGGAAGGCTTGTCAGTCCCTGGGGGAAAGCGGGTGGGGTGGCGGAGTTGCTATGTTTCTGGTCTGGCCAGAACATCGATAGGGGCTCTGAAAAGAAAGGGACACATGTGAAACTATAAGCAGGCACTCGCATTCTGTAATAGATGAGAACTTATAAGGACAAGACTTGAAATTTTTCCTTTTGTTCCTGGGAAGACATATATTTTCCATTTGGTTTCAGTCCCACCTAAACACTAAACCTAAGCTAAGGCTTCCAAGAGCGGGAATAATGAAATTCACAAATCATAGTGAACTCACTCAGCCATGGTCCTTTTGTCAGCCAGACACCTGAGCAAAAAACTCTAGGTATCAACTGGCTGGCTGTGAAGATTCTCCACAGACTACCACCTCAGATTACAAGTAACCAATGAAGCAACTTGGGAGAAAGAATATGATCAGAGCTTGAACAAGAATACCATCAGAGCTAGGACAAACTCAGTTTCACGGTCTCAAGGACCAAAATGGAGTCATGTATTGTGCTTAGAGACTCAAGTTCAGAGTCTCACATGGCAAGATATCTGGCTGATGTGGACATCATGGGTTCTTGGAGGCCATATTAAATAATGACAGGCCTTTCATGTTCATTCAGATTTATGTTTGAAAAGGATGAGTTTGTCAACAGAGTCCACGTGGTTGGAAAGGGAAGGAGAAATGGCAATGAGAAAACAAGGTGGGTGACTCACCGTATTTTGGGAAGAAACAGTGAAGTGTTAAAAAGGTGATGAGAATGCACGTGGAGGAAATACATGAGGATCATATGTAGAGGAGAAAGGAATCTGTAGGATTTAATCACTGGAGGGGGGTGATTTAGTGGAATGATTGAGTAAAGATGGGGCAAGGAGAAGCATGCACGTGAACACACGGCCAGGGAGTGACCTTTGAATATGTTGGATTTAGGTAGCTATGGACCTCTGGGATAGTAAGAACACGTCTCTGGTGGACATAGAAAATGGGAACTGAACACCCCAGTGGCCATAAAAACTTTACAAAGTAGATGTCATCACCCCAAAGTATGCATGATTGTGAGCAGAGGAGAGGGTGAAAGGGGAACCCCCACCTACACAGAAGAGACCCAGATTCGGGGGGGAAGATATCATGTACACAAAAGACTGCCAATCAGAATTTGAAGAGTTGAGGGAGGCAGTTTCAAAGAACATCTCAGTAAAGAGTGAAGGGTTGCATAAATGGCAACCACATGAGGAAATAAAAGTGCCAGCTATTCTGAACTTGTTACAGCAGAGTTAATCATTGTCCGGGTGTTTGGGCAGAGATTCCAGAGAGGCTGAAGAGTTGGGAAATTTTGTGATCTTTCTGCCGGATTGAGGCTATGGCTAGGTGAACCTACAGGCAAGCTATCCAAAAGCGAAGCATCACCTGAGAGTCGCTAGGAGTGTATTTAGCTTTCTGTACTAGGTCCCAAATTGGAAGTAGGGGGGAAAAGAGAGATGCTACCAATAATTACTCAAAGTATTAATCTAGTCCTTGATATTTAGGGCCAATTGCAACAGAAGTTTCAGAAGCTGTCTGGCTTCCTGGATTATCATTAGAAATAGCAATCTGGCTTCCTCTAAATGTAGTTTATAGAGGCTGGATTACAGGATCATTTATTGTAGATAAAACTGGTTACCTAGGCAGGAAGTGCACTTTTTACATGTAACATGGCTTTTTTCCATTCCATCTGTCAGGATGCACAGGATTTGACCTCCGGGGTATTCTTATTGAAAGCAGTTTTAGTCTCTGTAGGGTCAGAAAAGGGATGAGATTCCTATTACAAAAGACTAGCTTATGAGAGAAAAGTCTAACAATTTTACTTGATCATAGTTTTATGTGACACAGGAACTTTCTGACTGAAGACCCAAGAGTCAGCGTGAACTATCCATTTTTATGCTTCACTTCAATGAAGCATGACCAGTGTGTAGAATTGTGATTGAACAAAAAGGGCATCATTATTATTGAATAGTAGGACAGCAGAAAATGCTGTCATGAGATTCTTTTTGAGCTCTGTATAGCATTTCTTTTGGGTGTCCCATCCCTTTGCTAGAATGGGAATAGGGGAGTTTTACCACTTATAATCAGATAACATAGATCGGAGAATTTCCTTATGCTCATCACTTAGCTTATAGTTTCAGAAATTTGAGTTTGTTGTGTTTGACTTTCTGGATTCTAGGCCTACACAGAGGAGGAATATAATGATGGCAGAGGCTTATGGTAGAGATTTCTCACCACATCAGTGAGCAAACAGAGAGAGGGACAGACAGAGACAGAGACAGACACACAGACAGACACACAGACAGACACACAGACACAGACACAGAGTGAAAGAAGGGATGGCCAGAGAAAGAGGACAGGAGATAGAAGAGCAGAGAAAAGAGAGGGTGAAAAAGAGGGAGAAGGGGGAAAGAGAGAAGGGGGAGAGAAAGAGGGGGAAAGTACAACTTTCAAATGCATGTTCACAGTATTCCACTTCCTCTAGCTAATCTCCACCTCTCAAAATTCCCACCATCAATTGAGGGAAACGATGGGTTGGGGTATCAGTGAAAATGTTCTAAAAGGTGACATTGGTCAAATGGTACACACACACACACACACACACACACACACACACACACACACACTGGAATTCTACATAGCCAACAGACAAGATAAAATAATGGCATTTGCAGGGAAGTGGATGAATCTAGAGCGAATCATGTTGAGTGAGACAAGTCAAGACCTAAGGAACAAAAGGCATAAGGTATCCTTAATATGTGGCTATTAGAGCCAAACAGTATAAGAGCGAGGACTCAATATTTGCGTACCCAATGTTATGGACATGGTATTGGAAATATAAACACAACTGCATAGACATAAAAATTTATGACTCTATAGACATAATGTTTTATTACATAGGTTAATATGTATCTATGACATACAAACCCTCAGCCTAATTTTAATTATGTTGTAAAATCTAAGTGCCAGTGATTGTATATAGAGATTCCTTTCTTGAACACTTGTATGTCATTTGAAATATGATGTAAAAATCAATGTTAATAAATTCTTTAATAAGAAAAAAGATGGCTTGTATTCACAACTATTTTGTTCAATGGCAACTCCTTAAAAAAAAATTTAAGCCAGGCACCGGTGACTCACACCTGCAATCCTAATGCACAGGATGCTTAGATCTGAGGATTGGGGTTCTTCTCCAGCCCAGGCACTAGTCCATGAGACTCTTATCTCCAATTAACTACCAGAAAACTGAAAGTGGCACTGTGGCTCAAGTGGTAGAGAGGTAACCTTGAGCTGAAGAGCTAAAGGCCAGCACCCAGGCTCAGAGTTCCATCCCCACGACCGAGAAAAATATATATACATGTAAAATTTTATTTTATTGTCAGAGTGATTTACAGAGGGGTTACAATTACATACATAAGGTAATGAGTACATTTCTTCTCAAACATTGTTAATCCTCCCATGTTTTTCTCCTACTTTCCTTCCCCAATCCTCCCCAAGTTTCCAACCTGTTGCCTTGTGATTATCATTGTTACATACCCTTTGTTCTTTGTCTCATCATCTTGTGGTTACCCTTCCCTTCCCTAATTCAAACAAATGTACATATAATACACCAGGCCCCCAAATCAGATACATTGACAACAGGGGATAAACCATAGGCAACAAAAGAAAAAATAACTTCACATTAAAAGCAACAATCACAAGATAAAACCTCTTGTTTTCATATCCTGCAGATCATTTCACTTAGCCTTATCCTATATGGACATATGTACATGGCTATTTTCTACTACCTCCCCAAATATCACTAAGCAATTGAGAATCAAGTGTTCCAAAACACAAGCCTGTGAGGGATATAAAAGGAACCATTTCCTGAGCGTCCAGTATGCCAAGGGCAGGAAGCAGAAAGCAGGAGAATGGGAGCAGAACATCTTCTGGACAAAACACATGTCTTCTGCTCTTTCATCACATTCAGTTGCCAATAGTAAATAAGGGTAAGATTCCCCCAAAGTGCTTTTGCCTTTCAAAGAAGAAAGAACCTGGGCCTTGTTCACAAGCCAGTAAGAAACCACTACGACCAAGGCAGAAAATCTCTTCCTTTCTGTGATGAAACTCTAGTGGCCCCAATGAAGTGGGACCCCTGTGCTCTGTCTGCATTCCAATGCATTCCCCCTGCTCTTTAGGGGCCTTTTATGCTTTCTGGAGAGCCAAGTGCAAGGCTCACTCCATGCCTAGCCCAGCAGGAAAAAGGCATTGACGTTGTGACAGGACATGACAGAGGTTTGCCAAAAAGTGGTCCACGATTTCAGGAAGAAATCGAGTGCTTACAGATGCAGCAGGGAAAGGTTAATGGCACAACTTTCCATGTGGAAAGTTTGACCTAAGAAAGTAGTTCTCTAAAGCTAAAGCTTTAGGGGTCTGGAGCATGGCCAAGTGATACAGTGCTGGCCTAGCATCCACGAAGCCCTGGGTTTGATTCCTCGGTACTGTGGCTCAAGTGGCAGAGCACTAACCTTGAGTAAAAGTGTCCAAGGACAGTGCCCAGGCCCTGAGTTCAAGCCGCAGGACCGGCAAAAGTAAAAACTAAAAACAAATAGTAAAATAAAGTTAAAGCTTTAGACAAAGACCACCAGAAAGAATGGCTTTTTAGGGTGACACTGAACCCTCCAAAAGGCCTCAAGCATACAAGATATGCTGTTCTGGATACCAGAAGAGATACAGAGGTGGCAGTTGTCTATATATGAGAACTGACAGATAACAATGCCTGAGATGGGTCCTGAATAAGAATAATGTAGTTAGGGCTAAGCCTGGAAAGATTTCAGACTTTTGTGATTAGGGGAGAGAAAGGAAATGAGACAAGCATCTAGAGAAATAGGAAGGACCAAACAGAAAGTAGCTTTGGAAGCCAGGAGAGGCTCAGCTAAGAAGTAGTAGGGAGAAAGTTGGAGTCAGGCAGGGCAGTGAAGGTTTGTAATCATTGCAATTTTGAGACTAAAACATGAGGATTAATGGAGAGATAAGTATAGTAGGCCTTGAATTCACAATATTACATCTATACCTCCTAAGTGCTGGTACTTGGATATATTTTGGGAAATGCAGAAGTCTAAACTAAAATACTGCTAATTTCTATGCATCTGGAAAAGGTAAAAGCCTTTGCTAATTGCTCTCAACTCCACCCCCAGAAAGTAAACTGGATCACTTGTTTGCATATTAGGGCACTATTTCAAAACCATTACTCTTAAACTCCATGGTGTGCTTATAAGTCTGTCTTAATATTTAAACTTCTTGATAAAACTGACTTATTCATGTTTTTCTCTGCAGTACTCAGCACTAGGCCTAGGGGGGGAAATGGTGGTATTTGGCCACTATGGTAGGCAGAAGATGAAAAGATGGAGGAAAGATGCTGTAATGAGCAACCGAATTATCCACGAGGAAGAGAAATACTGTAGGGGAGGAATAATAAATTTCTTTCTGTTCTTCATAACTCTGACCTGGGACAGGATCATATGACAAAAAAACTGAAGAGAGAAACAAACAGAAATTTAGTGGTTTATGTCACTCAGATGCATGTAGCAGATAGCGAAGGAGAAGAAATTAAGATTTAGGCTGGATGTTGGTGTCACACATCTGTAATCCTAAGTATTCAGGAAGTTGAGATCTGAGGATCATGGTTCAAAGCCAGTCCTGGCAGGAAAGTCCATGAGACTCTTTTCTCCAGTTAATCACACACACACACACACACACACACACACACACACACACACACACACACACAAATGCTGAAAGTGGAGCAGTGGCTGAAGGGTTAGAGCACTAACCTTGAACAACAAAGCTTGGGACAGCACTTAGACCTTGAATCCAAGCCCTAGGAGAGGAAGGAAAGAGGGAAACAAGGGATAAGGAAGGAAGCATTTGTTATGTGTAGGTATTTCCTGTCTTCTCCTCTGATCAGAGTCCCTAGAAAGGAAATTCCCCTTTTAAAATGTTGACTTCTGGCTGGGAATTTGGCCTAGTGGTAGAGTGCTTGCCTAGCATGCACGAAGACCTGGGTTCAATTCCTTGGTACCACATACATAGAAAAAAGCCGGAAGTGGTGCTGAGGCTCAAGTGGTAGAGCTCTAGCCTTGAGAAAGTCCAAGGACAGGGTTCATGCCCTGAGCTCAAGCCCAGGACTTGGAAAAAAAATGTTGACTTTTACCTAGCCAAACAATGTATAAGCACATGTGTATAAGTGTGGTAGGTAAGCAGGGAGGGGGAGGGGGAAGGGGGAGGGAGATTGACCCTACTATTCTCTTCAAGTCTAAAGCATTTTTATTTATTTAGTACATGGCTTTTAATGCTTATTAAAAAAAGTAATTAAACATTAAACTTTTAGTACAATGAAAAGTAAACAGTTTCTTAATTCTCTAACAGACACCATTTTGATGTGTTAATAGCTGCAAATAAGAACTGCACTGATCAGTGCAGAAGTGTTAACTACATCTTCACATGTATGGAATTGAACTGGCAAATCAGGAAAACCTTTAGGGTAACAACACAATTTTAATAGACTCAAGTCTGGAAGGAGGAGGTTGTTAAAAGCTATTACTCTTCTCTCAGCAGTTTAAATGTTTATCACTTTAACCCTAGAAACCCGGATGCCAGAAACATAAAACAACTTTAGAGCACAGGAACAAGTAAGTGAACCTCACTCAAGTTAGTGAGTTGAATAACAGTTTTATTGCTGTATGATTCACATACATGAAATATTTTCTGTTCATTCATTCATTTCTTATTTATTTATTTATTTTTTATCTACTTACCAAAGAAAGATGGTTTTTGTTGGTTTGGTTTTTGAGACAAGGTCTTATTTTAATCCCAGTGGCTTCCACACACAATTGTTCTGTCTTTACCTCCAGGGAATTTTTTGTTGTTGTCGTCATCTTGGTGTTTTTTTCAAAGCTTATTGTACAGAATTGAATCTTATAAGCTTGACAGTGCCAGCTCATACTTGCAGTGCTAGCTACTTGAGAGACTGAGGTTGGTAGGATCGCAGTTCGAGCCCAGCCAGAATAGCTCACATGTGCCTTCTTATCCTATCCACAATTGTAAGGCTACCATAGGTGCATCACCCCTTGCCAGGAAATGAGATGCTGTCTCCACAATAATCAGCAAAAATCAGGACTGGCAGTGCAGTTTAGCGGGAAGAATGACTGCCCAGCAAATATGACAAAAGAGTCAGCGAGAAAGAAAAACAACGCTCTAGATAAACAAAAGAGGGAGTGGGATCATTTGCAATTCGACTGGAGTACAAAATTACAAGAAAATTTATTTAAAATGTTTTATTTAAGAGGCACTGAATAGACAATGTAGCTATACGTGCTGCCTAGAGATGTGGCTCAGTGGTAAAATACTCTTGGAAATCAGGACAAGGAGGAGGAGGAGAAGGAGGCTGAAACAAAGAGGCCGAGGATTTATGCTACTCAACCTCAGGTGGAAAGTCTACACAGTAGGCAACAACAAAATGTTTTAATATTGGCATGTGCTGAGTATGATGATGAATGTGCCATGAGTAATGATTGGAGAATTGTAAGTATACTTTATGAGTAAGCAAATTATAAAATATGAAATCTCTGAATAATGAAGACTATACTTTCAGTCTTTATCAAAAATAGGACTGCCATTTGCTTGGGCACTCAAGAGGAATACTAAGTTAATACTCACAGGGTATGGGAGATGCCTTTGCCCATAAGACAGGGCAGAAATCTATATTCTGTGTCAAGGCTCACTGAGAACATGACACTCCAAAAGATGGCACCTTTGCATATTGAATATCTTAAGCTAAAGGAAATTGGTAAGCCCACATGGAAGCAAGAGGGCCACTCTCAGACCTTTCTCCCCTGAAGTAAAATCATACAAAAATTCTCTGATCTGCTTCCCCTGAAAATAAATTACAAGGCCCACCTTCTAGCAGGATCCTGCCCTGTACCTGAAGACCAATGAGATGCTGAATGAACAGGCCAACCTCTCAACCTCTCCCAGTCATTATTCACTTTTGCCTTCTAGCTTTACTCCAGTGCAACTGTTGATTACAAACACACACACACACACACACACACACACACACACACACACACACACACACACACACATATATTTCTCCTGAGTTTTGGGGGTTCTCACTTCTGAAGGGACCTATGTCACATAAAAGTTTGATTATATAAATGTGAATCCTTTTCTTTAGTTTATTCTTTATTCATTGTATTTCATTGAATTCCAGGCATTATTAGTTATCTGTTTAAGGCTACAGCATCATAAGGAATACCAAAATTAGAACAATTATTTAAATATCTATTCCATGGGTGAATCTCTTCTCCCCTCCCCACCCCCAGGACTCAGCTTGGTAGCTCTCCTGTGCCTTCTGAGTTTACTTCTGTATTCATTTCATCCACCTGCCAGCTATGCAGTTTTCTAGCTATGAGTTGAAGCACTAGATACATCAAGGTTATTTTTCTCTTGGTGTCTAGCAAGCTAGCTTGGTGCTTATCATATGGCAGAGGCTGAGTTCCAGGAAACAGAAAGGAAGTGCACAAGGTCTCTTGAGGCCTAGGCTCAGAACTTTCCCTTCATTTCTGCCACAATCTATTGATCAAAGAAAGCTATAATACCAGGCAAGATTTAAGGGGTATGGAAAGAGGAGCTACAAAATCACATTGAAAACAGATGTGGATACAAAGAAGGAAATAATTGCAATCATTTTCGCAAGCATGTCATCAGTTTGAAGATGCATCATCACAGCGTAATCAATGATTCTAAGATCACCACTACAAAAGAGCAAAAGGCTACATGTAAGTTACAGGATATCCATGATCATCAACTGCATTTCAGTATCAGAGATATCTGTAGAAAAATATATATGATAAACCAATGAAATATGCTGGTTGGAAAGTCATAATCACTGGTGGTAGAAAATCCTGAGGCAACATGAAGCACAGTAGAGAAAAGGTGGCATTGAGCTTCTGTTCTTGTTATTTTAATATTAAAGATTGAAGTCAGGGCTTGATTAAATTGTACCACTAGAGTCAGTTTCCCATCTCTTTTATCTGTGTTTCTTTAAAACAAGGTTTCAACAACTGCATGGGTTGTTAACAAACATGCAAGGGTCCTTCCTTTGCCTTCCTTTGCCCCCCAGGCAGCTGGGATGCTAGGTGGATCTCATCTGGCGGATTGAGAAGGTTTTGGCAAGGTCATGAGTACTGGTGGAGTTTTGCAACTATCTGGGAATAGCCAGTGGAGCAGTCTGAACCAATAGATTTTTATCTTTGTGTTCAAGGAATGATTAGTGCAGGCTGGCCATATGGCCTAGTGGTAACAGTGCTTGCCTAGCATGCATGAAATCCTGAATTGCTCAGTACCACATACACTGAAAAAGCCGAAGTGGTGCTGTTGCTCAAGTGGTAGACCACAAGCCTTGAGAAAGCCCAAGGACAATGCCCAGGCCCCGAGTTCAAGCACCAGGACTGAGAAAGAAAGAAAAGATAAGAAAAGAAAGAATTAGTATGGATATGATGGATGGAGCAGAGAAGAGAGTAGTAAGAAATGCCATCAGAGAACTGCTGAGCAATTCAAACTCAGAACTAACTGTAAAAGCACAAGGACTTTATTTGGGGTCTTAGAAATTACAGTTTAAGAGATACAGCTTAGGGCTGGGAGTTTCGCCTAGTGGTAGTATGCTTGTCTGACATGCACAAAGACTTAGGTTCTATTCTTCCATGTCACATACATAGAAAAAAAAAGCTGGAAGTGGTGCTGTGGCTCAAGTATAGAGCTCTAGCCTTGAGAAAAAGTCCAAGGACAGTGGTCAGGCCCAGAGGTCAAGCCCCACAACTGGGGGAAAAAGAGAGAGAGATACATGTCAAATATTGAATCCATTTTCCAAAGGAGGCAAAGAAAGTGAGATCTTAAGTATGCAAACCAGACAAAGCAATACAAGCTTCTCTGTAGAGCGTTTGTATTGAATTTGAGAAAGCTATGTCAGGGATACTGTGACCAAAAGAAGAAAAAAGACTATCTATATTTAGTAAGCATGCCCACAAGACAAGCGTTCATTAACCTCTTTACATTCACCTGTGCACAACGTGTTCCAGCTTCCTGTAGTCAGAAGTTACCTGAAATCCACATTCCTCGTCCTTCTCTCTTATGGGTCTCCGGACTGCATTTTGAAAGGCTGTTTCCATGTAATTTCCATTCCAATTTTATTCTCACAGAGGTCATGGAAGAGGCATATACATGGATTTTGTAGGCCACTTCTGTCTTTGGCTTCAAGTGACATGGGAAGCTCTTGCAACAAGAAACTCCTAGATGGGGTTTCATGCTTTGATCAGGGTTACTCCACTGCTGTATGGAGCATAACTCATTAGGCATAATAGGAGGACCAGTGCCCATAATCCAGCTGAGATAGGATGGTGGCTTGTTCTGGGGTAATGAGGGGTCCAGAGAGCCTGTGTTTCTGGGTGTGCTTTGAAGGTAAGGGGTTAAAGGATTTCCAGATTGGCTAGATGGAGGTTGTGATTATCTGGGATGCCTCTCATGTTTTATCCTGAGCAATCAGAAGGATGGAGTTATCATTGATTGCTGGCAATAGTTAGAACATGTTTGATGAGTGCATGAAGATCAGGACTTGTACTTTTTAAACAGGCAAGCTCTATTTTGTCTATAAAATACCCAAAGGTGTCTTAACATTCTTTTCTTGGTGAAAATGTCATGAATATTGTACTTGTCATGCACAATTCCTCCATAAAACCATTTTGAATGACTGTACATTATTTTTATAGACTCAGCAGGATCTTTTAAATTATCCTCTACTGATGAGCATTTAAGTTGTTTCCAGTACTTTACAAGTCTGAAAAAAATGCTCCCATGAGCATCCTATATTATACTGTGACATAATGAATCATATTTTGGTTATCTGCCTTCTGTTCCTAGTGCAGAACTCTTTAGCCATCAAAATTCCTTAAGAATTAGGAATCTCTTTTGCTCTATCGTGGGCTTCTAGATGGGGGCTGATTATCAGAAAGACCAAGCTGTGATCAGGAGCTACAACTCTGTACCTCCTGCTCTGGAAAGAGGCCAGGTTCTTGAGACTGACTCTAGATAATCCACTATGCATATAGTCATGAATCCTCTGCCAAAAAAATCCCAGGACTATGTGATTCAGATAGTTTCTTTGTGGTTTATATTGTTTTCAGGTTGGCAAACACATCCTTCTGCCTGCTAGGTGGTATATCCCCAACTCCAAGGGAACAGAAGGTTCCACTGAGACTTTATCCTCTGTATCTCTTTATCTCTGTATCTCTGTATTTACATCTTCCTCTGCATTTTTTGTAGTAACCCTTATAATAAAAGGCCAGAGTGTCCCCTGGGTATGGTGAGCCATCCTAGCAAATAGTAGAACAAGAGGAAGAAGGTCATAGGAATTCAATTCAGGTTTATTTGCTAATAAGAATAGGTTACCACATAAAGCCTGCCATTGACATGTGAAACAGGGAAGATAATATCATAGGACTGTACCCTGATGCTGTGGTTGCTGACAGTATCCCCATGTAGACACTGTCAGAATTCTTTCTTTGGAGTAATTTTTCAGAGTGTGTGGGAATACACATATTTGGTCACTGTTCAATGTGTAGGTAACAAATATGTTGTTGTTGTTTTCTGTCTCATATTGTCATAATGAAAGATTTTCTTTTGGAGTGTTACTATTGCTTTTGGACAGATGGCCTATTTCCCTAGTGAAAATTCCTAGGCTAGAATTATTGGGCAATGTAGGTACTTTTAATATATTTGATAAATGTGGCAAGATTTATGTTTAATAAACCTGTTCCATTCATACCTCCACCACAAGGAATGTCTATGTTCTTACACCAGTGTTTACGGCACTTTTAGGTGGTGATTCAGATTAGAACCGATGTTTCATTAGAGGAAAAGAAGTTCACTGTTAATGCAACACATGTTGATGGACACCTACTATCTCCCTGACATTCTACTCCATATCTTTCCAGGAATGACCTTATCAAATTCTCACAACTCTGTCAAAGAGGTATTCGGAAGTGACTCAGAATCAAAAGACTGCTACATCTCACTCATAACATATTAAGAATCATAGGTCTAGTGGTTTCTCTACTAATAAGCAGCCACAAGCCCAAATAGAGTTGAATTCATGAAAGTCACAGAACAAACCTGGAAAGTAGAAACTGGCAAGAAGAAATGTTAACCACAAGCAAAAATTCAAAAATGACCCCACTGTTTCTAGAAAAAGGAGAAAAAAACTCCATTAAATATCAGAACTTTATCAAAAAGAAAGAGAAGATAGAGGAGTTAGCACTCATATGAGCCAAAGTGTTCCCTGAGTGCTGGGAGCACTAACAAGATTTGATAAACCAGAAAATAATTAACAATTAAAGAACTAAAAAGAATGCCTGAGCTTGAACATCACCTCAAAGAAAAGAAACAGGAGCCTAAGAACAGGTTAGTTCCATTGTTTTCCACAATAGTAGAGAGAGGAAGAAATAAAATAGTTGGCTAGAAAAGGTACTCTCTAGGGTTCAAGGAAATGATGATGTAACCATAGGATCTAGGCCAATGAGGGCATGTGATTAACTTACCAGGGCTTAACACCCCAATCTGGGAGGAACCCAAGGGAAAAAAAGGGGTGTACACACCTGGGAGGATTGAGGGGGAACATTATGCTTAAAAGTAAAGGCGTTTCCCAAAGGCTTTCAAAGGGCAATCGGCAATGACAAGAACAGTATTATCAGTTGCATTGCCAGGCATTTGAAGCCTAGAAAACTCTATGGACTGGACAAAAGGAGTGGTGTGGCTAGTTTTACATACTCTCTCCTAATGGTAAATGTTAACTAAAGTATAGTTCTGGGCATTTATCAGATTGCTATCACTATAACAAAATGCCTAAGATAATCTATTTTTTTAAAGCTGTATCTTAAGATGCATCTTTGGCTTACAGTTTGGGGTGTTGATTAATTAATTAACTGGCCCCATTGCTTTTGGGTCTGTGGTCAGATAGTACATCACTCTAGGAACATGTGGTGAAGCAAAGCTACTCACTTCATGGCTAGAAAGTAAGAAAGAAGAAGGAGCAGGGGCTCCAATATCTCAAGAGCACTCCTCCAATAACCTAAGGACATCGCGCTGAGTCCCACCTCCAAAAGGTTCTAACACCACCCAAATATCCCTACAGACTAAGATGAGGCCTAGACCAGTAAGAGACACAGGATGAGGGGAGAGCCCAAACTCCCCTACCTGGCTGAGTTTCTCACAATGCCTTTATCTGCTCAGGTTGCATAACAAAATAAGAGTGAACCGGGTAGACCAGCTGTCTTTTACAACAGTAATTTATTTTCTTGCTGTTCTTGAGTTTGGGAATCCCAGGTGAAAATCTGGAATCTGGTAAGGGCATTCCCCTTGTGAAACTATTTGAAGATAACAAAAAAATAAAAACATGAAATAAAAATTAAAAAAAAAACACACAGGAAGCTGGGCGATGGCAGCTAACAGCTGTAATACTAGTTATTGGGAAGGCTGAGATCTAAGGAACACAGTTCAAAGCCATCCCAGGCAGGAATAGTCTGTGAGACTATTTCCAGTTAACCAGCAACAAGCCGTAAGTGGAACTGTGGCTCTAGTAGTAGAGCACTATCCTTGAGTGAAAAAGCTAAAAGAGAGGTCTTCAGTAACCTCACATGGAGGGGGGAAAAAGAAGGAAAGAAAAGAAAAGAAAAAAGAAAAAATGAACTGTGGTAGACACCCAGCCTTAAGCAATAAGGCCAAGTGAAGCCAGGTGCTGATGACTTATATTTGTAAACCTAGCTACTCCAGAGGCTGAGATCTGAAGATTGTGGTTCAAAGCCATCTCAAGCAGATGGGCAGAAAAGTCCCTGAGACTCTTATCTCCAATAAACTAATCAGAAAAAAAGACAGAAGTGGCACTATGTCTCAAGTAGTAGAGCACTATCCTCGAGCACAAAGAGGCTCAAGGACAGCACCCAGGTCCCGAGTTCAAATCCTAAGACTAGCCATTAAAGAAAAAGTTCAAATGAAAGAGTAAGACCCTGAGTACAAGCTCAACAACAAAACAAATCGGGTCTGCAGTTTCCACCACAACCAGTGACTTTGATGGCAGTGTACCCCAAAAAGGGCTGCAAGCACTTGTGCTTTGTTAAGACTCAGGTTTGGAGTTTTTGTTTTGTTTTCCTTTCATTAATTTGCTCTTTTCTGGTAACAAGTTAGCATATCTGCATTTGGTGGTTCATGACAGAGTTCCTGATGTGGCAGAGGAAGAGACTCCATATCCTCTCAAGGCCCATTCAACCAAAAGAGTGTCCTTTAGACACTTGGCCAAGCCTGGAAATGTCATAGTGAGACTTGTGTTGGTGCTGATAGGAGCTGCAGAAGCATTGAGCAAGAGCACCAGTGGAAAGCATTCCTTCACATCAGCACCAAACAGCCGAGGCAGGCTCCCAAGCCGCCCAAAGACAAACCTGAGCTAAGCTGGCCTGGCTACCTCATCATCATGCAGTAGCCGTGATGATTCCCAGTGCCATGAGTGGGAAGCATAGAAAGTTCTACTGTCCTTGACAGAAATGTAGTAAGAAACAAAGGAAATTTTGAAGAGGGTTGTGCTCACTGTCACAAGTAGGAAAGGTAAAAAAAAAAGAGCAGCATGGGTGTGATTCTTCCAGCTCATTCTCCCACAAGCAAAATGACCTAGAACCATTAGTAACTCAATCTCTGGGTGTCTGTCCATGAAATCTCATCATGTGCATTTTGGAAGGAAAGGTAAGTCTTTCATATCAACACATGCTACTTTTAGTGGACTAATCCTGCATTTATTCCTCAGAATATCTAATCAGTTTCTCAAAAACAATCAGCACAGGCTGCCCATTTTTGTATTCTTACTTAAAAGGCTGAGATCAAGGATGGTAGTTCAAGGCCAGCTGAGACAGGAAAGGCTATGGGACTCTTATCTCCCATTAATCACACACACACACACACACACACACACACACACACACACACACACACACAAAACCCCGCTAGAATTGGAGCTTTGGCTTAGATGGTATAGCACTAGCCTTGAGTGAAAAAGCTAAGATAGCACCTGAGTCTTGAATTCAAGCCCCCATCCTCATCCTCCCCACACACATAATCTAGAAACCTCTTTCTTCACAAGACCCTTTCACGGAGCTGTCTCCAGCACTGGATATGAGATAGGATGGGTAGGTAGGCATATAGAAAAGAAACTGCAAGGTGAAAGGAGCTGGAAAGCAGGGGCTGTACTTGATTCAAGTACATTTTTCCAAACATCCTGCTCCGCCATTTCCAGGAGTAACAGTAGAGCACTGTGGAGACTCCTACCTAGAACAGTGGTTAACAGTGTCTCTGCCAGCGACTTTCCCAACCCTAACAGCTGTTCAGAGCCTTGATTTACAGCTCATCATAGTTGTGGTTTCATGTATGCATGTGCCTTCCAATTACAGTCTCGGCTCTGGAGACCCTTTTGAGGTCAAACTATTCCCCATTCCCTTTTTCCTAGACTTGTATTCCAGTTTCTCTGAACATTCCACAATTGTCTATGTAGCTTTGGCATAATCACTAAACACTAGTCATTGAACCTATCCATAGTCTTAGACTCTGTGCTCAAGGTACTCAACTGCTTGGTTAGGTTGTTGGCCAGAATCAGCCTGAGGGGTGCAGTCAATAAACTTGCTCTGTTAAAAACTTCTCTGTGTGTTTTCCTCATTTTTTTTTCTTGGATGAGACTAAGAATGTGCTACTTATCTCCAGTGACAGGCATATACACTGGATTTTGCTCCGAGTTCTGATGAAAGCTTTTCAAAAAGTGGATGATACTACTCTATTACTGTGCCTGGCCTATCCTTCTTCTAAAATCTCCCCAGCTCTAAAATGAAAAGAAACAAATCCCCTTCTTAACCTTCAGTAACACATGACAAGGATGGTTCTAATGCAGACAAATCATTCCCAGCGAATGTACAGAGTGCGCTGTGATGTCAAACTACTGGCTGAAAGACCACAAACCCTGAGCAGGAAGCAGTTCCTTCCGCAGAGGACTTTGGTGGGAATTAGCTAATAGGAATCCGCGGGCCATGAAGAGAGGAGATGGACTTGAGACCAGTTTTATAAGTGTGGATATGGGAACCACACAGAACTCGTTTGTTACAAGATATAAGAATTTGGGCAGATGACTAGAATAACAAATTAGTAAATGTGATATAATAATCCCATTTTGCAAGCCAATAGAGAATCGGCTGGGAGCTATTTACAATTTTAAGTACCTAGAGTCCTGCTATGGATTGAATCCCCTCTCCGACACACACACACACACACACACACACACACACACACACACACACACACACACACACATTGATGTCCACCTAGAAACTCATATGATTAAAGTAAGGATAGAGCCTGGTGACAGCAACTCCCACCTACAATCCCAGCTACTTGAGAAGCTGAGATCTGAGGACTGGTGCTCAAAATCAGTTTGGGCAGGAAATTCTGCAAGACTCTTAACCACCAAAAAGCCATAATTGGAGTTGTGGCTCACATGGTAGAAAGGATGAGTGTATTCTTTCAAGAGACAGAGAAGAGAGGAATACCTGAAGGAAGGACAGGTGAAGACAAGCAGATTGCCATGATACTTCTACAAACCAAAGAGCACTGTCCCCACCAGAAACGGAGAGAAAGACATGGAAGTGATCATCAACTTGAGTGACAGGAAGGAAGCAACTCTGCCTTGATCTCACACTTACAGCCTCCAAAACAGTAAGGTGGCAACTTTCACTGTTTTAAGTCATTTATGGAAACAAGAACTTAATTGCATTGTAGTAAAGACACAGGTTGTATTGCCATGTGTTAGCATTGTCCCGGGTATGAGAGGGATGTATCTGCCTGTTGCACACACGACATGTAGGTAGTCTGAAATGATGCCATGAATTTCAGAGAAAATTATACAAGAATAAGTTTTCTAAATCACAGGAATAATTTTACATTGATTACATGTTACAATTGTAAGAATTTGAATATATTAGGTTATATGAAGAGTTTTGGTATATTTGTCTCTATATTAATTTTTCCAGTTTCTTTTCATGATTTCTGTTTAACTTCTGAAAAATTTTAAACACACGTGAGTGAACTTTTTGCTTTCTTTCTTGCCTATCTTCCCTCCCTCCATCCCTCCCTCCCCTCTCCTCCCCTTCTCCCTTTTTCCTTCCTACCTTCCTTCTTTTCCTTCCTTTCTTTCCCACCTTCCCTCCCTCCCTGCCTTCTTTTCCTCCTTCCTTCCTTCCTTCGTTCCTTCCTTCCTTCATTCTTTCCTTCCTTCCTTCTTTCCTTCCTGTGCTGCACAAGGAACCACAAGTTTTTGCATGCCCGTGCTAGGCAAGTTCTCTGTCTCTAACCCATCTGCATTTCTGTTGAGCAGCACTGATCTGAACACTGGGAACTCAGTCATAAATTTAAAGCCACTGTGCTCAGAGGCATCAAAGTCTAGCTCTTCTCCTAGGGACAGACTAGGCGAGGGGGTCAGGGAAGGGGAAAATTTCCCAATGGGTACATGGGGTACTTGCCAGAGCTTCAACTATGGGAACATTTTCTGAGAACTTTCTGCTTTGAACTTCCTAAATTTCAACCTCAGGAAGGCCCTGCTATGTCCTTCTGATGAGCTCCTCATTAAGTTAAAAGGCCCCTTCCCCATCAAGAGTCCTGGGATCAAAGGAACATAGGCTCAATGGTTTCCTTCATCTGTAATAATTAGTACACATCTAGAACTCTCCTAGCAGAGGATTACAATAGCTTAAACCCTAGATACATAAGGTCATATAGGATGAGGCCAAATTAATGGACCTCCAGGACATGGAAACAAGAGCTTAATTATAAGTGACTGTTTTTCTTTACATGTTATGTTTTTCTCCCTTCTCTTGTGTTGCCCTTTGGTTAATCTCACTTTGTTACTGTATCCCACTTTGTTACCTGGTGTATTATATAGATGTTTACTGTTTATTTGAAATAGGAGGGAAAAAAATGGGGGGGAGGGAATGGGGGAGGGAAATGGGAACAAAAACATGAGAAAGGGTATCAATGTGTGAGAAGTGATGCACCCTCTATCTGGTGAATATAACTGTAACCCCTCCATACATTGAAATAAAAAAAAATGAGTCCTGGGGTCAACCACAGCAAGGTGGCAAAGCCTGGTCCAGACTTCTTTTGTTCTCCCACTGGGAGATGGATGTCTGAAGCCAAACAGACATTCCTAGTATCACTCCATAGACCCTGTCCTGCGCCCCTTCCATCCCAATCAATAAACATCAATGACAGAGTGCTTTGCCTACTCGAATTGTTTATATGAAAACGTTTTAAGAAGAAAAAGTAAAAAAGGAAAAGCTTATGTGTAGGCATTGTTCTTCCAATCCACTTCGGAATTTATATGAAAGAATTTCTGCTTGAAAGATGAAGTTAACCTGCAATAAATCCTAGGAATTTCCTAAGGTGATCATATCACCAACAGATATTAATAGTGTTATGTCTCCTTGTCCATTGCAGCAGCTTTAATTTCCTCTTCTTGGCTAGCTTTCCTGGCTAGAACTTCTGGTACTTAATGAATGCTTACTTACGCCAGGCACTATGCTGGCATTGTATGTGTGTTCTTTTCTTAGATTTTCCAAAGAATGCTGTGAAGTAAATAACACCAAGGATCCCATTTGTGGATCTGTTAATGTTGGGAGCCTCACTTTGTTCCAGGGTTCCACCTGCATGGATTCTCTGATGGGAAAATAAACGATGGGTCGACACTATGTAGTTTGTAGCTGATGTGCTGAGGATTAAATACAGGGCCTTTACACATGCTAATCATGCACTCTACCACTAAGTTCCTAAACCTAGACATCTAAAAATATACAAACAAATACATATACATATGTACTTTTCAAGGAAATGTACAGTAGTCTGATCACAGACATACATAAAATACATTAAGGTGGACATTAGGAGTGACACTGTTCAAGATGCATTATACTCATAAATTGTCTTGTTGAATTGAAGTCCCTTTGTACAGCTACTCAAAGATGTGTGTGTGTGTGAGAGAGAGGGGGGGAGATAAGAGAGAACTATAAGGGCAATAAAATGCCAAAGAGAAAATGGAATGACAAAAAAAATCTGAAAATTAAGAATTTGAGCCTGGGAAGTATAGCTAAAGAGGATCTAATGTGAGCTATAGGTTCCATACTCAGCACCAGAGAGAGATAAAGGGACACAGAAGAGGAGAGGAGAGGAGAGGAGAGGAGAGGAGAAGGGAGGGGAGGGGAGGGGAGAGGAGGGGAGAGAAAGAATAGCTTACACTTAGGTTCTAAAAACATGCTGATAGGCATTATATCTGTTAATCTATTAGATCCATTTAAAAGAATAAATAGCAGACATAGAGATTTTATAACATGACAGAAGTAACAGCCTAAGCAATTGCATTAACTCATGGTGACAAAGCTTAGGTGGTGACTAAAAAATGCAGGCACTGAGAAGTATTGTAGTAGGTATTGAATTCAAAATAGTTCCTGATCCTTCTTGAACATAGCCTTGCTTGAACATTGATCATCAATGATGTTTATTTATTTATACTGGTGGCACTGGAGGACTCGAATTCAGGTTTCTCAGGGTGTTCCCACTACCCTCTGGACAGGACTCTGTCCACAGTAGGCGTCCTGTCCTCCCTGGTTTCCCTTCAGTCACTGAGACAGAGTCTCGTGGCTTTCTCTGTTTGAGCGGGCCTCAAACAATGATCCTCAGCTAACAGTGTCCATCACTGATTGTTGATTTTTCAGTCCAGGGGCTTTGAACTCTGGGCCAGGACTCTGTCCCAGAGCTTCTTTTGCTCAAGGCTAGTGCTCTAACATTTGAACCACAGTGCCTTTACCACCTCTTTCTAAGTACTTTATTGGTGATAAATGTCTCATGGACTTTCCTGCCCAAGCTGGGAAATTGTGATGCTCCAATCTCAGCCTCTGAGTAGCTAGGAAAATGTCAATATAACAAATAGGTGGAAAAGAAGAACAAATTTTTTTAATTAAAAAGTGATCATCAACTCCATTTTACTACATCCACATAAGTGACTACTGGCTTTTGCCACAGACATTTAAACAGTCCTTGCAGAACTTCAGCTATTCTGCAGGGAGCATGGTAAGGGAGGTTACATTATGTGACATCAGGGGACCACACGGCAAAATCTCCGCCCACTGGCAAAAAGAGCACCCAGGCAAGACCTCCCCCACTCCAGCCTCTATAGCGCTGTTCTCTTCCCAGGTGGCTTTGGATCCTAATCCCTTCAAGGCTAAGAATGCAGTCATCATAATCATCTTCGTGTTGGTCCTTTCTTACCATTGTCAGCATGCAGGTTCTCTCTCAAGAGCAGCCTACAAATACTAACGCCCCACAGGTGTACAGCAGTGGACTTCCCCTAGACTATTTGCAAAGGACTTTGAAGGACCTAATACCTATGAATGCAGAGTATTCTCTTTATTATTCTCCTCCATTAGACATGTTTATCTTTTGTTCTCCGCCTTAACTTCTGCAATATTGAATTTCATCGGCTTCTCTTCTTCTTCCTCAGGCTACTGGAAAATTAATTGCTCTCCTAGGCTGCTTACCTGCCCCCACCCCCGACCCCGTTCTTCTCCTGGTCATGGTGAATTTGGGTCTGCAAAGGCCTGTACCAGCTTCAATTATTTTTTAATAAAAGATAATATTGATCTTGGCACCCAGGCTTGTCAGAATTGCTCCCCTTCTCTCTTCCTAAATGAACTCCTTGCTCCTAATTACAGACCTCGCTTTTTACACAGTTTCTCAGCTCAAGTTCAGCATGCTGTGGAGATCTCTTCCTTGTCTTTTCTGGCTCACATATTGGGAAGTCTTCAGAATGACCATATGACTTGGCATTTCTTCTCATCAACTTCAGTTCTGCTAAATCTATTGAATCCTGTTCTTCATCCACTGATGTTGCTGTTATATTTTTGAAACAGAGCTCACAGGTGTTATTATTCTCCCCCCCCATTCCTCCTTCCTTCCCTCTTTCCCTCCTTCCTTCCCTATCTATGTCTCTCTCAGCTTACTACAGAGGAAGAGCTGCTTTGTGTGACATCCTGAGACATAGAACAGCTTATAAGTCTGGGTTTGGATCCTGGCTAGTTCACATACCAACTGAGTAGATTACCTTGTTGAACTTCAATTTCCCTATTCAGAAAACAGGAATAATGTCATATCTCATAGTCACAAAAACCAATCAGGAAAATATTCAAAAAGCACTTAATGTAGTATCTCACCTAGCAAGAGCCAATCAGTAAGTAAGTAGTTACTATTCTAAGAGAGTGCCTCCACTGGTGCCTGACAGGCTCCAGTGACTCACATCTGCAACCCAGCTACTCAGGAGGCTGAGGATTGTGGCCAAATCCAGTCTCAACAGGAAAATCCATGAGATTTTATCCCTAATTAACTCTAGAAGTAGAGTTGTGGTTCAAATGGTAGAGCAAAAATACTAGACAGTGCCCTGACCCTGAGCTCAAGCTCCAGTACCAGCATAAAGGAAGAAAAAAAAAAGAGGAAAAAAGAAATATCAAGTCCAAGTTGGGCTTATGTTGTGTTTAATGAGAAAGACTCCTACACCTCGTGCCTTAACCAGTTCCTTTTACTCCTATCTCCAAAATATTATTTTTGTTATATTTTAACTTCTTGGCTAGAAGCCTCTGTCTTATCTTTTTCTTGCCTAAGGAAGTTATATATATATATATATATATATATATATACACACACACACACACACACACACACACACACACACACACATATTGCAAAACTCAAAACTTCAAGTGGCATTTGCTGTCTTCGAACTATGCTAAAACAAAATCATTTGTTTTACTCCTGAAATTTGAGTCTGTGTTTCAAAGGCCAGGTTTTTGTCAACTCCCCTGGGATCTCTTTTCATCGGCGCATTCTCCAAGTCCCCAGACTTTAGAAATCATGGGCAGTGCAGGACATCCTGTGCATACTCAGTTTTCAGAAAGCATCTGAAAAAGCTCAGCCTTGAGATGGATGGTTCTCAGCTTTCAGCTTCGATTTCCCTCTGCCTGAGGACCCTCTGGACCCAAGCCTAAGAACATAGTCACATGATGTCAGAATATGAGTATCGTGAAGTAGACCATATTTCTCTCTTCCTGCCTCTCAGCCTCATTTACAAAAACACAGGAAAATAAATCTAATCTCATGGTTCTCTTGCTCTGTTCCACAGCAAGAACATTATCTGCTTTCAAATTACTTATTAGATGCATTCCTGGAGGTATCATGTTGAGGATTACATTTCCAAAGTTATCATAGCGCCTGTCTCATTAAGAAAGTGAAGCGTAACTCTACCTCTCATCTATTCCAAAGGTGACTGCTATCTTTGCATGGTAAGGAGGCCATTTATCTTCTGTTTCATTCTCATTTTCCAGCATGTTTCAGATGATAAGCTATGGGTAGAGAAAGAAATCCCTTTCTCAAACTCTTTGCTTTTAATAAGAAGAGTAGAGATTTAACTTTCTCCGGGTGAAAGATAGGACATCAGAAAGGGTAGTTTTTAGCAAAGCCCAGCATTAAGATGGCTAGGGATATAGCTCAGTGGGAAAGTGCCTCTGACATGCCTTGGATTGAATGCTTATCCCCTCACCGCCCAAAAATGAATTGTTAAACTTTCCACTTACGAGAAGATTAAAAAAAAAAACTTGTGCAGAGTAATACACTATCAACATTGGGAACCAGGGGTCAACGGTCACCAATAACCTGAAGAATCCCAAGCCATGATCTTGAGCAGGTCACCTGACTTCTTTCTTGTTGCAATATCTTTCTTGGAACTTACCGATGTTTATCTGCTATGTGAGTTGGCATATCTGCTATTAGCATGCAAGTTTGTCTGGGGAAAATCTAACTCGTTGACAGCATTTATTCTTTAATTATTTTCCTAGTTAACAGCTCCTTCTATTCTGCAAGGGGCACTAACTTGTGAAAGCCTGCCTTGACTGGCATGGAGAGCTCTTCAGCGTTGTACCTGCTTTCTCTGCAGTGCTTCTGGTTGCTGGGGAGCTCCTTGAACCCTAAATTACATCACCAATTGGGGTCTAGAAACAGTGGGATGACTTTCCCCCAAACCTTTGAGATCTCATGAGGAAGTGTTGTCTTTTCTCACCAAGGATTTTGTTGTTGTTGTTTTGTTTGTATTTTTTTTTTTGGCTCTAGGGTCTTCTGTTTTCTAGTGGTTTTGTTGTTGTTGTTGCTTTTTGTTCTGTGTTGGCAGTACTGGCGTTTGAACTCAGGGCTTTGAGCTTTCCACAGTTTAGTACCTGATCAATGCCCTCAACCCTTCATTGTTGTTCATATTTTTGGGGCTAGGATCTTGAGTTTTTGTTCTCCACCCAGCTTTGGATTGTGATTCTCCTATCTCTGCATCCAGTGCAGTCTGGATTCCTTAACTTTGCCACAATGCCTTGCTTATTTGTTCAGATGGGCAGGGTTAGGGGTGTCTCACTCACATTTTTGTCTGGGCTGACTTTGAACTTCGACCATCCCAATCTCTACCTTCTCCAAAGTAGCTGGGATCTTACTGATGTAAGACACCATTCCGATTCGTCCCACACCTGCCCAGGTTTTATTGAAGCATGAACAAGAAACAAATGGGAAGGGAATTTTTTCCTCATTCCTTGGATATAAGTTTTTCAAAGAAAAATTGCTTACTTAGCTCAAAGTGCTTGTCCCCTAAATCTAAACAGATTGCTTTTGATTAAAAACACAAATGCCTTTCCAAACCAAACACCCCTGACTTTGTAATAGCTTCTCCCCTCCCAGTGCAGAAAACTGAGGGGTGACTTCATTTGCCTTCACACACTTTGTCCTCAATCCAAGAGATATAATTGCACTCTGGTGATGCAACCATGTGGCTGATCTTCACCTTTACAAAAATAATAAATCGGTCCTCAAAAACAAAAAGCTTTTGGAAAATTTGAAGAGATCAACAACATTCATTTGATTCTCATGACTAAGTCTTCTTAGCTGAAACAAAGTGAGAACATTATGCAATTACTTAGAGGAAATTCAGGACCTCTGGGACAAGCAGTCATCTCATTCAGGCAAAAGTAGACTTGGGGGCCTGACATGTGCAGATAATTAATTGTGCAACCCTCAGATGTGTGATCTGGCCCTGCAGGAGCTCCACCTTCCATTCCACCCTCTCTCCATCCTGCTTGATTTTTTTTCCTTTTGATTCGTAATCAAGTGAATAAATCAACCCAACTTAGGCTTGGCTTTGTATGCTGTGCTAAGAGAAATGAATGTGACCAGAAAAATAGCAAATTGAAGGTGTTCACCTCATCTCTCAATTTAAAAAAGAAAGCAAAACAAAGCTAGACTCATTCAGCAAACACAAGCTTTGAAACTAAAGCTCTGGCTCAGATGTTATGAAGTATAAATATTTATAAGGCCCATAAAGATCCTGGCTAGGCTCAATTTTTTCTTAATGCAGCAAATGTTTCGAATTCAGCTCATAGGCAGTTTGATTCTCTTGGAGGGTAGGATTGAGTAGAAGACACATTACTGTTGGCAAGAGGAAGGGACTCCCCATTTTATGTTTTATGAGCAGTTTTTCACTGAGTCATTTCTCAAAGCTTGTGTTTCCCAAGAAGCTAGGAGAAAGCATGGCTGCCAGAGGCATGGCCTCAAGGCCTCTTAGGAAGTACATACGTCGAGAGACATATGTCCTGATGTGGAAGGATGAAGAAAGGCTAGGTTTTCCTTGCTTTTCCACCATCTCAGATGTGAAAGGCATCCTACCCTAACAGCTTCATTGTGGTCTACCACTAAATGGGGGTGTGGTTGTTATAGTAAACAGTCCCTTCAGCTCAAACTAAAGAGACCATTTTGGCTAGCCAGTGTATGCTTTTATAAAAGCAAACTTTAGCCGGATGCCTGTGGCTTATGGTTGTAATTATAGGTACTCAGGAGGCTGAGTTCTGAGGATCTAAATTCAAAGTCGGCCTGGGAAGATGAATTTATTTGCTAATTTCCAGTTAACTAGCAAAATCTCAGAAGCAGAGCTGTGGCTCATATGGTAGAGAGAACCCTAGCCTTAAGTAAAAAACTAGGGGACAGTGTCTAAGTCCTGAGTTCAAGCCCCACTAAAAAGCAAAAACAAACACCTTTGCCACAGCAATTAAACAACTATTTTGATAACTGTAATGACAGTTCTTTTCTTTTCTTTCTTATTTTGGTGTTGGCCCTAGGCTTGAACTCAATGCCTGAGCACAGTTCCTGAACATTTTTACTCAAGGTTAAAGATCTATCATTTTAGCTACAATTCCACTTCTGGCTTTTTTGGTCTTAATTGGAGAGGAGTGTTACAGACTTTCCTGCCCAGGCTGGCTTTGAACCGTGATCCTCAGCTATCAGCCTCTTGGGTAGTTAGTATGATAGACATGAGCCACTGGCACCCAGCTGAAGAAGATTTGACAACCACCATGGTCATCATCATTGTCATCATCATTATCAACATCATCCTAATCAACATCATCATCATCATTGTTATCATCATTATCAACATCATCCTCATCATCATCAACATCAACATCAACATCATCATAATCATCAACATCATCAACAACATCATCATCATCACCATCATCATCAACATCATCATCTTCACCAACATCATCATCTTCACCAACATCATCATCAACATAACATATCAACAACATCATCATCTTCATCAACATCATCAACAAAAACATCATTATCATCATCAACATCAACATCATAATCAACATCATCAACAACAACATCATCATTATCATCAAACATCATTATCAACATCATCATCACCATCAACAACAACATCATCATCTTCACCATCATCATCATCATCATCATCAACATCATCATCTTCACCAACATCAACAACATCATCATCAACATAACATATCAACAACATCATCATCTTCATCAACATCATCAACAAAAACATCATTATCATCATCATCAACATCAACATCATCATAATCATCAACATCATCAATAACAACATCATCATTATCATCAAACATCATTATCAACAACATCATCATCATCAACATCATTATCAACATCATCATCATCATCATCAACAACAACATCATCATCATCATCTTCACCAACATCAACAACATCATCATCAACATAACACATCAACAACATCATCTTCATCAACATCAACAGCATCATCAGCATCAACAACATCATCTTCATGAACATCATCATCATCAACATAACACATGAACAACATCATCATAATCAACACCATCATCATCGTCATCATCATCAACATAACACATCAACAACATCATCATCAACAACACCATCGTCATCATCAACATAACATCATCAACAACATCATCATCAACAACATCATTGTCGTCATTGTCATCATCCTCATCATCATCAAATCATCATCACCATCATCACATCATCATTATCATCATCATCATCATCATTAAGATTGGCCCCTGAACTTTAAACATGCTGAACACAGGCTTTACCATTGAACTATACCTTCAACAAAACTATGATTATCTTCAGTCTGTGTGTTTTAAGGAATGGTGTGTAATGCTTTACTCCCACAAAATCCCTTGGTTAGGACAGAAAGGTGCTCTCCTCTTTTGCACAAGCACCAGCCTTGAGTAAAAAAGGCAGAAAGGAATGTGAGGCCCTGAGTTCAAGTCCTCAGTATTGGCACAAAAATAAAGATAATAAAGTAAATAAGACAAAAATCTCTTGGTTACACATAGCAGATTAGCCTAGAACTGTCTGGCACACACATTTTTAAGAGATGTTTTGCTTCATGAGATGGTGCATCTTGGGTATGGGAATGAAAGAAACTTGGGGTTTTCCCAATTTCGTTGAAGAGCTTGAGGAGTATTGGTGTGAGCTCTCCTTTGAAGACCTTATAGAATTCAGCTGTGACTCCATCTGGCCCTGGGCTCTTTTTAGGTGGAAGTTCTCTAATTGCCATTTCTATTTCAGAGCTTGAAATAGACCTGTTGAGTTGGCTTAGTTCTTCTTGGTTCAGTGTGGGTATGTTAATATTGGCTAGGAATTCATCCATTTCATCTAGATTCTCAAATTTGTTGGCGTAAAGGTTTGAGAAGTATTCCCTCATGATATTCTGGATCTTGGTAATTTCTGTCGTGATATTACCATTTTCATCTGCGATTTTGTTTATTTCGATATGCTCTCTTCTTTTTTTGGTAAGATTTGCTAAGGGCTTGTCAATTTTGTTAATTCTTTCAAAGAACCAACTCCATGTTTTGTTGATTCTTTCTATAGTTTTTTTGGATTCCAAATCACTTAATTCTGCTTTGATTTTAATAATTTGCTTCTTTCTACTGGGATTAGGGTTGGTTTGTTGCTCTTTTTCCAGGAGCTTAAGATGAGACAATAACTTGTTGGTTTGCGATTTTTCCAACTTGTTGTTGCAGGCACTGAGCGCTATAAATTTTCCTCTGAGTACTGCCTTTGCTGTGTCCCAAAGGAGTTGGTATTTTGTGTGCTCCTTACTGTTAAATTTCATAAACTGTTGGATTTCTGTTCTGATCTCTTCGATGACCCATTGGTGATTCAACAATGTGTTGTTCAGTCTCCATTAGTTACAGGGTTTTCATTGGTGGAGATGTGTGTTCAGTTCCAATTTGATGCCTTTGTGGTTTGAGAGCGTGCATGGAATAATTTCAGTGTTTCTGAATCTGTCCAGGTTCGTTCTATGGCCTAAGATGTGGTCTATTTTGGAAAATGTTCCATGTGCTGCTGAGAAAAACGTATATTGTGTTATTGCTGGGTGGAATATTCTGCAGATGTCTGTTAGATCTAGTTGGTCTATATAATTGTTCAGTTCTAAGGTTTCTCTGTTGAGTTTTTGCCTTGTTGATCTGTCCATAGGTGAGAGTGGTGTGTTGAAGTCACCAACAATCACTACCCCCATGGGTAAATCCTAATCTGGGGAATAAGACTGCTCTGTTGGAGAGCCCTGGGGACGTTTCTGTGCCAACCAACCATAGCCATGGTCATGGCTGGTCCTCTGCTCCAACAGGAGGGGTGCTCCTGCTGCTGAGATCTCAGGGATGAGGATTCTTGGCTTTGCTGGTTCCTCAACTTCCCTATCCCACACCCATCCCCATACTGTTTGCCCTGCTGAAGCTTACAGCTCACATCAACCCTGATGCCCTCCACGTGGACCTTCATCTGCTGGACACATCTGGCAAAGCTCAGAGGTGCTTACCTGGTTTCCCTGATTAATGTAGATGTAAAGATTTTATCAAAGCTCCTGGCGGCCTGGCTTCAAGATGTAATCACAAAATCAATCCACATAGTCTAAGTGGGTATAGACTCACTAAGAAGACATCCCACGGTGTCAGACACTTAATTAAAACACTCTGGATCCCATGCCCCGTATTGATTCTTCTTTTCTATTTCTTAACAGGTGATGCTTCACCTCCTGCTGGTCAAGCCACTTCCCCACCTGAGACTACTGTGGTTTTAGAGCCCTGTAGTTTCCTCAGAGTGCCACCAGGGGGCAGACACGCATCATCCCACTCCCTGGGGAATGGACCAGCACATTAACAGCTACTTCTTTCCACCCACTACCCCCCAGCGACCTTGAAGAGGCAGCTAATCATGTGCTTGGCTGCATTTTGTTTGCTGAGCCCCAAGGTTCTCTTAGCTCCAGGCATCCCTTGAGATCATTGGACTCTGCCTCCTTTCTTCTTTCTCCTACTCTTTGCATCTAAGGTGCAAGGTCAAGCCTTTATCACTCCTGGTTCTTGCCTGCCACATATATTTTTACTGAGAATTCGATGCCTTCACTACTAGGAGTTTGTAAAGAACCTTGTAAAAAGTAGCCCAGGTCAGAGATTACCAACTTACTGCCACTTCATGATTTGGAATACAATTCTGCACAGCCATTATCTGACCTTGAGCAGGCAAATTCATAAAGCCTCATTTTGGCAATTGCCACTTGAGTCATCGATTATTTTTATGGTGGTAGGGGTTCCTGTGGTATGAGGGGAAGAACTAAGTAAGCAGGTCACTATAGAGCAGGAGTTTGGATGAGAACTTGGTGAAAGGGTTCACACATTTGGGAATCTGCCAGAAAGACTTCCAAACACAGTCTTTGAAAATGAGTCCTCTGGCCAGAAGTCTGTGGCATTTGGCTAGACCTGGGCCAGAACTCTAAACAGCAGCCTGGATCCCTGAAGTTCTGGCTACCAAGAAGCAATTCCATTCCTGAGAGCAGCAAGAAGCATTACAGAAACTCAGACCTCATTGGCTAGAGTAACTCAGTCCTCATTGGCCAGAGAAAATCAGACTTCAGTGGCATAGACAAACAAGTGAGGCTTCATTCCTTCAGTCAACATCGATCAAGTATCTATCACATGCCAGACAACAAAATGAAGCAAAAGCAAGCTAAGCTTAATCAGAGGCCCATCACAGAGCGAGGCTGCTCAGGTGGTAATATCCACCTTGGATATCATAGCATTGAGTCCAGTAGGGGGCTAGAATCTCCACAGGCCTGGCTATTACAGACTGAGAATGGTCAGCATGCTGTTTAACTCAGGTGTTTCCTGAGCTGCCTAGGCATTTATTTGAAATAATCGACCCATCCTTTAGAATAAGAGTTCTGTGGACATCGTTTCCTGTAGGAATGCTACTCTGTCTGAACCCAGGACTTTTCACTACATCTTAAGATTCACCCCCTAGACCAGGGTTTTACTTTTCTGTTATAATCAGAAGAAAACTGTGACTATTAGTACTATCATAAACTTGGCCTGGGTTGTATTTGTCTTATACAACTGTCACAATAATAATCTCAATGATAACAATTCATTCCTCTCCCCCACCTCTCTCTCTCTCTTTTAGGCCACTCCCGGGGTTTGATCTCAGGGCCTGGCATTGTCCCTGAGTTTTCTTTTGCTCAAGACTAGTTTGTTCTATGACTTGAGCCACAGCTCCACTTCTGGCCTTACTGGTGATTAATTTGAGACAAGACTCTCATGGAAAGCTTGGAACTGGTGGCTCACACCTGTAATCCTAGCTACTCAGGAGGCTGAGATATGAGGATCTCAGTTCACAGCAGGCCCAGACACAAAAGTCCAAGAGACTTTTATCTCTAGTTAACTACCAGAAAACTGGCAGTGGCAGTGGCATTGTAGCTCAAATAGTAGAGTGATAGCCTTGAGCTGAAGGGCTCAGGGATAGTGCCCAGGCCCAAAGTTCAAGACCCATTGAAAAAAAAAAGAGTCTCATGGACTTCCCTGCTCAGGCTGGCTTTAAATCATGATTCTCAGATCTCAGCCCCCTGCAGTATGAACCACTGGTGCCTGCCTACTTATTTATTTATTTTTATTTGTTTTTTTTTTTTTTTTGCCAGTCCTGGTGACTGAACTCAGGGCCTGAGCACTGTCCTTGGGTTTTCCTCAAGGCTAGTGTTCTACCACTTGAGCCACAGCACCACTTCTAGCTTTTTTTTTCCTATGTATGTGGTACTGAGGAATCAAACCTGGGTCTTCGTACATACTAGGCAAGCACTCTACCAATGGGCCAAGCTCCCAGCCCTATTCATTTTTATATTTTTATGAAAGAAATCTTAAAAGTCAGAAATGCCCATAAAAATCCACATGTGTCAATTGTAATGGCACCTTTTTAGCCATTTTTGTGCATAAAAGTAACAATAAGGTACAGAAAAACTTCTTCAGCTCTTAAATGAATACATTGAAACTTGATATTGAATTTGATCAATAAGAAGAAATTTAACATCTTGAAGTCCAAACTTGAAAAATAAATTGATCTTAGAACCATAAAAGGGTACTTTTAAGAGTCCAGGAAAAGTAACGAGATAGCAGCCCTTCCTCAGGGACTCGAAACAGCATCCATTCAGGTCCAAGGCCCTAGAATTACTACGAATTTCTTGCTGAGAAAGAAGCTACTCTCCCTGCCTGCACTGATGGAGTTGAGAGGAAAATGACACTCTCAAGTCAAGGGTCTCCGTGTTCTGCGGGAACACTAGGAAAATCGACTCAGCACTCAGGGAGTGTCCAGAGAGAGACTGCAGGCTGTTGGATGGGAGGCAGGTGGACCTTGCCAGTCCAGGTCTCCCATTAGGAACTTAAAGAGCTTGGTGGCCTTGGATGGGTATTCAAACCAGAGCTTAGGGCAGCCTGGGAGGAAAGCAATTGTGCGTCATAGAACACAAACCCCACTAGTACATGAGTGAGAAGCAGGGAATGGCCCAGTCAAGGGAAGCAGAGATTCGGGGTCTATATCTGGACAACACCTTCTCCCCAGATTCTCAAGAAATAGTCCTGGACTTAGTTCTTGTGAAGCCACCACAAAGACTAGTTGGAATGGGCTGAAGCCAGATTATCCAACACATGTGAGGGCTAGGATTAGACAGCAATTCCAACATACCCATGCCAACTCGGCCTACCTGGGAACTGAAGTGGAAAGTGACCTGTTTTGCCTTTTCCCCACATGAATCTTCCCCAAGCAGTATTCTCTGAGGCTCCCAAGTCCATCAAGGACTTGGCCCCACTCACTGGAACCACAGATCACCAAGCTGTGCAGATGTTTGCACTGACTGCTTTATTTATTGCAGTATCCTAGAGCTATCCAAATGGATATTTGTCCATTCACCAAATTAATCCTGCCAAAGAAACATTTGCAAAGGGTAACAGCTTCGAAAGATGAGGCAAGGGAAACCCACCTCCAATGAAAATGCATGAATAAGATCAACCAACCAACCAATCGATAGACAGATATTCCCAATTGATTGTAGGACAGAAAGGGAAATCAATTCTAAAGGAATTATAAGGGGAAAAATGAAGGGCAATAATGATTATTTATGAACATGGCCATGTTTATATTTCTTAGGAGTGCTTTGCAACCTTAATGGGCTTAAGAATGCTTCTGAACCTAAGCTGGGACATCCACCCATTCCATAGCTCTAGTGGACCATTGAATGTTCTCATGGCTTTTTCTTGTTCCTCTGGCAAGAAAACTCTAGATGATGCACAATTTCCCTGAAGGTGTAGGAATTGATTGTCAATTCCTAAATTCCAACCTGCTTCAAACTGTATTATCTCATTTAATACTTATAGTAACTTTGAGGGCATCAATGTTGGTATTTTTACGAAAAGAGAGTAAGGGGAACCATTTTCTGAAGGTCTGTCAATGTAGTAGAAGTCTGGGCTTCATGAACAGGGCTTGATTCCTTTACAGAGAGAGTGTTATCTGTGTAATACCTCGCCTTAAGCCTACAGGGTGTTGGCATGCTTAACACCAACCCTCACGAGTGGTTTTTATTTAAAGATGGAAAAATGAAGGCTCTGAAGGAAACTAAGCAACACACAAGATGCTTCAATCCATCCAGTAAATTTAAGCCTCACTTTATGCTAAGCACAGGCCAATGAGAATGAATGTAATTTAGAGGAAGAATTCCCCAAAAGGTCTCAGCCAAAGCAATTTGTATTTTAAAGGACAAAAAAAAATTCTAAGGTAAACATCATAACTCAATCAACCATAATGGTGCATGTATGTGCGCATGTGCACACACGCTACCAGGCTAAGTTTATGTACAGAAGGAGGCAGTGTAGTAATTGTTTGGATGTGCTGCAGATGTATGTAAGCTCATTTTATCAATTAAACTGGCCAGGATACTAATTGCATGCACCACAGCTTCTGGGAAATGCATGCCAAGGCAGAAATACATAAAAATGTCTTTAAGGATATTTCCATGTATGCAGTTGGGAAGTGTAGATGGGAGGTGGATTGTGGTGGTATCCCCTGCTACACAGCATGGAATCTGGTCACTTAAGGAGCCATTTATGGGTTCTTACCATCCCTAGTCATGCAGGGAACTTTAGGGAAAGCATATATAAAGTAAATGCAATATAAACAAGATAATACACTTTTCTCGACTCTGGGTCTGCTGTTTTGCAGGAACCCCAGCTGTTCTCAGTCTCCTCCAGCGATGCTAAGTAGGAGCAAGGGTTGGGTTCTTAACCCATTAAAGTGATAAAAAAAAAAAAAAAGGCAAGTCCGACACCGGTGGCTCATGCCTGTAATCCTAACTACTCAGTAGATTGACATCTGAGGATTGTGAGGGTCAGGAAAATCTTAT
This sequence comes from Megascapheus bottae, assembly GCF_031878675.1. NCBI lineage: Eukaryota > Metazoa > Chordata > Mammalia > Rodentia > Geomyidae > Megascapheus > Megascapheus bottae. The sequence continues at coordinate 52,271,383 of NC_143519.1, read as the reverse complement.
CTATCACCAATAAACCACTCAGAAAAAAAAGCTACAAGTGGGGTTGTAGCTCAAGTGTAAAGCGTTAGCCTTGAGTACAAAGAGGCTCAGGGACAGAGCCCGGGCCCTGAGTTCAAGCCTTAGGACTAGTGAAAAAGAAAAAGAAAAAAATTAAAATGCAGCCAAGCCAGGCACTGGTGGTTCACAGCTGAAATCCTAGCTACTCAGGAGGCTGATAGCTGAGGATCACAGTTCGAAACCAGCCTGGGCTAGAAAGTTTGTGAAACTCTTATCTCCATCAATGAGCCAAAAGCCAGAAGTGGAACTATGGCTCAAGTGGTAGAGCACTAGCCTTAACATAAAAGCTCAGTATTTCAGCTACAGTACTTCAGGTCTGGTACACACACACACACAAAGGCAAGTAAACAGAATATGTGAATTCCATAGTAAAAGGAAGTAGGAGAAAGGAATGTAGAGGTTATCTTGGTTCAGAGAGGTAACCTCAAAAGGACAGAGTCCAGTGAACCGCTCTTACAGTACATGGCTCCTCCCATCCATGTCTCCATCTCTGGTATTTACACTGACTGCATAATTAATGTCTAGTGCATGCTGCCTCCGCCTCCCAGCTCTTTTCATTGGTTAAGTAAACACCCAGAGCCTTGTGGGAGGAAGAAGCATTTGAACAGACTCTAAAGGCATCATGGGAATGAGAAATTCCTCCATAGGCCACATGTTATCTGCCACCGTTCTGTCTGCTACATTTTCTTTCCCTCACCAGAGTCCAGGCAGATTTACCAGCTCAGGTCCACATCAGGTCCCTGTCTGCAGCAGCTGCTTCAGCCCTGCTCCTTAGCAAGCTGCTGACCTGCAGTCCCTCTCCAGCTGGAAGCTGCTCTGGTTGCCACTCAGCTGCCCCTGTTCCTTGTCCCTGTCCTGATCCAGAGACTGGCCTCAGGGGCCATCCTGCCTTTAACACATGGCCTCTTTCCTTCCAGAGGTCACAGGAGACCGAGCTCAGAGCGCACCATCTTACAGGGATTTTAATGAAACAGCTCTTCTATTTATTTGTGTTGTTGTCTCTGTTGCCTGGGGCCATGGCACTGGTCCCAGAGTGAAGAGGTTTAGGGGGTGGGGGGAAGGGCAGGACAGGCACTATACTTCCTTCTCAATCACCTAGCCCAGCCCACTCCTAATCCCTATCCTGAACAAATCCTGAATCTTTCCCAATCTTCCCATCCCCCTCACCCCCTTTCAGATTCATCTCAGTCCTGGGGTTCAAACTGTTTTTTATGGATCTCTACAATCCATACCAGAAATAAACAGGTTTTCCCAAATGCCAGCCATTCCAACAGAAGAAAAACAAAGGTCAGTCAGTCACGTGGGTGTGAAGAACACAAAGCCCAGAACACACCCTGGATTAAGCCCTCACCAACTCCAACTGGGGAGCACCAGCTTCTTAAAGAGATGGTGGGAAATCCAGTCTGCCCCCAGAGGGATGGGTGGTGGTTTCAAACTCAGGTTCCAAGAAGCTTTCCTATTGTTACAGCTGCACTATGCACTTGGTAAAATAAAATATGCTATTGCTTGATGCTTAAATTTCAGAGAAAGAGGTTTGAGAGTAGAAAAATAATTGTATTACCTCATTACTTCAGACTAAAAGAGAAAAAAATGTTATTTTAAAAGGTTTACAGGCTGGCTGGTAGAAGAAGAACAGGAAGAAGAAGAAAAAGAAGAAGAAGGAGAAGGAGAAGGGAGAAGGAGAAGGAGAAGGAGAAGGAGAAGAAGAAGAAGAAGAAGAAGAAGAAGAAGAAGAAGAAGAAGAAGAAGAAGAGGAGGAAGAAGAAGAAGAAGAAGGTGGTGGAAGAGGAGAGGAAAGTTAATAGCAACTTTTGTTTGCAAGTTTTTGTGAGGACATATATTTTATTTATTTAGGATAAACAACAAAATCTGGGATTGATAGTTCATCAATCAATTCTTTAAATGATAAAAAATCAGAAGTAGGATTTCAAGTGAAAGAGATGACAGGGCCAACCAATCCTCCTTCCTAGAAAGCTCTGATACTTTGAAATAAATGTGCTTTCCAGATGACAGGCAAAACATTTTCTCTCATTCGTCACTTATTTTATTGAATGCCTGCTGTGTGCTGCAAAAGGAGGCTCCAGAGCAAAAACCCAGTTTCCTAGAAGAGCCTAGAATGAAAGGTGTAACCTGTCATTTTTAAAAAACTGGGTAAAAGAGCACCCAGCAGAGAGGGTCAGGCTTCCAGCCTCCCACCCCTCTAGCAGTACTGATACAACCTTTTGTAATGTCTAAGTTAGCTGAGTCAGTGGCTGCTAAGAAGGAAGCCTCATTTGGTTTGCCCCTCCCCATCTCCTGTGATAGAAAACCATTCTGCCCCACAATGAGAATTCATCTGCAAACATTAAACATTGGCCTCCTGCTCTTTGCATCTCCCTACAGTCCTAGGCACTGGAGATGCATACAAGCAGAAGTAGGGTATGGCTTTTCCTACCAAGACATTTACAGAGGCCTAGGGGCCAGCTCAGGATAAATACCCAGTAATGATGGCTCCTTTTCCTGCTGGAACCGTTCAGATAAGAGGGATTCTGAAACTTGGATGAGTTTCTAGTCCAGCACCATTTCGGCTGGCCTCAATTAACCAACATGATGATACCACCAGGACTGGTGCTTTGGCTAAGTGGGGTCAACTGCCCTGTGGGTGGAAGCAGGGTGAGGGCTTCTCAGTGAGGACCCTGTAATACAGCAACATCTCCAGAGAAGACCTGTGATCTATCCCCTGCTGAGGCCCCAGATTAGCTAGAGATTTTCCCCAGGACATTCAGTGTGAACAAGCAGAGTACTGGCTGTGACGAGGTGTAATATGTCCTTGAAAACAACAACTGTTTCTGAAAATTGGAAAAGCACTGACTGTTGAGAAGCCAATTTGATGTGCAGGAAGCAGGGTCCATGTAGAGACCACAGGGACTGGCAGACAGCTTTCTCTGAGTCTCAGTTCAGGCCAGCGGATGGACAAAACACAGAGCCAGTGTTCACCGTCACCAGTTATATGAAGGTTGTTAAGTATTGCACAATAAGAGCTGAGGATGTAGTTGAGTGGTAAACAAAAACACAACAGCGTTATGAGCAACAAAAACAAATCTAGGTAAGGGCTTAGGCTATGTAGGCGTTGAAGAGCTCAAGTGACTATTTTTTTTCACAATAATAACACTGGGTTCCACGTTTTACTGTGAAAAGAAGTGCACGGGTGGGAAGCGGCTCCAGCCAGCCCATCCCGCTCTGTGGGGCTGATTGCTTTTCTCAGAAAGTGTTGCTCTTCTCAGGCAGCTCTCAAGGCTCCAAGCTTTGTGCTTCCACCCTGACCCCAATCGGCCCTCCAACTCTTTACATGATCCACCCATCTCACGCCCTCCTGGGCTGGCCCTGTCTTCTCCCACAGCACCCCACCCACACAGACAGGGCAGGGTGTTGTTCTGAATGTCCAGCATCCACTGAGGCCTCTGAGGCAGCTCCCTCCACCCCTGGATGCTGTTTTACATACCACACCCCAGCAGGCATAGCAACTTCAGCCATCCACTCCCACAGCCATTCACAGACTTTTAGCAGCACTTAGCTGTTCCTGAAGACCCGACCCCCGCAGCCCCACACTCCATCTTCCCATATGCTGGCCACAAAGCCCCATTTCTCCCTTCACGGCCTCTTGGACTCCCCCAGTCCTTCCTTACCTAGAGGCCAGCTCTGCACCCTGGCCACACTCTCACCTCTACTTCCTTCCTTACCCAGTGTTCCTCCATCCCCACCTAGTTAGGACACTGTGCTTATCAGATCAGTCCCTTCCCTGGCTATCTGAGGGCTCTGGGGATTGTGGGAGAAAAGCCCATAAGCCAATACAGTAAGGAGGAGCAGGCCAGGCCTCTCACCTCTCCTCCAGCAGGAACTCACCTCCTGCCTCACAGAAAACATGCCCCTCTAGGGTGATAGCCTTGAGCTGAAGAGTTCAAAGACAGCGCCCAGGCCCAGAGTCCAAGCCTCACAAACAAAGGACAAAACAAAACAAAATAAAAACAAACAAAAATGAAAAGGTTTTCCTGGCTTCAAACTAAGTAGCTAGGCTTACAGGAATTAGCCAACAGTACCTAGCTATCCTGTTCAGTTTCTACATTAGAAAACAAATTTTTTACTCTAATTTTGTCTTTGTTATATTTGCCTTTTATGTGAAAAACTGCAAAATGTATCAGTCACATCAACCGGATGTGGCTGGATGTCTGCGGTACTTCTATGGTGTCTCTTTATTTATTAAATTAACTTAGCTGTGCTAAAGGAAGGATTAACTGAGACAATATTTAAAAACACATTTAGTAGAGGTCCTGAAACATAATAAAAGTAGTATGCAGTAACTGGTTATTATGATTTAAAAAAAAGAAAGAAAGAAAAGAAAAGGGCAGGTGCAGTGGCTCACACCTATAATCCTAGCTACTCAAGAGGCTGAGATCTGAGGATCAAGGTTCAAAGCCAGCCTGGGACAAAGGTCCTGAGACTCTTATCTCCAATTAACCTCTAGAAAATGGGAAGTGGGGCTTGTCTTAAGGTTAGGGTGGCAGCCTTGAGCTGAAGAGCTCAGGGCCGGGTTCAATCCCCAGGACCCACAAAAAGGAAGAAAGAAGAAAGAAAAAGAAAGAGAGAGAAAGAGAAAGAGAGAGAGAGAGAGAGAGAGAGAGGAGAGAGAGAGAGAGAGAGAGAGAGAGAGAGAGAGAGAGAGACAGAGAGAGAGAGAGACAGAGAGAGACAGAGAGAGATAGAGAGAAAAGTAAAGAAAAAATGACCCGAAGGAAAACATCTTATCTTCTAATCAACTGACACCCCCTCCTCCAGATTCATCAACTCTACCCTGTCCACTTCTTCTGTCTGGTGTCCTAGGAAAAAGCCCCTCCTTATCACAGATTTTCCCAAATCCTTTCCCTGGTATCTTCTGCTCTACCAAATAGCTTCCTTCTCAAAGGGGTCATGTCTTTTCTGATTCCATCTCACATCAGTGTTGGGGGTGGGGAGGAAAACTCAGTGGTCAGCCAGGGATTCTTGAACCTATGTCTGTTAAAGGGCTGAAGCACTATTTGTGTGTGTGTGTGTGTGTGTGTGTGTGTGTGTGTGTGTGTGTGTACACACATGTGCAAACTTGTGTGCATTCACGCAACTACTGGGGTTTAAACTCAGAACCTGAGCCCTATGGCTCTACCACTTGAGCCACAGCTCCTCTTCTGACCTTTTGGTGGCTGACTGGAAAGAGGAGTCTCGTGGATTTTCCTTTCCTAGGGTAGCTTCCAACCGTGGTCCTGGGATCTCTCTCAGTCTCTTGAGTAGCTAGGATTACAAGTATGAGCCATCATCACCTGACTATCATTACTAGATATCCAATCACCCTCCAGCTTTGTAAGAATTTCTCAGCTGACTGTGTCCGAGCCACAAAGCATCCTCAGGAGATAGATTTTTCTTTTTTCTACTCATGAGGTCTGGTCAACCAGCCTGGAGATTTCCATTCTTCAGATTGTGGGTGGAGTCTCACAGTGCTCTCCGGGAGAGCCTGGGGAAAGTCACAGGGAACTGAGCCTGGACTGAGGCTGACTTTGAAGACAACACTTTTGATCAAGAAATCCAGCAGGTAAAAGTGAATGTCAGGATGGCTACTAGTGGCTTCGCTCTGTAATTCTAGCTACTGAGGAGGCTGAGAGCTGAGAGGACTGTGGTACAAAGCCAGCCTGCACAAGAAAGTCCAGGAAACTCTCTTATCTCCAAAACACTCAAAAAAAAGTAAAAAAGGAAATGGAGCTGTGGTTCAAGTGGTAGAGTGCTAGCCTTGAGCAAAAAAGCTCAGTGACAACACCCAGGCCACAAGTTCAAGCCCCTGGACTGGAAAAACAAAAACAAAAGTGGATGGCAATCTATAATGAGAACTGTGTGGAGAAAGGAAGGGATGGAGCAAATGAATGTGCTCTTCTGGACTAGAGCCATCCTCCTTTACATGCCTTATTTGATTCTCCTGACATACTGCCAAGACAACAACAACAACACAATCTTACACCTATTTAAAACCCTTTAAGTGGTTCATGCCTGTAGTCCGTTACTCCAGAGGCAGAGATCTAGAGAATTTCAGTTTAAGGTCAGCTTTAAGACTTCATCTCAACAAATGAGCTAGAAGTGGTGGCACAGATGTATACTCTTCCCCTTGAAGGGGGCACAGTAAGGAGGATCACTGTCTAAAATGTGTTTGGAGCAAAAATATAAGAACGTACCTGAGGGGTGCAGCAGAATGAGCATCAGCCTAGCAAATGCAAAGCTCTGAGTTCAAAGCCGAGTCCAGAAAAAATTAATAATAGCATATAGGTGTGGGAGAGGAAAGCTGATAAATAGATGGCAGCTTTAGAACGATCTGTCGGTACTGAGGTAGACTATTTTGGAGGAGTCTAATTCCCCCAGCTTTCTCTTACAAGAACAAAATACTAGTCTGTTTTCTCTCTCTCTCTCTCTCTCTCTCTCTCTCTCTCTCTCTCTCTCTCTCTCTCTCTCTCTCTCTCTCTCTCTCTTTCTCTCCTCTCTCTCCTCTCTCTTTCTCTCTCTCTCCCTTCCTCTCTCCTTTCCTCCCTCTCTCTTCCCCCTTTCTTCTCTCACTTGGCAAGTGTATGGCAGATGTTTGAAAGTTAATAAACATAGTAAGTTTTGTGATCTCTGTTGTTAATCATACAAAAAAAAATCCCGACAATTTGATCTTACGTTTCTTTTTTGGTTTGGGGGTGTTTTTTTTTTTTTTGCCTTAGAAAACTGTATCAGTTGTTAGTCTTATATACCTGTTTCTGTCTATCTCTTGTGATCTTTAAGAGCTATTTCCTGGGGTCGGGAGTTTGGCCTAGTGGTTAAAGTGCTTGCCTAGCATGCATGAAGACCCGGGTTCGATTCTTCGGTACCACATACATATCAAAAAGCCGGAAGTGGTGCTGAGGCTCAAGTGGTAGAGCTCTAGCCTTGAGAAAGTCCAAGGACAGTGCTCAGGCCCTGAGCTCAAGCCCAGGACTGGCAAAAAAAAAAAAAAAAAAAAAAAAAAAAAAGAGCTATTTCCTGGCTTGGATCATCCTTTTTTTATTTTTATTTTTTGGTCAGTTGTGAGGCTTGAAATCTAGGCATTGGTGCTGTCCCTGAGCTCTTTAGCTCAAGCCTAGCACTCTACCACTTGAGCCACAGTACCACTTCCCATTTTCTGGTCATCTTAGGAACTTTTGTACCCAGGCTGGCTTTGAACTATAATCCTCAGACGTCAATCTCCTGAGTAGTTAGGATTACAGGCATGAGCCACCAGCACCCAGCTGGATTATTCTTTCGTGTATTTCTTGGACCTTGTGCTGTGCTGTCTCCATTGTTACCATCTTGCTGCACCCTTCCTCTGCTGAACTGGAGCATGGCTCATGATAGGCAACAGCTGAGAGTCTCCTCTGTGTGAACCAAAACATCCAGGAAGGTTCTGGGCATCCCTTCAAGGGAAGCCGGGCAGCTCAAGGAGCCACATCCCCACTTCAGATTTGTCTGTACCCAAGACACACGGGATCCCGATGAGCCTGCCAAATCCCCACAAACACATTTGGGGCCTATCTTTTTGAAAGAAAATGATACTCATGCAGGCAGGTGGTACTATTTTGGAGAACATTTTTATGTGCAATTTAGAGTGCACAGTCTACACACAAGTCAGACAGAAATAATCAGTTTAATGTGTGTCTGCACCATCATGTGGTCAAGCTTTAGGTGAGAGCAGATTTACACACCAAAATCAAAAGGAAATAGCGGGAGCCGTCTTCTGCTACATTCCATGACAATAAATGGCCATGTGATGGAGGGCTGCCAAGCTGACCCCCCTCTCATTGTATTCCTTCTCAGAAAGTGCTGGAGTTTGAAAGAAAATTCACTTCCAACATGTGTGAGTGCATCTATTAAATATAGATTTTGATTAGCAGCAGGCATGTGTAAACAAAGATCCCAGGCAGACAATGAAATGTATCAGGCAGTTTTCCTTAAAAATGAAGTGCATGGGAATTTACAGGAATTCTTGAGCAGTGAAATCTTGATTCTCTGAGCATGTTCTACAGGAGAGGTTCAATTCACAAAGCTTAATTTCTCTGTCATACAGCATTTGCCATTGCAAGTTATTGTTAAAGAAAAAGAGGAGCTGTTTGCTTAGGAACTAGGATGATAAGGAAGCAATAGTCGAATACTGTTTTTAAGGTCTGCAATATATCTTCAGCAAGTTCAGCTTGCAAGTGAATTCTTTGCAAAAGCAACACACCAGACAGGCACTGGTGGCTCACACCTGTAATCCTAGCTACACAACAGGTGGTTAATATCTGAAGGCTGAAGTTCAAAGCCAGTTGGGAAAGCCCATGAGACTCTTATCTCCAATTAACCAGCAAAAAGCCAGACGTGGAGGTGTGGCTTGAGTGCTGGAGAGCTAATCTTGAGTGAAAAAAGCTAAGGGAACAACAACCAGGCCATGAGTTTAAGTCCCAGTCCCAGTGTACATATGCATTCACACACACACACACCACAACTACGAATGGAACTGTTCAATGTGAATGAACAAAGAGATGGAAATGCCTAGTACATACCATGAGAAATCTACACACAGGACAATATTCCAAAGATGCAGCACATGTCATCCAAACACCACTGAATCAGTGGGGAATGTCTGCTTCTTTACCTGTTAGCACTGGAGAGAAGAAGCTTTGAGATTAAAGAGTAACACTCTACCTTCCACATGGAATAACTGTGATAGGGAATTTTTGTTTCTTTGTTTGTTTTGAAGCAAAACTATAGTCTTCTTTCAGTGCTGAATTTGTCCTTGAGGTCTGAAAAGAGGAGGAGAAGGAAGGGGAGGACTCTGAGAGCCAAGCAGGCGAAGGCCACACTTTCAACACATGTGTTCTCATTTATCAAGGGGCAGCACTCGGGTGTGAAGGGGGAAAATACCAGAGGTGAAAAGATTCAAGGAGATCAAATTATTTCTCCATTTGTCTCAAAAGGAAAGGGGGGAGGAAATAAAGAGGGAAAGAAAATCATTTCCTGATGTGGCTGTCCCATGCAACCTGAGGGCAAGGGTGAGTGAGAGAGGAGTGACTTTATTTTCCAGAGCCTGTCGCCCCAGGGTGTCCTGAACCTCTCAGGGTGCCCACTGTGGCTGTGGAATTTGGAAACAGCAGAGGCAGAGTAGAAGTCCGTGGGTGTCTATTGTTCTCATTTCTCACCTCAGTCATCCTCAGCTCACCTGAGTGAGGGGGGCAGAAAAGAGTTTGTCAGGGTATATTACATGTATTGTCCCTCTCCCCACATGCACACACAAGCCTACAAAATAGGTATGATGGTATGATTGTCCCAATTCCATACAGATGTAAGAATTTCCCGTACCATATAGATGTATAGATCTCAAGTGGTTGAACAAAACCATCTCCACACTGCATTTTCATTGGTGATCTAATCACCAATGCATCTTCTTAAGATAGATTTTTGTTACCTTTAAGTCACTGTGTAAGAGTTGCCATCCAACAAGTTTATGAGTACAGTACATCCTGATAGGCATCTCCCAGCTTCTCCATCCCTCCCAACTCCACCCATTGCCTCAGATTACACCGTTCTAGGTTCATGTCTGCACATCAAATATCATGACTGCATTTGCCACTCTTCCTGTCTCCATTTGTCTGTTCCCTCCTCTCCACCTCACCCACTCTCCCTGACAGTCCATGTTTCAGCTTCCTGGTACTCATTTGGTTAAACTGCAAGTTTAACATCATCGCAATCCTCGCTACATATACCATACTTCTGCTAACATGGTTTGTGTATAATGGAAATAACCCTGTGCATGACATGTATATATAAATGTGTGTATATACATATGTATGTGTATATACATACATTTGTATATACATACATGTGTATGTGTACATATATATGTGTATATATATCTATATTTGTAATTTAGACCTACCTTCCACACATGACAGAAACCATGCAGCCTTTGTCTCTCTCTCTCTCTCTGAGCCTGGCTTCACTTAGCATAATTAAAAAGCTTCATGCATATTATGGGACTCAATGGAAGTGGCACAGCCAGCAACAGGGCTGGGATGGCAAGAGCCCACGTGCACAGGCACCAGACTCTTAGTCCATTCCCCTGCTTCCCTATGCCTGCCCCTGAAAAAGAAGTGGGACATTCTGAGGTTCTGACAGCATCCTAGGATAAAGGACACCATGATCTCCCTCCACCACTAAAATGTTATTAAATAGGAAAATTGAATGGGTTCGATGGATCCTCTGAAGTGGGGAAAAGTGAGAGCAACACATTGAGACTCATTTGTGTAACAGGCACTGTGCTTGTGAGATGAGGGGAAACAGAGCCAGAGCTAGGGGCCCCCTAATTCTGCTACACCACTGTGGAGTCATCACTCACCACCCACTGAAGACCAGGCCAGCAAGGCTCCTCTGGTCAACTTAGCTGTACCATGACCTTTGACACTTACTGATGAGCAGTTGATTGGCCAAGTTCACAGCATACTTGGGGGTGGGGGGGGCCTGAGGAAGCCTCGAGGCTGCTCATTTCATAGGTCCAGGCTCCTGCCACCTTCCAGAAGAGGAAGCTTGAGGAGTGGATAGGTAGAGTCAGCAAAGAAATCAGTGCAGGTCTGAAATGTCATTCCATCCCAGTGAGTGACCCCAAACCATAGGCTTGTTTAGCCCCCACTCCACCCAAGTAGCCCCAATAGAAAGTCCCAGAAAGCTAGCAGCCAGACCCAGAATCAGTTGCTGGTGACCCTGGGTTCAGAATTTAGGATTTGTTCTGGTCAGCAGTTTTCAAGATGGTTCTGGGGCTGCTTGCATCTTGGAATTTATAGTCTTTGTAACATACCTGCACCTTGACACAGACACACAGGTAATACATATAACTTATATGTAATTCATGTAATAGTGCAGAACATACAATATACCATACAACAAAAGTGATGGTGGAGACATCTAAAGGTTAGGTGAGAAGAATCTATAGGTTGGCACCAGTGGCTCATGCCAGTAATCATGCCTAGCCACTTACTGGGAAGGCAGAGATTGGGAGGATAGAAGTTTCAGGCTATTCTAGGCAAAAAGTTCATGAAATTCTGGTCTCAGTAGGGAAAGTTAGGTGTGGTAGGGTATGCCTGTTACTCCAGCTATTTCAGGAAATGTAAATAGGTGGCTGTTAATTGGCTCTAGAATAACCTAAGAATGGGGTGGTAGGAAGGGAAGGGAGGGAGGAAAAGAGAAGGAGAGAGGAGAGAGAAGAAGAGAGAGAAGCTTATTTAAAAAAAAAATAACCAAAGCAGCTGAGCAAGGTGGCTTACTCCTGTAATCCTAGCTACTCAGGAGCCTGAGCACTAAAGAATGTGAGACTCTTGTCTCCAAATAATCACTGGAAACTAGGAAGTGGGGCTGTAGCTTAAGGAGTAGAACGGTAGCCTTGAGCTGAAGGCACAAGTGATAGAGTGCCAGCATTGAGCAAAACAGCTCAGGGACAGCTCAGGCCCAGAGTTCAAGCCCCATGAACCACAAAAATAAATAAATAACCAAAGCAAATGATATAGGGTTGTTTATACCCAAAGCAATAGAGTGCTTGCTTACTAAACATGAGATGCTGAGTTTAATCGCCAGTGCCATGAAGAAGAAGAAGAAGAAGAAGAAGAAGAAGAAGAAGAAGAAGAAGAAGAAGAAGAAGAAGAAGAAGAAGAAGAAGAAAAGAAAGAAGAAGAAGAAGAAGAGGAAAAAGAAAGAGAAGGAGAAGGAGAGGGAGAGGAAGAGGAAGGAGGAGGAGGAGGAGGCAAGCAAGCGAGAGGGAAGAAAAGGAAGGTAGCTTTTCAGCATAAGCTCTTTCTCAGTCATTTACTCTATGTGTGGAAAACCAACCCCATTGCATCCTGGAGAACTTTTCAGTGAATTTCATATCCAGTTATCAAATGGTCATTGTATCCAGTATGCAGTTGTTACTAGGAAATAATGTTTGATTTCCCAGGGCAGGGCTCATATGTGAGGAACTAGAGAGGAGAAAACTTGCCAGCAGCTATTGAAAGTACAATTTTCATATTTTAGCCGGGCTCAGCCACCATCCTGCCTGACACCTGGATGAGCTAGTCTCAATTCCTAGTTCATGGAAACGATGAAAAATAGAATTCTGGAGTCATATCTTACAACTTATTACACAATGATTGACTAATCCATCTGTCTTTATAATTCACCCTTTTTTAAAATTTTATTTTTATACATTGCTTCAGCAAATATCAAAAATATACAAAAAACAGTCTAGGCTTTGAGTTAGGGGATTTCCAAAAAGATGGAATCAGTAGAGAACTTACAAGTATAGCTTAGTAGTCACAATCCAGGGAGGAAATGATGCTTCCAATGAATGGAGAAGACTCGTGTGTGTGTGTGTGTGTGTGTGTGTGTGTGTGTGTGTGTGTGTCCCACTACAGGGACTTAAACTCAAAACTTTGTGCTCTTGCTTAGCTGTTATCACTCAAAGGTGGCATGCTGTCATGAGACCTGGGCAGAATTTTTTCTCGTTAATCAGAGATAAGAGTGGCATCCTCAGATCTCAGCTCCCAGAGTAAGTAGGATTACAGATGTGAATCATCAGAATCTGGATAAGGCTGATGTTTTTGACACCAGAAATGATTATCTAACCATCCCTAAGGCTGGGAGTCTGGCCTCAAGATGTCTTAGGGTTGCTTGCTTCTGAGGCTGTTCACGAGGATGTGTTCCAGGCCCTTTGAAACCACTGCTGGTTTCTGGTGGTCGATTCCGTGGCTTTCCTTTGCTTCTGTGTGGCCCCCATGTGCCTCTGGCTCCATCTTCACACGGTGCTCTCTCTGTCTGTGTGCCATCTGTCTCATACTTCTCCTTTTCATAAGGACACTGGTCATATTAAATTAGGGCCAGTCCTAAATGACTTCATCTTGACTACATTTCTAAAGCCCCTGTTTCCAAGATAAGATGGCCAGTTCTGGTACTATGTAAGCTCCAACATGTCTTTCTGGAATGAATAATTCCAGTGATAGAAGGGATGCAGGTTAGATTAAGGAACGTCTTTTAGAATCACCCAGAAGTCTCTGAATAATTAGCGTCTAGAGGACCTTTAGGCTTGACCTGGACAGCTAGTGTCATGAAAGCAGTGATTCTTTTAGCATTAGTGGGGAAAGCCATGTTATCATCTCCATATTTGTTTCTGTTTCAGTTGAATACTTGTTTTCTCCAGCTGCTATAACAAAACAGCATGAACTAGATCAGTCAAAAAGAACAGAAATACATTTTTTCACATATCAGGAGGCTACAAAGTACACATCAAAGTGCCTGCAGGGACTTTTCTCCTGAGGTCTCTCCTAATGGCTTCCCAATAAGCATCTTAAGACTCCTGTGTGTTCACCTGTTCTTTAACTTGTGTGTAGTCTCGGGTACCTTGGGGATGTCTTCCTGTTAAGAGGACACCAAACTTTACCTATGAAAGGAAACTGAGTCATGAGGGTATCAGTATAAAGAAAAGGCACAAAGCAAACTCAACAGGCCAACAGACTTTATTTGGGAGTGAAGGTGTGGAAGGGTGACTAAGTCTCCTTCAGCATGACGGAAGGGAAAATGGCATACCCTGCTCCTCTTTCCCCACAAACTAGGGCTCTTTAAGTATTAGGTAAAAAGAGTAAAGTCAGTGTGGGGGGGAAGATAGAAGCTGGGTGAGAAGGGAGTGGGGTGGATGAACAATGTTGTTTTGCCTTAAGAGTTTTAAGATTTTAATAGTGTCAGCATCAGATGTGGCCTTAGTGTCAGGCTCCTTTCTAAGCCACTGGTTCATTTGTTCAAGAGGAAGGGGAGGAGAGATGGTGGTGTGGGTCTGTAGCAAGGACCATTCTAAGATCTGGCTGTCACAGGGGAAGCCAGTACTCCAGGTGCTCTAGGTTCATCATTATCATTTTAGCTCAATTTGGTAGTGGTGGTAATGGTGTCTGAACTCAAGGTGTGGTGCTTTACCTCAGCCAACTTGTAGTCTTCAGTTACTTGTAGCTTTACTTTGTTTCTTACATAAAATCCTGAGTTTGGGCCCAGGGCCAGCCTTAGGCCAGAATCTTCCAACCTATGCCTTCCTACGGGGTTACTGGCATAAGCCACTTTGCCCAACATAGTTATTTAATACCTGATTTCTAAATGCAGTTAACATTCTAGAGTCCTGGGGGAATTAGCATTAGATTTTTAGGATTGGGACACAATGTTGAAAATAGTTAAGAGCTATAGAGGAAAGCAGCCATTATTTATTTAGGACCAAGATGGCATTTTTAATTTGGTCATTAAGATTAGCCGACAAATGTCTTCCTTTGGAGATTTTTTTTTTAATTACAAGGCCATCCAAGGATGTTCCTTGACCCTTTAAAGGCTCTGTTGAACCCATAGAATTTTGATGGTACAACCCCCTTTCTTCCCAGTTTCTCCCCTCCTCCCTGGGTCTCAGGCATAAGCTTTGAGGGGTGGCTCTCTCCTGTCAGGGTAGAGTGACTGTCAGCCCCAAAGGGCCCAGCCAAAAAAAAAAAAAAGACTTCTGTTTTGATTCTTCGTTTTCTCACATTTTCTCTTCAAAACTAGCCTGTCTTATATCTTCCTTTCTTATTTTTGTTTCTAACCCCCTCTGTTGCTCTTCAATGTCGTTTTAAAGTGAAAACACATGGCTGCAAACCCAGACTGCTCCATTTACTCAGGTGCACCTACTTATTCAATTTAAACTGGAAGGCTAGTTTACAAACTTTCAAAAATACGTCCTGGCCCAATGAGGAGAACTGTATAAACACAGGTCTAATTTCACTTCTACTTCTTTTGTTTCCTTCTCTCTCTCTTACAAATGGCCTTCCTAGAATAAAAAACAGAACATAAGAGTAGACACACACACACACACACACACACACACACACACACACACCACACACACCTTTTTTTTTTTTTTGGAAGTCTCCTGATTCCTAATTCTGTGACATTATAAACAGATCTAGACCAGAAACAGAATCTTGAAGAGATAGTTTCCAGAAAACTGTCAATTAACATTAGAGATGTCCTTCAACACAAAAGACAGAGGATTGGATTAGAAATGACCAAGTGAACCCTTCTTTCTTTTCTCTTCATGAATAAAACACTGACACTGGTTCCTCTGTTATTCTGAATCCCTTTGGGAAGAAAAAGGAAGACAGCATCAGAAAATAGGACAGAGGAAATAATTTTGGCAATCCAGCTTTTTATATTGGTATGGAGGAATCAAAATAGGAAAATGAATTACCCATGGGAAATTAAGAATATATTCAAGTTCCTTTCTCCTAAAATAACCAGTCTTGCTCTCCTTTAAATTCTTTGGCCTTCTCTTGAACAAGTTGTGCTGGCAGAACTCGTTAAGCACCTGCAGAAAACTAAAGTTGGATCCTTCTTTGTCATCCTGAACTAGAATTAACTCCAAATGGATCAGACCTGGAGGTAAAACCCGACACACTGAAAACTTTACAAGAAGGAATAGGAGATACACTAGACCTCCTTGGCACAGGTCGAAACTTTCTTAATAAGGACCAAGAATCACAACAAATCAGAGAAAGGCTGGATAAGTGGGACTGCATTAAACTGCAGAGCTTCTGTATGGCAAAGGACATAGCTAGCAAACTAAATAGAGAGCCCACAGAGTGGAAGAAGATCTTCACTAACCATACAACAGACAAAGGCCTCATGTCTAAAATATATCAACAACTCAAAAAATTGAATCAATCCAAAACTAATCTCCAAAGTAACAACCATCCCATTAAAAGATGGGCCAAAGACTTAAAGAGAGTCTTCTCTGAAGAAGAAACAAAAATGGCCTATAGACACATGAAGAAATGCTCAACATCTCTGGTCATAAAAGAAATGCAAAGCAAAACAACTCTAAGATTCCACCTCACTCCAGTTAGAATGGCCAGGATCAGGAAAACTAATAACAACAGATGTTGGAGGGGATGTGGCCAGGAGGGATCACTACTGCACTGTTGGTGGGAGTGCAAACTCGTTCAACCACTATGGAAAGCAGTATGGCAGTTCCTCAAAAGACTAAACATAGACCTCCCCTATGACCCAGCAATTCCACTACTTGGCATTTACCCAATCATCCAGAAACAAGGGCATACTAAATCCACTAGCACAATGATGTTCATTGCAGCACTCTTTACCATAGCAAAGATATGGAACAAACCTAGATGTCCCTCAGTTGCTGAATGGATCAACAAGATGTGGTATTTGTACACAATGGAATTCTATGCTGCTGACAGAAAGAATGACATTGCCCCATTTGTTGGGAAATGGAAAGACTTAGAAAAGATCATATTAAGTGAAGTAAGCCAGACTCAAAGGAACTTAGGCTCAATGGTTTCCCTCATTTGTCATAATCAGTAGAAACCTTGGGCTCTACTAGCAGAGATTTACAATAGAGCAAAACCTTGATACAAAAGGCCATATAGTATGATGCTAAATGAAAGGACCTCTAGGATATAGAAACAAAAGCCATATAACGAATGATTGTTGTCCTTAAGGTACTATGTTATCTCTCATCTCTTTTGCTGTCCCTTGACTATCTCATATTGTTACAGTGTCTCACTTTGTTATCTGATATATTGAATTTATTTGTATTTGGTTATTTGAAATTGGATAGGGAAGGGGGGAAACAAGATGAGGGGTGGGGATGGGGGGAGGGAAATGGGTACCAAGACATGTGAAAGGGTATCAATGTATTGGAATTAATGCACCATCTATCTGGCAAATATCATGCAACCCTTCTGTTAATTACAATAAAAAATATATGAAAAAAAGAAATAATTCTAACTCATCTGACCCAAGTAAAAAAAAAAAAAAGAAAAATTGCAGTTTTTTTTTAGTTGTCGTTAGCATTCTGTATTCTTTCCCCATGCTTCTCTAGGTAAACACATTCTGATGTCCTTGTGAGTAATTAGAGTGTGTAATGTAATTTTGTCTTGAATTTTATTTTGAAGCTTTGCAGCTGGGCAAGGGAGCTTAGCAGGGAAGATAGGAAAAGTGTACATCTGTGAGGGTAGGAACATGACCAGAAGTATGTGAGTCCCCGGTCCTCAGTTTCCCACCCCGTTCTCAAGACATCTTGCTGCCATCGCAGATGGCATGGTATGTATCATGGGCATAGGATCATGGGTATCTTATTTCTGAAAGGTAACATGCCAGCTTTTCAGAATTTCAGTGTATGATTTAGCACTGAGGCTTCGTTGACCATAAATGAAGCAATCTGAGTAGCAGAACCCTTGGCACTAGCTATATTACAAACTACAGAGCTTCTGCCGTTGTGTTGTTCCTCTGTCAAGGGATGTGGTGTGTGCATGTAGGGGTGGGGGGTGGAGGAGGGGTAAGGAGCAAGCAGCTACGGAGCAATCTCAGTTTTTTGGCCTGACAGGTGTGTTTTAGCGACTTTTCTAAACTCAGCTCTGTATTTGCAAGACCCTAAAGTGATGGCATAGTGATAAGAATTTTAGGAAGTACAAAACAACTTACTGGTTCTTTTCACGTCATGGAAAGTTACACAGTGGCTAATGAAACTAGAAAGATACAGCTGAGGGGTGGGATGGAGAAAATGGGCAGAAAAATGAAAAGGATGACATTGGTTCAGGGGTGTTGTACTTAACCTGACTTTGGGGAATTGTAACCCCTTTGTACAACTAAACAATAAAATTTCAAATCAATCCATGTGGGTGGTATGCCACAAGTTTATTATTCAATAAATATTCTGTGGACTAATGTGTGTTGTATTTTTTAATGCATTAGGATTACAGGCACAATCCTTAAATGTGTAAGAACCAGACCAGTTGAATTAGATGGGCAGTGATTCCATTAATAGATGCTTGGCTTCAATAATTTCTCTCAGCCCGTGTTCCCGAAAGCGAATTGTTCCTGGTCTATAAAGGAAGAAAGACACACCAAAAGCTTTTTAAATTAAACAAAATGTTGAACCGGGGATTCCCTTTTTGTTACATCTCTAGTGAAAAAAGCTTTTTTTTTTTTTTCAAAAAAAAATTCTTTGGCCTTACCCAGTCATACCTTTTTCATTTCACAAGTCTAAAATGTACAGAATCATCAAAAAAAATGATGCTGGATGGTAAGGTATATCAGTTTGCCAGTATGTGTAGGGATCAGGCATACACCTCTCACGACGTGTTTTACATGACCTGCTCACTATGAAAATCCTATTAAGAAACTTAACTATTATGATTTGAATATGAAAAGTTGAGCCAGAAGGCTCCTGTGTTGAAGGCTTGGTCCTTGGCTGGTGGATCCAATCATGGAGAAGCGACTGCATCCTGAGGGCTGTGAGATAATCAGTGGACTAACCCATTCATGCTGTCATGGCAAGACAGGGAGGTATTAACTAGAAGGTGGAGATTAATTAATGGCAGTATGTTACTGGGGTCACTTTGGTGTGGATGCTATTGTTCTGAGCTACCTTCTCTGCTTCCTGGCCTCCATGAGGTGATCACTTTTCTATGCCACACACGCCCACCCTTCTTGTAGTCTATTCTGCCTTCTCATGACCCAGAAACCAGGGAGCCTACTGGGTTTGGATTGACTGGCCCCAAATCAATCTCCCTCTAAGGGTGAGTTTTCTCCAGTATTTTATCCCAGCAATCAAAAGTGAGTAACATATTACCCAAGATCACTTTAACCAGTATATGATTGATGGTTCAAAGCTTTGCCTGTGAAAGGAGAGGCAATATTCATCCTCTTGTTCTTGGTTTGGTGATCACAGACACAAACCAAGTGTAAGTCAGGTATGTCAAATATAACACCTAAGAAACTTCTTAGGCTCTTATGGATGTGTTATCTTTACTATTTTTTTTTGCCTAATATTTTGTTTGCCTAAGCCAAGCTGATGTGTAATTAACACCAAGCTAAAGGAAACATATGCCTTGAGGTTTGCTTTGATCTCTAACATGGTGAAGTTTTAGCTCTAGGGGTTTTCAGGACAGATTTTAAGAGTAAAGTCCTCACTCTGGAGCCTCCTTTATCCCAAGACAACTGGTACACCTAGAACCTAGCCACTTTAATCCATTAGGTCATCTGATCCACAGCCTTCCCATTGACTAGAGTCCCAGGGAAAGACATGTTCTCTTTGAATTGATAAGTCTTTTTTTTTTTAAATGAGTAAGACAAAAATGGGCCATCATGTGATCATTGCTATTTGTATGCAGTGCAGAGAAGCTGGCTCTATAATCCATGGGATAATAAGGAATTATGGCTTCTTTTTCTTTAGTCAGGAGTACTTTCTACCATAGGGCCAGAGAGATAACCTGTTTGCCACCAGTGGTTCACCTAGGCAGATAGACAGACAGACAGACAGACAGACAGACAGACAGACAGACAGACAGAGAGGCAGGCAGGCAGGCAGGGAGGCAGACAGACAGACAGAGCTCTCATATTCCGTGCAACGTAGCTATGGGAAATGGTTGTCAAGTGAGAATCCATTTCTCCAGGTACTAAATTTATTTTCCAGATGCCTGGAAAGTACCACAAATAAAGCACTAGTGTCAGTTTTTGTTTGTGTGCGCGTGAGTATGCCCAGTAATGACGCTTGAATTTAGAGTCTTGTGCTCGTGCTCTTACTTGGCTTTCTTTACTTTCCTTTTCTTTCTTTCCCTTTTTCTGCCCAGGCTGGCAGATCTCAGATCTCAGCCTCCTGAGTAGCTAGGATTATAGACATGAGCCACAGTGCCCAACTCTTTTTCTTTTCTTTCTTTTTCTTTTTCTCCTTTTTTTTTTTTTTTAATCAAGACAGGCACTTGAGTCTTACTTTCATTTCCAGCTTTTTGCTGGCTAAATGGTGATAAAAAGTCTCTCAGGGGGCTGGGAGTTTGGCCTAGTGGTAGAGTGCCTGCCTAGCATGCACGAAGACCCGGGTTCAATTCTTCAGTACCACATACATAGAAAAAGCCAGAAATGGTGTGGTGGTTTAGGGTAGAACACTAGCCTTGAGGAAAGCCCAAGGACAGTGCTCAGGCCCTGAGCTCAAGCCCAATGCTTAGTTTAGGGCTGCTTTAAGTTACTTCTTTGACATGGGGCTTTTGACTTTATCCATGTGGGCTGGGCTGGGATTCTAGTGTTAGTGGAGAGTTTTCTCCTTCCCTATATAAAGATGAAACCAAAGGGAAGTAGGAAAAATCCTTTGTATTTTTCTTGGTTCACTCATTTTTTTGAGTCTAGCCTTTTGGAAGTTCTGCCTTTATTGGGGGCAGCGGTCATGTTCCATCCCCTCCCTCTGGTCTACACATTGTCTTTTGTTCTCCTTAGGGGCCTTAGACCCTTGAATTGGCCAATAGCTTTAGTATAATTGCAGGTTTCCAAGAATTTGCTTCTTTGGATTCATAATTCAGCTTTGTTTTTGGCCTCTGGTGACCTCCCTTATATTCTTGCCATTTACAATATTTTAAGGTGTTTTGTAGTGGGCATGCTTTTAAAATAACTAATTCTCCATATGACCAAAATAGAATCTAAATAGTCTGCTCTGACTCTTGTCATTTTTAAACTACTTACTCTTTCCTTGACAAACTTAAAAGGTAGTCTACCTAATTTTCTCAAAGGATTACTCTACATTCTCTAGGTCAATATCCTACAGGCTTGCTCATTTACTTTAATAGCTTTTCCTCTAAACTTGTGCCAGATTGCTGAATAAAACTTCAGGTCTGGATTCCTCATTACAGCATTTTGTAGGAAGAACACCTGGACTTCATTCCCAGCTCGGGTGACTTCCATATTTCCCTTCATCTTATATAGAAACCTACCAGAGATAACACAAGTGTGCTTTTCCCTGATCTGTTTATGAACCAACTATAAATAACCTAATCATGGGCTGGGAACTCACACCTGTAATCCTAGCTACTCAGGAGGCTGAGGTTCAAAGAGTCCATGAGCAAAAAGCCTGGGCAAAAGAGTCCATGAGACTCTTATTTCTAATTAACCACCAGAAAACTGGAAGTGGCACTTTGGCTCAAAATTGGAGAGTGCTAGCCTTGAGGAAAAGAGCTCATGGACAATTCCCAGGCCCAGAGTTCAAGCCTCACAAGAAAGGAAAGAAAGAAAGGAAAGAAAGAAAGAAAGAAAGAAACAAAGAAAGAAAGAAAGAAAGAAAGAAAGAAAGAAAGAAAGAAAGAAAGGAAGGAAGGAAGGAAGAAAGAAAGAAAGAAAGAAAGAAAGAAAAAGAAAGGGAAAGAAAAAAGAGAGGGAGGAAAGGGAATGGAGGAAGGAAGGAAGGAAGGAAGGAAGGAAGGAAGGAAGCAAGCAAGCAAGCAAGCTTGCTTGCAAGGGCCCAGGTCCTGAATTCAAGGTCTAGGATCAGTGCAAAAGAAATTAAATGACCTTTGAAATCAGAATTCCACTCATAAAAATCAGTATTGAGAATTTTTTTCTTTTCTTTTGTATTGTAATTAATAGAAAGGTTACAATATATTCTCCAGATAGAAGATACATTTCTTTTTTTTAACATTTTCATAATTTTATTTTAAAAATTACATTTTATTTTAACAAAATTATAGTACACATTTCTAAAGTTACTATTCATAAATTTTATGTTTGTTAACATTTGCATTTAGTAAAAAATATTTTAATTCTCTACCTAAAACTTAAAATATAAAAATCACATTCCCCAAGAGACTATATATGTATCGAAAATCCATTTTTCTTTTTCTGTTTAGTTTTTTGAGGAAGGGTCTCCCTAGATAGCCTGGGCTGGTCCTGAAGATTCTCTTTCTTTAGCCTCACTAGTGCTGGAATTACAAGCTTGTGCCACCATGTTTGGCTCAAAAATACATTTTTCTAATGTATTTTCAACTTTTGAAAAAAAATGATTTAAAATTTGGCTTTATCTAGCATTTCTTGTCTGTTGCTCTAAGGATACACAGTTGGGTTGTGTACATAAAAGTTTTTGGTGTCCTAAGCATTCTGTATTCAAACATCACCAGCTGTGCAATGAGGTGGTGCTGTGTCCCAGACAAGTATTAGAAAGGAAATCAGGAGGCCCTGGGACCTTTGTAAACTTTTGGACTTTTTGTTCTCGTAATGGCTTACTTTGAGAAGCAAAAGGGAGGGCATCACATACCCCTTCCCCAAATAGTTTCTGATCGGTAAATGTGTAAGTTATCTATTGTAAGTAATTCAAGAATATACATTTTTGAATTGACAGTCAATGTGTAGTTATATATCAGGAACTTTTAAGATAAATGTAAAACTTAGCTCTCTTTTACTGGTTTTCCATTAATAACATGAAAAAAAAACCCTCTTCTTTCAATATCTAAAAGTCAAGATTGCTTTTCCTTTTCTTCAGCTCCTAATAAGCACTGAGAAGCAATTTGCATCAATTTGCCACCTACTCCTTGGCATCCCCAATTCCTCCAGCAGTTATTGTGAAGGTGGCTTCATTTTCAGGCATCTCAGGGCTGTCATAAATCTTAGCAATTCTCAGTTCTCCTCTTCCCTTCTGTTGTTGAAGCATGAGCCAAAATGTGGCCTCCAATGGGTTTTTTGGGGTCTGCCTGGAAGGTCATAGTTGCTCCTGGATCAGCAGTCATTTGATTGGTCACAAAAACAGCCACATTATATTCAGTAGCTTGAAGATGCCAGCTTCTTCGTGGAACTTTGCTGCTACATAATCAAGTAGCTTCATCTGATGTTCGCCTAGTGGGAAATGCAGTGAGATGTTATAAAAGCTAGAAGTAGTATCTGAAAACTAGGTTTTGACTGATATAAAATCAGACATTCTGTCTGGAGGTAGCTCACACCTGTAATCCTAGCTACTAGAAGATACATTTCTTAACAATCATTGCTACCCCTTCTCATGTTTTTGTCCCCATTTCCCTCCCCCACCCCCTCCCTGCATCTTGTTTTTAAAAAATATTATAGACATCTACCATTCTGTGAAATTGAGTTTTTGTTAAGTTTTCCTGTCTCTCACTTTATCACTGAATAGTCTGAACTTCCTTCATGGGGAACTCATTTGAGCCCTTTTGTCAAATCATATGTGAAGATGAGAAGGGAGGTGTTGTAAGATCACTTCCATAAGTGCTTTCCAGGCATGAGGAGGTTCCAGTTACCAGTCAGAGCTTTCCTTTCTCTTAGTGCTAATGTGTCTAAGGATAAGATCTGAAGTAACAGTGAAGAAGAGCAAACTCATCTGGATCTATTGAACCAAGGGCATGGTCCTGAAAGCTCTGTGTGCTCCAGCTGGGAAACCCTGCAGGGGGCTCTGAGGGGAGTCTGGGAGGAAGGCAAACTTACCCTTAGGAAGGCATATCTTGATTCCATCTGGGTCACATTGAATTTCTAAAGTGTAAGAGGAAATTAAAAAAGAGAGAGCTTAAGAGGAAATAAAGTAATTCCTGCCTAGCTCTGGTGGCTCACACCTATGATCCTACCTACTCAGGATGCTGATATCTGAGGAACATGAGCACCAAAAAGCTGGAGGTGGAAGTGTGGCTCAAATGGTAGAGCTTCATCCTTGAGCCAAAAAGCTTAGCAAGAGGGCAGGAGTTTGGCCTAGTGATAGAGTGCTTGCCTAGCATGCAGGAAGACCCAGGTTCAATTCCTCAGTACTACGTATATAGAAAAGCTGGAAGTGGTGCTGTGGCTGAAGTGGTAGAGCCCTAGCCTTGAGGAAAGACCAAGAACAGTGCCTGAGTTCAAGCCCCAGGACTGGGAAAAAAAAGAAAAAAAAAAGCTTAACAAGAGATTCAGGCTTGAGGCCTTGAGTTCAAGTCCCAGCACTTGCATTTGTTTAAAAGAAAAGAAATTTCTTGGGTTCCAGCAACACCACAGAAATCTTCTTCCTGAATTATGTGTTTTGAGGATGGCCAGACTTCTGAGGATAGCACACAATAACTGCTTTTGGAAATGTCCGAACTGGAATCAGCAGTGTTGACCAGCTTCCAGTGTTCTAGCTTACTGTTCAATATTTAAGAACAAGGTTGAGAGCCATATGTTAGTGGTGTCTGCACTCTGGAAGAAAAGGCAAGTGGATCATGAGTTACATAAACTTCCTTAGGACATAGGTGAGGTAGAAAAGACAGCAGACAAGAGGAGGGTGTGATGAGGGAGAGAGGGGAGAGGATGGTCTGACACCTGGCTTTTCTGGTGGAGGAATCCTCCATCTCTGTGAATCTCCCCATGCACAACCACATCTTCTTTTCTTTCTTTGTGTGTTTGTGTGTACACATGTGCACATATGCAGGTATTGGGGCTTGAACTCGGCCTCACACTCATGCGTGGCCTTTTTCCTCAAAGATAGCACTCTACCACTTGAACCATAATTCCACTGCTGGCTTTTTGCTGGCTAATTGGAAGTTAAGAATCTCACAGACACTTCTGCTGAAGCTGACTTTGAACCTTGCCCCTCAGCCTCCAGAGTAGCCAGGAGTGCAGGGGGGAGGTATAATCTAGATGTTCTCTTTTTTAAGTCCTGGAGAGTTTGATTTGTCATGCAGCTAGAAAATTATTTTATTCTAGATCTCCTTTTCCTGGGATCTTTCCAGAAGGATGCAGCTGAGAAGACAGACTCCCCTGAGGAGTCTGTACGTAGATTTTTCTTAGCCAGAAAGGTGACAAAGACTAATGATAGGAACAGTTATTTAGATGTAGCTTATTTAAAAGTGGAATAATATGAATACAGTGATTTTGGTATTCCGAGATAAGATGCAATACTATTGGAGAACTATATTGTCCTTTGTCTCTGTTCCCAAGGGTCTTGCTTCTTCTCCAAAGCCTCAGATAGCAGTGGGAAAGTGGGGCAGCCTCTCTGCTTGAACGGTGACTCATGGACTTAGCCTGAGAGAGCACAGTCTCCACCTCTTATATTCACTGCATCAAGATTTGTTTCCAATATAGCAGCCAACATCCCTTAATGCACTGGTTGGGATAAATTGTCAAAAAGGGCGACCCAGCTAGTCCAGTCTAGCCACAATGGATCAAACATGACTTCCAGAGGGCCAAAAACCTGCCTCCTTCTAATTCTGCATGTTCGGGGTTAACCTCATTGAACAACTTTCATATTCTGTATCCTTGGATTTTTACCAAAATGATATTTTTGAAAAGCCACATAAAACCTGTGTCTGCATGTGCTAAGTAGGCACTGTTCATTTGATTTCTTAGTGTGTCATACATAATGAATTTCAAAAGTTAGCATAAAGAGATCTTTTTTCGGGGTATATGTTGATCCTTCTTCAGGATCTCAGTTCTTTATGTGATTAATTGGAATGATGATGTCAATCATATGTGGTTTGTTGAGAAGACCAGATAATGTATTTAAGTCACAAAAATTGTCAGGCACCAAGTGAATACTCAGCAGGATTATTAATAATAACTTAGTGTAGCTTTGACTATGTAGTTATGATTAAGTTTCTCTGCTTTGCTTTTTTGGCTCTGGTAGAAAACTCATAGTGAATTGGATATCAGTCATGTAATTGCTTTTCTTCCTGGTTCCTCTTACTTTGTCTTTGCAAATTCTTATTTTCTGGGAAATTTTTTACAGTGCCAACACTTGAACCAAGAGCCCCCAGGCTGGTGGAGAATTACTCTACCACTGAGCCATATGCCCACCCCTGTATGGACTTACATTGTGTGAATGTCTTTAGTCTGGCAGTACTCGTGTTTTCTGCTACTCCACCTCGATGAAGGGAGCCAGTGGTCTCATATATTCACACTCAAAACTAAGCCAAACCAAACCAAACCTAACAAGTAATAACATATGTGTACACTGTCCCCACCCCCTGCAACCTTCAGGCTCAAGATGCAAGCTGACACTTGCTAAGGTCCTCCAGGCATCCAGACAGCTCTATACTAACTCCTTCACTCTCCAGAGCCCTGGGCAGGGAGCAGGCCTCCCCTAGCCTCTAGGGACTTCCTTTTGTGCTAACTCAGCAGTGCATTTGAATGAGGGTTTTTGTGTTCTAGTCCACATTCTGGTGTTGCATTTGAGAAGGGCATTCTGGTTTCTAGCTCATCTTTACAGCCTAAGGTGTGGAAGGCTTTTCCAAGCACTCCTTGGCTAAGTCTCTTCTCTGCTTCATTTCACTAGAGTTGCTACCGAGTAAGAGGCAAAGGGCGAAAATGCTATCCTGTGGCTGCCAGCTCCTGCACCTGGCCCCAGCCCTATTCAAAACTGCCAGGACCCCCAGTCAGCCTTCAGGGCTCACTCTTGTCTGTGAGAGGAAAGTGAGGTTGAGCTTGCCCAGACAAAGCAGGATTTGGGCCCTAAAAGCCCCTTCTCTGCTTCCTAGAAATGGACAGGCACAGGCACAGTGGAATCTCTTATTTCCTGTAAGCCAAGACCGTAGCTTCTTACTACCTGGAGTAGGCATACATCCAAAGTCTACTCTGCTTGACCAGAGAGGAAGAGTCAGTTTGGTTCAGTGAGATGTAGCTTCATTCCAGTCAGAAACACTGTGCTCGACCTTCCAGCTACTACCCTTTAAAAGGCCATTCCAGGTGGGTTTGTTTTTGGCCATCTAAATTTGGGGACTTAGGACTGTAACTCTTCCAAGGCCTAACCCAATCTGACCCTCTTCTCTTCTGATGGCAAACATCAGATGGTAATTAGAGGCTGATTGTGCAATTTTCAGAATGTACAACATTTTGAGCTGGATCCAGTGGCTCACAGCTGTAAACCCAGTTACTAGGGGAGCAAGAAGTAGAAAGATCCCAGTCTAAGGCTAATACAGGCAAAAGTACAAGACCTTATCTGAAAGACAAACTGAACAAAAGGACTAAAGGGTGTTGGAGAAGCCCTGAATTCAATCCCCAGTACAACTACTACTACTATTATAAAAAAAAAAAAAAGCCACTGGGCTGGGCAGTGTGACCTAGTGGTAGAGTGCTTGCTTATCAAGCACAAAGCCCTGGGTCTGATTCCTTGGTACCACATACATAGAAAAAGCCAGAAGTGGTGCTGTGGTTTAAGTCATAGAATGCTAGCATTAAGAAAGCTCAAGGATAGTGTCGAGGACCTGAGTTTAAGCCCCAGCACTGGCATAAATAAATAAATAAATAAATACATACATAAATACATACATAAATAAAAATAAAATGAAAAACATTCCCCCAAAATTTTAGGCATTGATCTTATTTGATCAAGAAAGACCTGTATAATAATTGTCTACATGTTTCATAGCTTCATTTGCAAGAAAATGAATAGCCCATTTGAGTTCACTCTCTGGCTAGTTTTTGTCTGATTTCATTCTAGAGGGAGGCCCTGTTATTCTGAGCCTTCGGGTCAGGGCTGGAAACCTCTGGCATAATGATGTGAGAGAAACTGAGGCCCATTCTTTAGCTCTGGCCTGTAGGAGTGAGGGGTATGCTGACTCAGACAATGGTATCCAGCTGCCACCATGCTTAATTCTGTGCCAGCCACTTGACCAGCCTTTGGGTGTCTAAATTAAATATGACTCTCAGGTCAGCCTATGAGGGTGTTCTGACGTGATATTAGCACTCAGGAAAGCAGACATCCTCCGTGATAGTGGGACATACCTACCCCACCAAAGGCCTGCAGAGAGCAAAAGGGGAGGGGGGGAGGAGGAAGGGCAGAACATTTTGTAGGTGGGGAGTCTGGTGCGCCTTGTATTTTAATTTTTTAAAAATTGCTTTGTGCCCATACTAGAGGTTGAACTCAGGACCTGTGTACTATACCCTTAACTTTTTTTTTTTTTCTTAAGGCTAGCATTCCATCAATTGAACTACAGCTTCGTTTGAGCCACAACTTGACCTTTTTTTTTTTTTTTTGGTGTCATTCAGCTGATTAATTGGAAATAGAATTTCATGAAATTTCTTACCTGAGCTGACTTTGAACCATAATAGCCCCCTGAGTAGCTAGGATTACAGGTGAGCCACTAGTGCTTAGCTTATGCTGGAGTGGAGACAGCTTATTTCACCTCCTGTTCTCCTTCCTCTTTACTCTTGGGACCTGAGTTGTCACTATCTTAACTCCCTCAGTTCTCAGTTCTTGGAACTGATAGACTACCAGTTCTTCTGAGCCTCCAATTCATAGTCACAAATTATGAGGCATTTTGGACTCAAAAACTTCTGTGAGCCAGTCCCTCACAATAACCCCAGCAGTGGGTGTAAGTGTGCATGTGTGCATGTGTGTGTATGCACCTGAGTGTCTGCTTGCTATAGGCCTCTTTCGTTGGAGAACCTTGACTAATAATCTCCTTCATCACAAACTTCCCACTCCAGCCAAACTCCACCAAAGGCTCTCTAATCCTGTCCACTCTGTGTTTCGAAGGAAGACTGCCTTCTATGTAGGACAGGCTTGGGGAAGGGGCAGCAGCCTCCATACTCCCTGTAAACATCACTTTTCCAGAAAAAGAGTAGACTTGTGAGCCTTCATAGTGTCTGTGTTATCTCCTTCAGCTATGGCTGGTCACCTTCCCTGGAAAGGCAGAACTTGGCTTCTTCTTATCATCAGTGCTGGCTGGGGCCCCTCAACCCACGACTCCTTGCTGTGATCAGAGGGGGGGGCTATCCTTGGAGAAAGTATATCTCAGCTGTTTTTTTTTCTTTTTGTGCCATGCACTTTCACCATGATATTCTTCCTCTCTAGAAGCCCAAAGAGATAGAAACAACCAATTATGGACTGAAACCTCTGGAACTTTCTCTGTCAAAATTTCCTACCTTTTAAAGTTCTTTTTCTTAGGTATTTTATCACACATGATAGAAAGCTAACATAGGTGTCTGTGCTTATGATCAGAGCTTTCCCTTCTAGGCTATTTAGCTCTAGAAGCAAACAGGGAAACATTTCATTTATCCAGAAAACAATTTGTCCAGGGAAGGGCCTATGCCAAGATGGCTTTCTCAATTGCCTTAAATGGTTTCTTATACTAGCTAGTAGACTCAATAAAAAAAATCAGTATCAAACAAAATCTTTATTTCTTAGATGCTAAACAGAGGTGAAATTTATGTCTACATGTGAGGGTGGCAGGCTACTGGCTCAGCCTCTCCCAAGGAGAGCATCAGTTTTGTTTAAAAAGAGCCCCTGACTTTCTTGTGCGATTTGGCCAAGTCCTCAAAGCAGCAGAATTAGTGTTTTGAGGACTGGCTGTTTGGTGGTAGCTCTGTAGTTACATGCCTGTCCTGTGATCTGCAAATCATAGGAACTTCTCAAAGGCTTCAGTCTACCTGTATTGCTCATCGAGCCTGGGAAGGTTTCAATTACTTGCTCAAGACTACAGAGCTGGTATGTGGAGAAATTGGGAAGCAAACCTCCCAACAGATCTGATCTGTGCATATACTTTTTTGATGGGGCTCAGAAAATGATATTCCCAGTATGGTGTTTAGATAGGCTCAGTATTTTGACTAAAGTACCCCAGTCTCAGAAGCAGCCTCAGAACCAAGGTTTTTCTAGTCTTCTGAGCTCCCCCTCTCGCTTCCCTCCCCTCCCTTACCTCATGCAGTCATAGAAACCAGAATTCTCTTCCTCACACTAGGTCATAGAACCTAGAACCCTTTTCCCCAAAGCAAGCTCTAAAGTCTTAACAAACATGACTCTTTATCATCTCCTGGATTTCTGGGGGTGAGCTGGCCATAAAAGAAATCCAAAGGACCTTCACATTAGAAGACATTCTGCTTTGTACCTAGGAAGAAATACAACAGCTGAAAAGCCAAGAAGAATCAAACAACTGGTTCTGAGTTCTCCTTTCAGGCACATTGGCTCAGATTCATTTTGTCCACTCACATTTGGAAGTGGTTGTTGAGCCCTCAGAAGAACTAGGCTCAAAATGGACACTTTTTCCTGGGTCTTTGGGTCTGTGTTCTGGAGACTTCGGTGCCACCTTAAAACTCGTGTGTGTGTGTGTGTGTGTGTGTGTGTGTGTGTGTGTGTGTAGGTAGGTACTGGGGTTTAAACTTAGGGACCAGGTGCTGTTTCTCAACTATTTTTTACTCAAGGCTAGTAATCTACCATTTAAGTCACACTTCTACCTCTGGCTTTTTTTCTGGTTAATAGGGAGAAAGAATTTCAGGAATGGGCTGGGAGTTTGGCCTACTGGTAAGTGCTTGCCTAGCATGCACAAAGACCTGGGTTTATTTACCACATAAATAAAAAAAGCCAGAAGTGGTGCTGTGGCTCAAGTGGTAGAGCTCTAGCCTTGAGAAAACCCATGAGTTCAAGTCCCAGGACTGGAAAAAAATAACCCCAAAATAACAACAAAAATCAAAAAAACAAAACCAAAACAAAACAAAAAAGAATCTCAGGGATTTTTCTTTCCAGGCTGGCTTCAAACTATAATCTTCAGATCTCAGCCTCCTGAGTAGCCAGGATTATATGCGTAAGTCACTTGTGCCAGGCTTTGCATTGAAACTTTAATTAACAACATTGTTATGCCTTTCTATGGTGGCCTTATAAGAATGCTTGTTGCGACTCTTAGGAAAGGTGAACAGAGACTTAGCATATACATTTACTGTTCAGGAAGGAAGAAAAACATACATATGACAGTGACAGGGTACTCTTTGTATGTGTCCAGGGCACAAAAAAGAAGAAATGGCTGCAGTTGAGCTGTCACACAATAGAAGTGAGAACACAATGCTTTCCTCTTCCCCATATCATAGAATCCAACCTAGTATCTGATGTGTTATTTGTAAGAGGTGGTGGTGTGAGGTTTAGAGCCCTCGTACATGGAGATTCTTGTCTTTATATGAAAGAAGTTCAAGGAACTTAACTGCCTCTTTCATTCAGTGAAGACATAGAAGGTAATATATGTGAAGAATGGCCACCAAATCTCCTGACACCTTGACATCAGACATCCTAAATTATAGGGTAATATTACTATGAATGATAAAGTTCTGTTGTTCAAAAATGACCAAGTCTCAGGGGTTGGGATGTAGCTCAGTGGCAAAGCACTTGCCTAGCAAAAGTAAGGTCCTGGGTTTGATCCCCAGTACCAAAAGAGAATATACAAAAAAAATTTACCAAGTCTCAGTCAGGCACCAATGTCTCCCACCTGTAATCCTAGCTATTCTGGAGGCTGATGCTGAGGATCGTGGCTTGAAGCTTGGCTGGCCAGGAAAGCCTGTAAGACTCTTACCTCCAATTAAGTATCAAAAAAAGGCCAGAAGTGGAGCTGTGACTCAAGTGGTACAACACTAGTCTAGAGCACAAAATGTTCAGGGGTAGCACTTAGACCCTTGGTTCTAACCCCAGGACTAGTGTATGCATGCATTATTTGCACATGCATGTGCACATACATATATTATCTAATCTCAAGAGGGGAGAACTGCAGTCTGAGGGCAGATGTTGGGCAAAAATGTGAGAGCCTATCTGAAAAGTAACCTGAGCTGTTTATTGGGAATTGTTATTATTGGTATTTTTCTGAAAACAAAAGTAAAGCACCCTTGATTTGAGTGGTCACTGAGGCAGGAGGCTCTAAAGTAGATGGGAAAGTGATGTGGGCCTGTGGTGTGCTGGGGACAGCCAGATGGAAGACAAGTACAGACCAGGTAATTCTTCCATTTGCTGGGGATGTGGTATTTGATGCATTTATCTATTCCTTTAGGGCATATCCATTTGTTGAAAATCTACTCTGAATCTAGCAGCAGGTTACTGGATTAAAGAATTCCAATATCTAAGCAGCACACAGGCTTGTAGTGGAGAGACAAATGTGATGACAACACACAACCCAGTGTGACACTACTAGTGATACACCTTTGTGGAGAAGCCAACACAGTAGCCAGGGAAGAATTCACACAACAGGGACCATTTCAGGAGCATCTATAAAACTATGGAGCAAGTTATGATGTTAGAATTTAAGCATCTAGTGTAGACATATGTGCTGATTTACACTGAAGTCTAAGTGTAGTTGAAATGTACATTACTGGTCATTAACTCAGAAAGATCTCATCATCCCTTCAAGTCTAGATTCCTATTCCTAAAGGAAATCAGCAGCTTCCTAGGATAAATCCTAAAGATGACTTCTCACTGGAGAAAATTGTTGGGTTCTAAATTATGACAAATAATAGAAATGGTCTTTTTGATGAAGCTAGAGATACTTAGTACATATGAATTCAGAATATACTGGCTAACATAATCAAGAGCCTTTTCCTACCTCTCCATAGTAAGATATAGCTTGCTGTCTTAGAATGGTGCCTAAGCTGTGATCTCTAAACACATGGGTTAGGATTCTGGTTGCTAATTCTGCTCTAAGTCCCGTGTCATCCAGTTTCTACACTACTGGTGTTTCTGTGTCTGAAGAGTTGTAGGAATGGTCTTGTGTTTGCTGAGATGTGTTTAGTTTATTAATATTATTTATGTGTTGTAGAACTTGGTCTTGAAAGTTGTTTTCATGATGAGGATGAAGAGGTAAGAGTTGGGGACACTTTAGTTGGGGACACTGTACATGACAGTGTTAGTCAATTTGCAACATGGAGTTAAATGAGGGAGTGTGAACGGAGAGGTATCCAAGCAGGAAAAGCTCAGGGATGAGGGTGCAGGGGAGTTCTCAGATACACTGGCCTAAAGTGTGGTTAACCAGCAGAGAAATTATTCCTCTGTAACAAGTTATCTGCGGTTAACCAGCAGAGAAATTGTTCCTCTGTAACAAGTTATCTGCTCTAATGAGTTTTGATTTTACTCTTCTTGGTATAGTGCCCAAGTTATCGCATCAGCTACATTCTGTTTTTAAAAGCTGTCAAGGTGATATATATATTTTTTTTACCCCTAGACTTTAATAACTATTCTTATGCTTACTGGTATTGACTCTGTAAGGTAGCAAGCCAGGTACGGAATGGACAGAGGTGGATCAGAGATTGGTCACTGATCAGTCTGCAGTATGAAGGTACTTGAGGAAGTGGCCACCCGAGGCTGTGAGAAGGGCGGCACTGAGACAGCCTGCAGGCCCCATAATGACCACCACGTTCTGGGACAGGATGGGGAGCCAGAAGCCAGGTTTTCTTAGGGAACCCAGAATGGAGTTGTCTCATTGCCCAGGGCCTTTTGGATTACCAAGGAGGTATGGTTACACTTGTGGATTTGTGATTGCATAACCCAAGTCCATCCAGCAGTTTTTCCTGGCCCTCACCTTGCAGTGGCCACCCACAGCTGGGCTTCTCCAGGCCTCTCAGTCCCTGACGTGCTTGCTTGATGGTGAATTCTACAGCATGTTGCTTCAAGTGAAAACAGAATTTCTTGATATACTCATATAGTTACATCCGTCATCATTTTGCTTCTTTTAAATAAAATTAAAAACAACCCTCAAAGTGGATTGTGCAGAATAAACACCCGGACTATTTCCCTGTGGTCACTGTTACCCCCAAATCCCTGCCAGATGGTCTGGCAGAGCAGCTCATGTTTCAGCAAATTAGGGTCCTCATTAGGCCCAGATCTCATGTTTTTGCATGCTCGTCCTTTATAGGAGGCACTGCTGATTCCCGGAACTCCTAAGACAGCTTAACAAATGAATGCTAGTGAGGTGCTCAATGAAATGTGAAACAACCAGTGAATTCTTTGCATATTTTATTTTTCTTTTTTTGATTTCCAACTCACACACATCTGGCATATTTTACATCTTTGCAATAAAACATGGTTACAATAGCTTAAGGAATTTATATATCCAAAATATTTCACCATGATCTCAAGATGAAATGAACTTGTCTTCCAGATGTTCAGTATCCTCCCCATTCTAAGCTACAAACTCAAGATATTGCTTACAGCCTGGTGGTGAATAACTTAATCATTACGCTGATTCCCCTTAATTTCAGAAGTTCATAAATACAAACGACAATGAAGAAGGAATAATTCAGTGCTAAAACTTACTAGTACAAGGTGGGTAACAAATAAGTAATCACATCAATAAATAATGATATGTTTCTGGTGCAAAGTGCCAATACAAAGAACCCATGATCTTGTTTTATCTTTTTTAAATAAATGACTGCAAGTGAGTGTAAATTCTGAGAAAATTACATTCCTGTAACATGCCTCATAGCCCTACCGACACAATATGTACATCTATGACAATACAGTCACCAAATATACAAAGAAGAAACATGGATAAAGTGTATATACCCTGGGTGTGTAACTGGATCAGAGTACAATGCTGGAAAAATCACTGATAGCCATCATCTTGCATCATAAAAGATGAAGAGCCTCAGGTGAAGAATGTGGCTTTTGGTGAGAATCTCATGAGAACCTAAAAGCATAACTTCAGTTATTGTTGTAAAACAAGTCATTATTAAAGGAACTAAGCTATTCAAGAACGAAAGAGGAAAAAGAAAGAGAAAAGTGAACATCATTCTCCTCCCCTAATGTACATACACTACACCAGTGGAATGACTCTGGAAGAAAGGTCCAGGTGTGGGGAGGCATTAGTATGAGACTCCTGTTCATCCAATCAAAACCAGGAACTCATCCTGAAGCCCCCTCTCTGCTGCGTCTTAAAATGATAAGGGGTAGGGCTGAATTTTCTTTGTATAAGGTACCAAAAATGGCAAAGAATGGCTTACTATCCAAATGCTTAATGAGCAAATTTCACTTAAAAGAGATGAATTTTGATTAAAAAGTGCAAATCATATTTGGGGAAAATGTTAAAACCAATTACTGATTGAGCCCAAATTCAACCCTTTCCTACAAGCTGTGTCCTTGGACAGACTTTTCTGTTTCATAGTGTGAACACACCTGTTCCATCAAGACAGGAGTAAAGAACATGCAAGTTGTAACTCCACAATAAAATTAAGAAACAGTTTTGTTCTTTATACAAGGTTTTACTTTTATAAAAGTATCCCTTTAAATAAGATGCATCTGATGTACAAAGTATCAAACGTGTTTTTTTTTTTCTCAGCTTGAAAAGAGGCTGGAAATGGGATGCAGGTTAGGTTCAAAGCTTAAACTTTGTAACAGCTGGACACAAGGTACCTCAGAATTGTCAAAAGTCTCTTGTGACACTTCCTACAACCTTTTCTCAATAAACAACGATATATGAAATAATTACCCAAACATCTCCTAATTCATATAATTTACATGATAGAAGCTTGCTTGATAGCAGCTGGTGTTCAGTCCTGTAAAAGCACACAAAGTGAAATGGTTGCTGACTACAATGTACAGCTATTGCTGGGTGTGATGGAATGTACAAACAGAGGCCGATGCAGACGAGCGTTCCCACCAGAGATATTGCCTTGCCATGCAGCACTTGTGCTCTACTTGAACTTGGCGTCTGGTTCTTCACTGCTCTTCAGTATCTGTTCTGATGCTCATAATGCCACCGATTAAAATCTATATTAAAAGCTACGATGCTACCTGAAGCCATGCCAGTAATCAGAGTCCTGGAAAAGCACAGACAGTAGTTATGTTAAGTACAGACACAAGTAGTCGTTAAGCACAGACAGAAACTTAGGATCTCCAAGTTTCCTAAGTTTCAGCTTGTGGTCACTGAGACAGGAGCAAAATTCTGTCTTGCTTCTGCCAAGAGATGCTCTCAGCCCTGTTGCTGCCTGGGCAGCTGAGAATCCATAGATTCCACTGTCACCTCCACAGCTGCCTCTCACAATCATGTTCATACCATTGGCTTTCTCTGAGAACTTCTGGTCTTTCTCTAAACATTTCTAATATATTGTAGTCTCCCTTCATTACCCTACTCTTTTAATCCGTAGTCTATGTGCATTCCCTGGGCCTGGGCAGATGCTGCAGGCACAATCTCTTCTAATGACACTTTCTCTGGGCCTACTGAGGATAACAGGGTGTGTCACAGAAACCTCAGACTCAAACACATCTACTCCCAGTCATTGTTGACCTCAGGTCATGTTGCCTTGTGCTTTCTTCTTTGTTTCTTTAACCAATCAGCCAACTGCTTCGAGGCTCCTTACTGTGGGGCCATGTCTCCCTAGGCTCACTGCCATTAAGTTCACAGCTCAGGTTCCATGACCTACCCAGACCAAGTGTGCTTACCTCCCAACTCTTCATTAGTAAATACTTCTTGAGTATAAATAAGCAACGCATGTTTATACAGCAGTTCAGAATGTTTAATCACATACTACTGTTTCCTTATCAGCAAAACAAACAACATTAAAAATGAAAATAGAAATAGAAACTAAATTAGCATTTTTCCTTACTCCAGTTAGGCACCTCTGACCCTGAGACTTGGGATAATGGAGCTCAGTGGGCTCAGTAATCATGTTATCTACCCTTAACATGGTTACATAATACTTCACCTACAAATAGATGAAAATGGTGTCGAAATGAACACATGAGTGAACATTAACAATTGTTCCCTAGTAGCGAGCACAAATGATTTCAAATACTTTGGAAATACTCATGTATAAGTCCTGGTATGCTGTTATTTTAAAGAAATGATTCTGAAATTCATCAACTTAATATGAGAATGATGTATTTCAGAGACAAAGTGAAATGTCTTGATTAGTTAAAATTAGAATCCCAACTCATCGCAAAAGTGTTGTTCATAGTGAATATCCCCAGGTGGTTAAGATATTTTCTATGGAGATTAGATGAAGAAAGAGCAGAGAGTAACGGGACAAATACTTATCAAAACATATTGTATCAATGTATGAAAAAGGCATGATGAAACCCACTAAAAAGTGTAAAAAAATTCTAGAAGAAAGAGGGGTAGGGTTAAGGAAGAGTAAATATAGGGACTAATTTGATCCAAGTATAATATATACATGCATGGAAATGCCAGAATGAAACTCCTTTGTGCACTCAATATAAACTAATAAATATTTCAAGAGTTAACAACAGAACTCAGATATAAATGAATAATAACAATAAGCCACTCCCAGCTTATTTCCAAATATGAATTATAGTGTTTTGGAGTACTCTAATAATAGCCTTTATCTTTCTTCAGAACAGTCTGGCTACAGGCCAAATATCTGTTCACTAGACTAAATTACATTATTTTCCTTAGTGATTTCAGCACCATTTTACTGTAGTATAAAGAGCTTTATTATATATCTTAATATTTAGAATATTTTACAAGCAATGGTCTTGCAAGAAATATTTTACATAGTTGCAAGTTGATTGATAGGCTTTCTTATTTCTGTTCAATATATAACAACATGGTATAATACATGACATTTGATGATCATACGGTTTTAGTTAAACTTTATACTACTCATATTCTTTTTACTTTGTTACAAATTCAAAGTGAATTTTAGGAAATAAAATAATGTTGCAAACAGGGATCAGAGAAAATGTGTACCAAATAAAATACAACAAAAATGGCATGAGAAATAGGTGAACAAGAAACTCAAGGGGGAAGGATTGAATCAATTAGTAAACAGCTAGTATTTGTGAATTGGAGACTACCTATTAATTATATATGCTTGAGTTTGGTTATCTAAATATGAACCTCACCCTGCTCAAATAAACTTGTGCTAAAAAACAAAACAAGCTCGTGCGGTGGCTCACATCTGTAATCCTAGCTACTCAGGAGGCTGAGATCTGAGGATCAAAGTTTAAAGCCAGCTCAGGCACAAAAGGACCTGAGACTCTTATCTTCATTTAACCTCTAGAAAACGGGAAGAGGGGCTTGGCTCTAGGGTAGACGGCACACTTGAACAAGAACAACACCCAGGCCTAGTGGTAGCCTTGTATCGAAGAGCTCAGGGATACTGCTCAGGCCAAGTTCAAGCCCCATGACAGACAAGTAAAAAAAAAAAATGCTTCTTTCTTGTTATCTCATCCAGGGGAATCCTATGTGAGTAGAGGGTCTGTGAAGAGATATTGATGAAAATGAGTTCTATGCCTTGGTGAGAGAGAGGAAGTTTTCCCAGTTAGGAGACAGGGATTTACAAAAATGGCAGAAATAACAACATGTGGCAGCCAACATCAGTGTCTTTTAACTATATGCCCTGGAGTAACTGCTCCTCCAATGAAAACAGCTGAGGGAGAAGGGGATGGGGGAGACGTACACAACCATCAGGCCATCTGTGCAAAGCCCAGGGAAGGAGGCATGGGATGAGCCCCATACTATAACAACAGGTCTATGAGAGGATTCCATTACACTGTCAGACTGCAACCCCCTGTATATGGAGATTCTATGCTCTCATGTTCAAATAAACTTCATCTGTCTGCTTTAACAGTTTCCTGTCTTTTGATTCTTTAATAAATAAAATGAGTCCTTATCCTTAGAGCCCATTCTTGGGCCCTTCAATTGCATGCAGATGCCCTCACTCAACAGCTTCACTTCTGAGATTTCTTAGTATTTGCTCCCTGACTGAATCCTTCCTTAGAAAACTCACTTTTACAGTTATTCTAGTCCATTTCACTTTTGGTAGAATGTTAAGAGCCAGCCCTTCCTTCCTTCTTCTTTTCCTTTCCTTTTTTTCCCCCACTCTACACTCCCAACCTCTCTCTCTCTGTCTCTTTCTCTGTCTCTCTCTCTCTTTCCTTTTCTAGTTCAAATCCTAGGGCTTGAACTTGGGGACTTGGTGCTGTCTTGAGTTGTACTCAAGGCTAGTGCTTTACCATGTAAGCCACAGATCCATTTCTGGTTTTGTTGGTGGGGGTTGGCTATTTGGACTTTCCTGCCAGGATTCATTTCTAACTGTAATCCTAGTTCTCCTGTGTAGCTGGGTTGATAGGGCGTGAGTCATCTGCATCTAGAGCTTTTGATGACTGCTCTGTGACGACCTTTGTTATTTAGGTAGCTCACCTCTGGTCATGGGATAAGTCCATTGCTCTGATGCCAGCATCACATCCGGGATAAATGTACAGCTGCTTGAAGTCACAAGCCTGCCAGACCTCCACCACACCATTGTCCCCTCCAGTCACCAGGTTCTGCCCATCGCTGCTCAGGAGAATGGCCTTCAGAGAAAGACAAGACCCACCATTTCTTTCAGTTTTATTTTTTTCTCTCACAATTAATGGCCAGTACTGAAAATCAGTCTGTTGGGCTAGGAGGACAGCTGGGGGAAGGCAGGGGAGCCCTAGCATGTGTGAAACTTGTTTTGATCCCCAGCAGAGGAAAAGTAAACAAACAATACTGGCAATCTGAAGAGCACACACGCATTCCCTAGTAATACGCAGTCCCCTGTGGTGCACGTTCCTAGAGGCCCACTCTGTATACTTCCAGTGTGGGACTCATCAAAGAAACAAGGGCTCTTATGAAACCAGTTTAAGTAATGACTTTTTGTTTCTTTCTGAGCTGGTACTTGGATTTGAACTTAGGGCTTGGTGCAGCTTGAACTTAGGGCTTGGTGCAGCTATCGTTTCACTCAAGGCTAGTGTTTTACCAAATGACTCATAGCTCTACTTCTGTCTTCTTGCCAATTACTGGGAGATAAGAGACTTTCATGTGCTGGCTGGCTTCAAACTGGCCATCCTTGGATCTTACTGTAATAGGGTCCTACGTAAGGAATGCGGAGGCAATTTGCTTCTGGATCACCTGTAGCATCTACCAGTGACTAACAAAACACGCTTGAGACTGACATTGTATAGTAATTATGAGCAACTTCTGCTAGCTCCTGAATTCTTCTACTTAAACCTAAATGCAAATGTATGTACATGAAGATGGGTGTGACCTTTACCATTTCTGGAAGTACAAGGGTAAAGGGCTGCACTGATGTATGGAATTCAGAAGTTTAATCCTCCATTTAAAAACCTCTAGTGAAACAACACTTATGGTCTCTGATGTCTAATTCACTGAGTCAATTTCTTGTGACTAAAGGAATTTTGGATTCATTCAAAGTATCTATCCTTGTGAATGTATATACCATTTAAAGCAGCACACATTTATATGATTACCCCAGACATGGTTATTATATCCTTTACTGTAAACAATCTTTGGTCTTAACCTCAATCCTGTTTAGCATTATACATGCAAATTTACCCGTGTTGAATCATTGATTTCCATTTGCGCCAAAAGCTTCCCATTAATGCTGAAATTGCTGAATCGCCCTCGCTCATAGTATATGATACAGTGGCCTTCACTGGACACAGAAATCAAACGTGGGAACAAGCAGTTTTCAGGTCCTTCCAGGGCTCTCAGCAGGTCTCCAGTGATGGTGTGTACAAGGCAAGGACCCTCTGAAGAATGAGGACATCGGTGACAGAACAGTGAGTGACCACAACAGCTCACTAGATCTCACCAGTCTAAAACCTTACCTGGCTGGGCACTCAGATTTGTTGAAAGAAGACGGAGGTATGTTGGTTAGAGCCTAGCACTGAGCTTGTATTTCAATATTTAATACATGTTTCTAAAGTACCTCAAACGTATCCAGACAAACAAATGAATTTTCCTACCTTGGATAGTAATACTCATAATAAAAGGATACAATTTATAGACTAAGGGAAAATTAAAAACTGTCAGGCCAGGAGTTTGGCCTAGTGGTGAGAGTGCTTGCTTAGCATGCATAAAGACCCGGATTTGATTCCTGGGAATCACAGAAGTGTTGCTGTGGCTCAAGTGGTAGAGCTCTAGCCTTGAGAAAACAAAACAAAACAAAAAAACCCCCAAGGACAGTGAGTGCTCAGGCCCTGAGTTCAGTCCCCAGAACTGGCAAAAAAAAAAAAAAAAAAAAAAAAAGACTGAATGCCCCAGAATGCATTTCCTAATGTTTTCTTGAAAGCTTAAGAGAATTATCAGAATAGTTGCTAATTTTCTCTAGTAGCATCAAAATTTTCATGTTGAACTACGTAACTAAAAGACCAATCAAGTTGTACCCTTATCTACAATCAATACATAAAATACAAAAGGGAAGTTAGGGAGCTGATTGTCAGGTAATTCATACAATACACTAAAATACATTTTGTCTTATATATATTAGCAGTGAAGCAAGAGTATAAAAGTAGTTGAGGAGGGACTTTTCTTTTGGAAGAACTTTGCCCCTGTAGAAATTGGGTTAAGATAGGAAAAAAAAGACACTACTATTCAAGTTCAACAAAATAAGTGTCTGTATTATGAGTTTGGTATTATGTGGCTGTCTCTACTCCCTCTCCTCCTTCCCTCTGCCCTCTCTCTCTTTTGTTGGTCCTAGGCCTTTTAAATTCAGGGCCTGTGTACTGTCCCTGAGCTTTTTTTTTTTTTTTTTTTTTTAAATCAAAGCTAAAACTCGGCTGTTTGAGCCACAGATCCACTTCCAGGTGGACAGACTTTTCTGCCCAGGCTCGCTTTCAATCACGATCCTCTGACCTCAGCTTCCAGGCTGGCTAGGATTACATGTGTGAGCCACAAACACACTGTACCTTGCTCTTTCTTTAAAAACAAACAGAAAGGGAATTCCGCAGAGGAAAGTACATCCAAGGAAACTGTGATGCAGTGATCTGACCACCCTCTATCCCCACGGCGGGATGACATTTCCTTTCATGTTTTAAATACTCTAACACAGGTATCTTGTGGGTGCATAGCCATTTCATTTACCAGTGTTATAGTTAGCAGGCTGGTGGACACAAAATGCCACATAATGTTTTATTCCTACTTTATGTTAGTACTAGTAAGTATTAGTAACAAAAATAAACATTTTCAAAGAACCCAGGTATGACATTTATGTGTAGACAGTCTTCTAGAAGAAATAAACCAGAAAGTACAGCTTTGGAAAATGGCACAATTAAAAGGAAATAAGTGACTTCTGACCTTTAGCACCACTGATAACGAGTCCAAGTTCTGCACAGACAGAAACACAGACAACTTCGTGGTCATGTCCTGTAAGGACAGCTCTGGGTGCCGGGTAGTCACCTGCAAGAGAATGGCTGGGATGAGTCTCTCCAGACTAAGAGCAGACAGTGGGCACAAAACCAGTAGATTTCCTGTTTCATAAAGAAAGCACCAATAATTTATGAAGGGCATTTGCTAGTTGTGTGACCATAACCATTTATATTTTAACCTTTTTCTGCTCTTCCATCATCTGTGTAATGGGTCTAACTACTGTCTCTATGACATAGGCTATTTAAAGGCTGTGATACATTAACATGTAATGTTCTTTGAACACTAGGACAGTATTGCTGATATTCTTTTTTCTACTAACTGGTGTTGTAAAACAGGTGTAATGCCCACCAAGGCATTTTCATGTGTGTTCTCACCTTTAATCACGGTAATATTCCTATGAGGTCAGGTACTATCATTGTACAAGGTTGTTCAATTTCACAGAAGTAGTAAGTGTTAGATTTAAATTTAAGCTTTGTAAGTGTGAAAGTCATGCTCTTATGAAAGTAAAAGCATTCCCTAAATTCTCCAACAGAATAGGCAGAGATGAGCTTCGGGTGGGGGGAGGAAATGAATGATGGTGGGGAAAGTCAGGAAGGGGGGAAATTAAGCTTAATTCTCCCCTTTACTAGTGCAAACCTAAGTCTGGTGGAATCATTTAGCATTCTCACTGTTAAGTGTTCTCACAGACTGAACCAATGCCTTCTAAGGATAAGCAGTCTTCTAAGTGGGTAAGGTTTGAAGGCAAACGTGAAACTGCTGAAATCACAACACACCGAATAACTTTGCCTTTCATATGCTTGTGCACCTTTTTGCTGCTCAAAAAAGGACAAATAAGAGGAAGAAGAAATTTGATCACACAAGTTCAGAAGGAATGAAAACTGTCTCTGCATGAATGAAGAGAAAACCAGAACACCTGGAACATGCGAGAAAGACCAACCAACTTAGGAAAGCACCATACCCAGCACTGCCCTGACCGGAAAAGCTTCTGGGAGAAGCCAATACAGGATAAAAATGAGGAGTGCCATCTAGTCTTGAAGTACAGGAGTGTTGGGGGAAAGGAAGTAAGAGAATGTCTGAAAGGAATGAGGAAGGTAAATGCACCCATGCACCATCTTGGTAGATGGTGGGTTTGGGGTTCATTTCTTTGATAGATTTTTTAAATCAATGCTTTATATGTAATGAATATTTTGAAAATCCTTTAATTACCCTTATAGTAAAATTTAAATTTAAAGAAAAAAGGAAAAGAAAGCAAATGTCAAGATGGCAAAAACTATAAAAGACAGACAATGTTGCTCAAATTAGGGTTCAGAGGATCCAAGAACATACTCGTCATTCTTCCTTTTTGGGGGGGGAAGGTTATTGTATATGATAATTTAGTTCAAGAGATAAAGGTGGTAGCTTCCTCACGGATTCCTATTTTTCTTGTTCCAAGACTTAGATAATTTGTTTGGCTGGACTGGGAGTTTGGCCTAGTTGGTCGAGTGCTTGCTTAACATGTATGAAGCCCTGGGTTTGATTCTTGGTACCACATATGCAGAAAAAGCTGGAAGTGGTGCTATGGCTCAAGTGGTAGAGTGCTAGCCTTGAGAAAGTTCAAGCCCTAGAACTGGAAAGAAAACCAGATAATTTTAAAGTATTGATTACATATTAAGTATTTGTATGTCTAAAACTAAGAATATAATTAAGTCTCTTGTTCTTATCATCAAAGTAAGAAATACACAACCTTTCTTGTAACCTTAATATCATCTTTCTTATTTCTTGGGGACTATGAAGTCATCTTAAAGTTCTGTATTTCTCTCTCTTCTCTTTACTGCTCATCAACTGAAACAGAGTGCCTGGCTCGAGGGCTTCCTTTTATAGAGCTTGAGCTTGCATGGTATCTGCCTCTTTCTGAGTTCCTATTCTGGATGGGGGTGGCCCCTTGCTCTTTATCCTGAATGTTCAAGAACCATTCTGCACTCCGGTGTTTGGGCTGGGCCATCTGCGTTTGAAGTGTTGTCTTCTGGCTTGAGGCTTTTACTTTCACTGTGAAGGGATAGATACAGGACCTGAACATTTAAGAGCTACCCAATGAAGCCCTGTCTCCTGCATTCCTCTTTTTTGGCACTGATGTGGCTCAATGAGGAACACTGGATGTCAGAATTAGATTCTCACCTAGTAAGGTGCCCTGAACTCTCCACTCTGGTCTATCAATCTCCCCTTCCTTAATACATCCATCTTATATTTGCCACAGTTTTAGGTGAGTCTTCTCACCTATCTACCCCCATTCTGATTTTGAAGCACTACTGAAATGCAGTGTGGACGAGCACCCTTCTCATACCAGCCTTCCATTGTATTTAAATCTATATATAGTATAATAGATTTTTTATTGTAATGAATAGGATTACAGTTATATTCACCAGATAGTAGGTGCATTACTTCTCACACATTGATACCCTTTCTCATGTTTTTGTCCCCATTTCCCTCCTTTCACCCTCTCCCAATCATCTTGTTTCCCCTCTTCTCTTTCCTATTTCAAATAAACAGATAAACATATGTACAGTATGCCAGGTAACAAAGTCAGATACTGTAACAATGTGAGATTAACCAAAGGGCAACAAGAGAGAAGAGAAATAACATAATATATTAAGAACAACAATCACACAAGATAAAGCTCTTGTTTCCATATTCTGGAGATCCTTTCACTTAGCTCTATCCTATATGGCTTTATGTATCTAGGTTTTGCACTATTGTAATCCTCTGCTAATAGATTTTAAATTGTATTCCTGGAAGTTCTGGATTTCTCTAAAATATATTCACATAATTTATAGACATGTCTCCTAGATTCTTTGCATTCACTGGTAAAACAGAGATTAAGTATTGTTAAGATTCTATGTGTGATAACTCTCTTTAATTTTTCTAAGTGTTTCATAGTGGGGAAAAATAAAATAATAAAGAAAGCAAATATCAAGATGGTAAAAACTAAAAAAAATGATAATGTTACTGAAAAACCTTGCAACTGTGTTTCATAAAATTTTTAAGTTCTTTCTCTTTTAGTCTTAAGACTTGAACTCAGGGCCTGGGCACTGTCCTTGGGCTTTCTCTAGGCAGTGCTCTACCACTTGAGCCACAGCACCAATTCTGGCTTTTCTGAGTATGTAGT
The DNA here is from genome assembly GCF_031878675.1 of Megascapheus bottae. Classification (NCBI taxonomy): domain Eukaryota; kingdom Metazoa; phylum Chordata; class Mammalia; order Rodentia; family Geomyidae; genus Megascapheus; species Megascapheus bottae. Next base: position 52,226,518 of record NC_143519.1, on the reverse strand, counting down.
AACAAGGAAGTGAACCCAGGGCTTCATATGTTCTCGACCACTAGGCCACACTCCTGGCCCTTTATAGAGTTCTTGAGACCTAACTCAAATTATTAAAAAAAATCTAAAATGCAATTTAATTCTATTTTATTGTAGGAATTGGAAAAATGTACAAAAATATTCACTACATATGTTATACACTTTCTATTAATAAGTAAGGCCTTTAAATACTACATGTGATTTACTGAATTTAAAATGTTTTATTATTTCATTATAACTTCCCTAGATCATTATTCAAATTTATTCAAAATGGTAAAACCTAAAGGGGTATTGTTTAGGGGCCCTGGGAGCCTCTTTAAAGGGCTCTAGTGTAAACTGGAAAAAAGCAAGGAAAATGTTATTCTAGGATTTCTAAAAGGAACTCTACATCAAGGAGAAAATATATTCGCTCTATTTATTGCCAGGGACAGATGTTCAACGCACCAACAATCACTTGGAATCGCTAGCCCAATCACAATTGATGGATGTAGCTCAGGGTTAAAGGGCCATTGCAGAGGGATTTGCAGGTGAGACCTCCCTCCCAGCACTGCAGCCCATGGCCCCCATTCTTTCTTATTTCCTCAGCTGAAGAGCCCTCTATGTGATGGAATTACTGTAAGAATAGGCAATATTTGGAATGTCCAGACATAAAATGAACAATTTATCACGTTTAAATCTAAAGTCATTTCCTGAAGGAGAAAAAATTATATATTAGATGCTTCTATTTACATAGAGTCGATGAGAAGAGATTCTTAACAGATAGTCTATGGCTCTTAGGAAGATGGCCCAGGTAGAGATTACTCATGGTTCTTATGTAACCTTGTTTGTGCAGGGGAAGCTTTGGTCCTTCTAAATCAGTTGCATAAGGATTGCACTCTCTAAGAACTAAACTCATCAGAGTGGGTTTGCTGCAGTCAGAAGATGAGCAATTTGGTGATGAAGGACATTCAGATTTTGCCTCTGACTGTCTAAATTATTGCAGAAAGGTGGTAGAATCTGTTTATATTACTGATTTTCTTACAGAATATGATGATTTTTTAAATTAAGGTGCTAGAGTTAGAGATTTAGTCAAAGGATGTAGTTGTTTTGTTGTAACTGTAGTAATATGTATATGAACAGGTTTGCTGGGACAGAGAAGGGCAGAGTCAATGGGGGTCCCTGATATCAACACATTCAGTCCTCAGTGGAGGCCTGGATTAAGTCCCAAATATGACTGGGTCCACATTTCCCTAGACCAAAAGTGAGCACAGTAAAACAAAACAACACAAACAACAACAAAACAGTCCATGTGCTAGAAAAAAAACATCAGGGACACATGAAATGGTTTCCTTTCATTATATATAATAAAATAGTCAATGATCAATAGAAAAACACATACTCAGAGTATTTAATGAAGTTTAGAAGATTCTTTAATGGAGAATAGAAGACCCATTTCTCTAAGAATGAGTGAATGGATGAACCTACTTGTTTATTTACTCTGATTCCCCACCCTCCCCCATCCCCGACCCTGTTCAGAGATGAGGTGATATTAACTATACTAGCTGGACAAGCTGCAAATTACAGAGCAAGTCTCTTCCCCTGAAGTACTGGATCCTGGATCTAGGACACTGATCCTTCCCACATTTCCACTGTTCCCTCACCCCCATACTACCACTAGAACAATTCACCTGCCCTCCCCAAAGGGATCTGTATGATCTGTATGATGCCTTGCCATCCCTGTTCTTGAGCTGAAGCTATCTGATCAAAGAAGAAATTAGGCAATATTTATTCATTAATTTGCTAGTTGTGGGGCTTGAATTCAGGGCCTGAGCACTGTCCTTGGACTTTTTCTCAAGGCTAGAGCTCTACCACTTGAGCCACAGCACCCCTTCCAGCTTTTTTCTACATATCTGGATCTTTTTGCATGCTAGGCAAGCACTCTACCACTAGGCCAAACTCCCGGCCCCTAGGCAGTAATTTTTAAAGTATTGTTTCCCACCCAGGTCAAAGACCTTTCTAGAAGCTTCAGGTTGAAGTATAGAGGAGGAAAGCAGAGACCAGTGGAAAGCACTCTGCTTCCTAGTCACAGACCCTAACCGTCTCCAGTTGTGAGACTGAGATGACATGCTGAGTGGGCTCCTGTGTTCATTGCCTGGGCTACAGTGTTCCATTACATCTATGAGGCCACATGATCCCCAGAAAGCTCTTGGACATAAGAATTCTTACACATTTGACTCTGCTCCCTCTGACACCAATCTTTTTTGCAAAAGGTTATTAAATCTTTGTCTGGGAAGTGGCACAAATTTACTGAATAATAGATCATTTCAATCTACATGTATATAACTATAGATGTACTTAAAAAGTATCTGTGGGCTAGTTGTCCATGCTTTTGTCTCATAGTATCATGGCTAGTAGCTGGATACAAACAAAGAGAGGAGTGTGATTTGGCAGATGTTTCATGACAGGCTGTGGCTGGCAGGAGAGTAAGTGTCCAGGACTGAAGCCCTACACAATAGGAGCCCAGAGAAGGTGTGTGTGCACAGCTGGACATCCCTTTTCAATTGGCTTATCCTTTCATCATCTGTGTAATACATGTACATGAGCTAAAAGACCTGTGCTTAAAACGTGCAGTACAGCAACACATAATGATGTCTTATACATACTGCTAAGTGAATATTGTCAATTTGGTTTTAAAATTTTCACTGCTATGATTTTTAAAGTTCCATATGTGTATATCATCAAGCTCTCTATAAAGCACCTTCTATCTTGTATAAACCTTTAAATTCCATACTCTCAAAGCAGATTGGCTTTGGAGCTGAAGCCGCAATGTATTTTCAATTCCTATTGAAGACACAACAATGTTAACTTGGCCCTCTGGTGACTATCTTGTTGGAAGCTACAGCATATAATGAGAAATGTCAAGTCCCAAGATCAATGAAATTTTGGACTCTAGGGATTCAACAGGAATAGCATTGATCCTTTTAAAGAACACCAGTCAGAGATGGGTTGTAATATATTGCAGAGGGCTCCAGAGGATAAGCGGCCAAGTCCAAGATACCTACCTGACAAAAAATTCAATCAGCTTTTAGCACAAATTGCCTGCTCTGCTCTGCTTTCTTTCATGCAGGAGACTGCCTCCAATTAAAGTGCGCAAATTAATTTTTATCACTTCCAAATTAGTTTCAGAATTTGTGTAAGACTGTTTCAGATGAAAGCATCTGTCCCTCACATCTTTGCAATTCTGTTATCTAGTTAGGGACCTCTTTAAAATCTCCAAGATAATTTCCTATGTTCAAAGTCACAAGTTGGAAAGAATAACAATGAGTATTACTAGTAAAAATGCATTAATAGAACAACTATAATTCAACTCTAACATATGCTAGGTAGCCTTTGCTCATTTCTTTTATGATCTGAAATGCTCTGTATAATAATCTACACATTTTCATTGTCTTTGTGACAAATCCATTAAAATTGAAAAAAAACAATTAGAAAAACACTAATACTTCTGAGATGTCTAAATTAATCACAATGATAAATTTCCCACAATAAAAGCATAGATCCTTTCTATATCTACTTAAAACTTAAAAGAATGATATAACAACAGTGCAAAGGAAACAAATATAAAAGCCACTTGAATTTACCTTGTGATTTCAGTGATGTGTATAACAATAGTAGATGACAAATGCTACCATATCATGATGTGATTTTAAAAAGTATATTTGTCCTCTTTGCCATAAAAAAAGTGATTTAATGTCTACCCTAAGACCAACCCCTGACTCTCAACAGCTCTGAGGATATTATGTTTCATGCTAGGCATCTCCCTTCAAGTCTGGGTTAATTCATACAACCTCTAAAAATCTCAGGGCTTTGGGTCACACACTTTAATACAAATTACATAACTAGCCTTTCGATTTTGAGCAACATTGGGTTTGAAATAGAAAACAGATAGCCTGTTTCTTTGACCTGTGAATTGGTAGCTGGAGTAGATTAAACTGGAGTAGAAAAAGCATCTTTTTCTCTCATATTGCAAGTTACGGATGACTATGTTAACACCACAGTGAGATCACTGACATGACTGTGGGTTCAGTGTTCTCTGTAACTACCTAAAAAAAAAGCAAACTGACCAATGTAGCACTGCTCTAGTCAAGCATGACTATACTCCTCGGCTGGCTGCTTTAGACAAGTGACACATAAATCAGCCAGTCCAATCAAATACTACATCTGACTTACTCATTTTACTATTGTGATCTTCACTGTGGCAAAATATTGAAATGGATTCTTTTATGTAATCATCAGTTTATGTTCAAGATGTAAAATGAGTTACTACTATATAGATAACAAAAAATTTAACCTATAAAATGTTACCTGGTACAGTGAATGATTCATATACTTAATACACAGTATTCTCAGTACACTCAATAGAAGCAGTTTTGTGATGAGCATAATATAGAAGTCTTTATTTAACTCTAGAAGGCCAAGGAATGTATATACCCAGAATTCCTAGCTACTAAGAGACTAGTAGGTACACAGTAGATGTTTAGCATGTATTCATTTAATGCTTGACTCGTCTTGTAGGTGTTTGTCCCATTTATCGAGAGGAATATTTTTTTCTTATATTAGAAAAATAGAAGCTGCTATTCTCTATTATACACTTGAAATATCTAATAAAATCTTTACAGAATTCATTTTATGGAGGCAAGTTCATAATGATGACAAGAGACATTTCCTCTTCAAAATTATTGATTCTGTGTGTGTGTGTGTGTGTGTGTGTGTGTGTGTGTGTGCGCGCGCGAGTGTGCACGCGCTCCTGAAGCTTGAACTCAGGGTCTAAGTGCTGTTCTTGAACTCTTTTGCTCAAGTCTAGTGCTCTGCCATTTTAGCCACAGCTTCACTTTTGGCTTTTTGGCAGTTAAGTGGAGTTAGGAATCTCACGGAATTTCTTGCTCTGGTTGGCTTCAAACTGCAATCTTCAAATCTTAGGCTAAATAGCCAGGATTACATGTGTGAACCACTGACACCAAGCAAAAAAATGCTTGACTAATAAATAAATCTTCATAGATGGAGGCACTACATCACATATAGATAGTCAAGATAATCTGTCACAATAACTTCTTAATGATAACTTTGTCCTTATTTGAGGCTTAAATGAAATACTGCTTCAAAGAAATACGATGTTCAGAGTTTTGTTCTTAAGGACTGATATAATCATTTTGTATTTACATAGCTCCTGTTGTAAGGAACATCAGATATTTAAAATATGATTGTGATTATAATTATGGTGTTGGACTTTGAGAGCAGAGGGAAGCGGTGGGGAGGAAAGCAGATGGGCAAAGACAGAGAACATGTAAGTTTCCCCCCAAATTATTTTTCTAGGGAATCCTGTCTTTTCCCCTTTAGGATATCTCAGGCAGCGTTGAGGAACAAAGAATAATTGAAGAATCATTGCAAAGAAAGGGAAATGTCTTAGTTTTTGCATCTTCAATGCCTAATCTGAAAAGGGAGGGAGGGGAGGGCTCAATCCTTATAAATAAATAATACATGGACAGATTTATTGTATTACATGTTAGCAAGTAATAAATGATTTGAGGGAGCCCCAAGTAAAATTCAGAGAAAGGGGAGTTTGTATTTAGCTGAGAGAAGTCATGAGGGTTAACAGACCAGGTGAAACCTGCAAAGCCCATGCAGCTGTGGGGTTAGGCGGCTGAGTTTATGGCAAGGAACAGGACAGTCGCCCCTGTCCCACAATGACAGCTGCTGCCACTTTACATTCGGAACAAAACTTTAAATAGTACCTACATTCCAAGAAATATTTCTCCCATTTAAGCACTCATATTCTAAAACACAGAATCAAGAAAAAATTAGGAAAGTCTGAAAGGTAAACTCTATGTACGGGGATTATAGCATGACAGGACAATTCCAAAAGCACTCACTGCTATTGGGGTTGTCTCCTATGATGTGATGTCGCCCACTCCAGTACCAGAGAAGCAAGGTGGCGTCCCGGGATCCAGACACGATGTAGCAGTCTCCCCCGATGTAGGACTCAGATCTGGCCAGGCATGTGACCACGTCCCAGTGGCCAAATACAATCTGGGTTAGCTTTCCTGCAGTGGTGAAACAACGGGTTTACTTCATGTACTCATTTTCTTTAGATGACAGTAAGCTAAACTTTATTTTCTACTAAATATGTGAGGAGTAAATCTAGGCAGCCTCAAATTTATAAAGTCATTTAAAACCTACCTACAGGTTCTTCCCTGACTCTGAAAATTGATGCAAGAATATTTAAGAGAGGTGTGGCAGAATAACACAGTTATGAGCTTTCTCTCTTTGGAATTTGGGATTGTTTTTGAAAAAATTAGAGTCTCATAAAGTAATATAAATATGATTTGTGTCTTTGGAGTTTGGGCTAGACTGGAGGGAGGTTGCAGGTGTTTTACTGGATATGAATTTTGGGAGGAGGACAAGACCTCATTTACCCTAAGAACTCAGGGATCATACTAACATTCAAAATGGCATTAGTAAAATTAGTTACTTGGTTTACAAAGTGAATGTTTAATGTGAATAATGACCACTGATGCAAAGAAGGCCTGGAGGGGGTGTAACATGTGCTGTATGATTTCATGTTGACCTCTGGTTTAAATATATTATTTTAAAGAGAGTACTGTACTGCACATTAGGTTTACCTGTTTCTGTAGAATAAACTCTGAAGCTCTTATCCCAGAATCCACAGATAAGAATATAGCGGTTGTCTGCTGTGACCACAAAGCAGTGGGCATTGATTTGTATACTCTGATCCACAAGGTCTGTGATCTGCCGTTTGTTTACACCAGAGTTATTAGCTACAAAGAAATAGAAAGAACTTCAAGAAAGATCCCAAAAGAATGCCACTAAGCCTTTGCAGCAGGAACAGAACACTTTTTTTTTTTTTGCTTCATCTAGTGTTAGGTCTGTAAAGCTACACAGTTATTAAGATTTTGACATTCTCCCTTTCGGGGATATTAATTTCCTTAGTAGCCATGAGTATTTATGAACTATATTATATATGTAAAAAGCATGCCAGAATTCCAAGTTCTTCCTCCACCAAAAAATAAGAAGCAGATGAGGAATTCAAGGGAATGCATTTAAAATGTAATAAATAAATGTAAATAAATGCATGTGATTCTACTGATGTTCATTATGCACAAACATCTAACAAGAACCAAATAAAGGATAAATATTACACAAAATACATAGAAAAGATTTTCCACAATCTGTCATTTTCCAATGACATTTACAATCCCTGTAAAAAAGAAGAGGGTAGAGATCTGAGCAAGGCATGTTGTTGTTTGGGAAGCCCCACAGGGAGCTTTAGGTCAGCAGCTCTCGAAGACCTGGATTGTCAACAAACAGAAGGCCTTTCTAGCACGGGCTGGCAGGAAGGAGAGGAATAAAAAGGATAGGAGAGAGACTGGGAGAAAAGAGACAGGCAGAGAATCAGCCTATAACACTGGGATTAAATCTGAATAAAGTCAGGAACTCAGAGACACATCTGATTTCCCCAGTGCCTGTCTGGATGCCAGCTATACCATCCTTTCAGGCAAAATCCCTGGACTGAATTCTTAAACAGGAAATGCAGATGTAGGAGGTCACCACTACCGGACTCCAACACCAATTAAAAATCTACATGACACTGTTTGTAGATACCTTCTAACACTGTAAAAATAATTATTAGAAAAGGAAGGAAAAGAAAGGCAGAAAGAAAGAAGGAAAGAAAGCAGAAATAAACTCAAAGTCCTGGGTCACTAGAAAGCTGTGTAAGTGGAGCCTGATTAATTATAATAGAGAAATCCATTTTTTTCATGGCTACACACTAGCTATATATTTCACTGTTGATGTTTGCTGAAAAGAGGAATATCTAGACTAGACTCTAAAAATATTTATGGTTCTAAATGTTACATTCTCTAAATGATATGTGCAATGTTGTTAGGGTATAAGTAACTGGCAGATATAGCTATATCTTATCTCTTGGTTCAAAGATGAAAGATGTATTATTCTAAGAGCAAAAAAAACCCCCAAAGCTCATATATAGTATAATTTTTATAGGATTGTTTTTATTCTAATTTCATTTTCTGAATAAACCCACAGGATAGGCATAAGAGCTTTATTATGAATTATCTTACAGATGTGAAACAGATATCAAGAATGATTAGGAACTTGCTCTAGACCACAGATCTAATTAAGCAATGTCTAATGTATGCAATTTAAAAATATTTTAATACTGTCCATGAAGAATTATAGATATATGAGATACATTTTACTTTATATTTAGCCCTTCAGTATTAGTATCCTCTTTCAATCCTTAAGCAATAAGAAGTTGCTAGAAATACTTTAGATTGAAATAAAGAGTAGCCTTTAAATTATTTGTCTTGTTTATGTTCCAAAACTGTCACAAAGAATTGCTTGAATAACAGTTATTTGAAGGGAAATTATGATTTACATGTGCCTTTGAAGGTAATCTGATGCTATCTTCACTTTATGTTTTTGGTAGAAAAATATTATACGTAGGAATGTGTTGATATTCAGTAATTCATAAAAACAATTTTTAGCCTACCAATTAATGGATCCATTTCAATTGGAAGATGATGGGCCTGATCCAACGAGTATCCTGGTGCTCCCCTGAGGCCTAAAAATTTAAGAAGAGATAGAAAAGAGACTTCTATAAAATTATTATAAAAGAATGTCTGAAGGAGTTGTTTATGATGATTATAAAAATGTTTATCGGTTTAAAAAATTTGGGTGAATGGGCCGGGAGTTTGGCCTAGTGGTTAAAGTGCTTTCCTAGCATGCATGAAGACCTGGGTTCGATTCCTCGGTACCACATACATAGAAAAAAGCCGGAAGTGGTGCTCAGGCTCAAGTGGTAGAGCTCTAGCCTTGAGAAAATCCAAGGACAGTGCTCAGGCCCTGAGCTCAAGCCCAGGACTGGCAAAAAAAAAAAAATTGGGTGAATTATTTTAAGAATGATTCAGTCATACTTTGTAACTTTGTATTCAGTCTTAAGAACATCTTCACAAAGGCAGGTGGTAGTGGTAGCAGCTCATATCTGTAATCCTAAATACTCAAAGCCAGAAGACTCTTATCTCTAATTAATCAGTAAAAATCTGGAATTGGAGCTGACTTAAAGGGTAGTGTGCCAGTCTTGAGCATAAATGCTAAGGGACATGCAAAGGGCTCCAAGATCAAGACTCAGTACACACACACACACACACACACACACACACACACACACACACCATCATCACTTCAAGGATATCAGGTTCTTACTTAAGGTGTAGAAAGTTGGAGTGATAAGAAAAATCTGAATGAAACACGGGATTGTTATATTTATTGAGCCCATTAAAAACACAACCAGTAAGCCAAAAAAAGGAAGTTAAACTTCCATGCAGATATGATAAGCGCAGAGAGCTCTCCTGAGCAAGCGCTGGGCAGAATCTGTGGTTCCAACTCAACTGGGTCCTCTCTCCACATATGATGGATAAACTGAAGATATAAAATTGAGCACATTTTAATCTTCACTCTCATTAAAAGATACTTTCAGTGGATTAACATTTGGGTTTGATCGAGAGTTCATTCGTTTTTTCATGTGGCTATATAATACATTCATAATACCTTTATAATTTATGCTTTATGTATGTAAATAGGTGCACATGGAAACTCTTTGGGAGAGGGCTGTTGTATAAATCTCTTTTTCAGGGCAAGGTAGAAGTGAGGACTAGAGAAGGATTCAGGTTGACTCAGCCCGGCTCATCTGTTCAGTGCTATGGACAGTAGGAGTCCTGGGCTTCCAGGGAGAGCTTCAGTGGTAAAGTAGGCCAACTAAATCATCTTGGTCACATCTACTTCTGCCCTGGTTAAATAAGTATCAATACGTCTACATTTTTGCAGTGGTATTATATCACTTCAAGATGCGTTGGCAGAAACGGCATATGTGAAATCACTGGTGTTGGTCTTCTTCATTATTGCATATGCTTAGGGGATTTGGACATGTGATGGCTATTCAAATATCTGCTAAATAAATTAATGACATTAAGAAAACAGGATAGGGGACTATCATCCAGAAAATCCAAATTCATTTTGTGTTAATATAGGATAAAAGTGGGGGATATTTTTTGGAGGACAAGATCTGATTTATTTGTAGGACTGCTTAAGTCTATCAAATACGCTGTACCAGTTTGTAAGGGCCTCTGGTGCGGCTGAAGTCAGGGAGGCTCACCTGTATTGTTTAGCTGGACCTGACAATGATCTGCTATCCCAACACCCATTCTCACCTTACCTCTTCGGCGAGAACCTTGTTTAGGGTACGTACCTACTGTGTTGTGCCATCTATTCACTGCAAACAGTCGGCTGCAGGTCACGGTCACCACGGCTGGAATGGTCAAGTGTGGTAGGGTGTTGGCAGCCACGTGGGTCACTGGAGAATTTGATGGAAACTTCAGCACCATGATCACATCCTGCTGCATCTGATCTTTAAACATGAGTGGACTCTGTGGAAGGAAACACTGTTGAGTAGAAAAGGGAAGAGAACAAGAGGAAAGAAAAGGGATAATACAATTAGTGGATGGTTTGGGGAGAAGGAAGCTCAACATTAGACAAGGCTAGCAGGGAGATGGAGCAAGCTGTTCTGTCCTGCCATCTCATGTCTGTCCCACATACAGCCCCTTTCACTTGAGGAGGAACTCTCCGAGTCACTGACACAGGACACCAGCCATGATTTAGATGTGGCCAGAGTGCCACGCAGAAAGTTGCTCATAGATATGGACACAAGATGGAACATAGCTGTTCAGTGCTATTAAAAATGAGTTTGGTGGAAAAAATAGTCAATGACTGGTACAGTTCACATAAAACCCAGAGTGAATTCATATAACTGATCCTGTTGACATGAAATACGGAGTGACTGCCTTGCTCCTTTCCTTCCTATCTGGCAGATCTGGGGTCACCGTGACAGACTAAATAATGAAAATATAACAGCCTCCATAAAGCAGTCCAAGTACTCCCCTGTCAGGGTTTCACACACATTTCTGCTCTGGTGCTGACTGAATTTATGGTTTATGCCTCCCCACTCCCTTCTATACACTAGGTTTCCTGACAGCCAGCACTTTTTCTTCCTTTTTCTTTTTAATCTTTTCCCCCCTCAAACATCTAGATAGAAAGTAGATACTGTAAGCATTACACATAAATACTACTGTACTAAAAACAAAAAATAAAGATGCTGGGAGCAATAACTCTATAGCTTTTGTGTATGTTTTGTGATTGTTTCCTCTATATATGAATCCTTTGCTTTGAAATAGGAACCAACAAATCTCAGATATTCTTTAAAATTATCTTTTTTTAAATTATGCCAATTTAGTCTTTAAGAATTACCTATAGGAAAGAAGTGAGTTCTAACTGGGCTTTTTCCAGAATACAAATTATTATTGTCATTAAACAGAGATGATTAGGACTCATCTGCTAGACCATTGCATAAAATAGCATTAGAAATACAGTTTATTGAAGCAGTTTCTCCCCCATCTCTCTCTCTCTCTCTCTCTCTCTCTCTCTCTCTCTCTCTCTCTCTCTCTCTCTCTCTCTCTCTCTGTCTCTCTCTCTCTCTCTCCCCTTCCCTTCCCCTCCCTCTCTCTCTCTCTCTCTCTCTCTCTCTCTCTCTCTCTCTCTCTCTCTCTCTCTCTCTCTCTCTCTCTCTCTCTCGTTCTCTCTCTCTCTTTTTGTCAGTCATGTGACTTGACAAATTCAGGGCTTGGGCTTCTGAATAGCTAGGATTACAGGTGTGAGCCATCGGTGCCTCTTCTTGAAGCTTGAATTCTGCACTGCATCTGAGGGTTTGTCTGGAAAGAGGTTGGGCTCTGGGCAAACCTTTGTGTCTTATCACAGCAGAACCAAAGGATGCATTAGTGGGTAGCCAAGGGGCTGACAGTAGAGAGGAAAGAAATGTTTGAAAACAAGTGTCTTGAGCTCTGTTTCTCTAGGACTTGGGAAGAGTTTCCTCCAGGCTCTGAAGGATGCCTCTTGTCTCTGTACTTCTACTGTTTTGCAGATAAGGCTCCAAAACTTTTGGTTAAATAATCAGTAATTAGTTATATAAATAAAAGACATGAATTTTCTTCAGGAAAGAATATCTAAATCTGTTGATACATTATTTGGCTACATTTCAGGGCTCCATTACCAGGGACTTGTTACTTTTATGTTGGTTATCTATACAAAAATTGATGAGCTGGATTCAGTTGGGAAATGTTTTACCTTCAAACATTTTTAAGCAAAATAAAAAAAACTGGTGAAAAAACCTTGTACTTTAAATATTTTTTCTCGGACAGGTTTTACATTCTATGTATTTCCAGAGGAAGGATGGGGTGAGATCAGTGGATGAATCAGAGGACAATGTGGAAGGTGTGATGTCGATCAGATCCATGTACTAATTCATATGTTAAATTGAAACCCTTTTGTAAAACTGTTTAAAGAAAATAAACATAAATTTCAAAAGAAAAACAATAAATAAGCACATGTTTATAGCAGATAGTGAATTTATCAGCTGATGGTTATAAAAAATGGACTTTAAGCTTTAGATAAAAACACAAATCAATATGCTTTTTCCCCTTGTGCTGGGAATGAAGGTTTAGCATAAGGGGGTACTGAAGAGGATGTCAGTTTATATTTATAGACAACTCACAATCCAGTGGCTAATTTAAATGCTCTGCAGGATCGAGTCATTAGGTTCTCAATGATACCTACTCGTTTTGCCCCTACGTTACAGATGTCGGACTGGTGAGTATTTTGCAGGAGTCATTGGCAGGGACGGTGCACAGCCCCTGTCTGGCTCAGGAGCCCTTCCTCTTACCTAAAGCATCTCACAGGCTCTCTGCAGAGGACATAAAATACCTTTGCATTTTCCCCTCTTTTTAAAATGAATTACTTTCTTTATCCCATACTGTCCCCCACAAATTAAATTTAGCAAAATCATATTGTGTCTATGCTTACACTGTAATTTACAAATCTAATTTAATTTTACTGTCAGTGTGTGTTTGTTTGCCTGCTCGGGTAGGAATGAGTTTATATAGAGGCATATTTAGAGAAGATGGCTATTTTTGTGAATTCAAGATTGGTCTTAGTTTTGAACTTTTCAAAGTAAGAATTGTACTTCTGTGGTTCTCCCTAGAGTGTCTGTACATCCTTTGTCCTGAAGAGTTAATGAATAGCTTGAGAACATTTTTAAAAATGCTGCTAAAATCACAGTTTAATTTGCTCTATGCTCTGGTATGAAGAAAAATCCCTCAACATGCTCATGTCTTACCAGGTGCATGGCAGAGCTCCGAGGCGGATGTGGCTCAATAAGCAACTGAGATGGCGTCTGTCCAAAGTTCTGTATCTGCGCTTCCATAGCCTACAGGGAAGGAGGGCGACTGTCACATTCAATATGCATCAAAGAGAGAGGTCAACACACTCTTGACAATGCAAGTGGATCCCAAGTCAGCCATGAAAAAAAGTCCAGAAAATTCACCGGGTGTTCTTTTCCCAGGGTGCAGAACCATTCAAGTGTTAGTATTTTGTAGACAAGGTTGGCTTCTTCTTCCAAACATGCTTCAGTTAACAACATCACTGTTCTTATTACCAGAAGCTGGGGTTAAATGTGGAAATGCTAAGTTGTGATTTCATGCATGCAGCTAAAGACCAAGGAACTTTTAGCACTAAATATAGAACATATACCTTAATAAAGTCCTTTGTGAGGAGGAATGTATGGGGATCTCTAATGAAATAAGCTTCTGGAATCTTAATGGGAAAAGAAAATGAAACATAAAGTCCACCATTGATACAAAGTAAAATTCAGAAAGATCAGATACTCCCATCCATTCTGAGGGCAATTATTAGAGAGGACACTGAGACTTTTGTGTAATAGTTACATATGGCAGCATTTCCACTACAAAAATACATTTTAACTTGCTATGTTACTTTAAGGTGAATTTTAGAACATTGTTTATTAGGTATGATTTCTCTCAAGTATTTTGCCTGGCATTGTAGAGACAAATCACTCAAGAAGGAAAGAGCTATTTTGCTATCTCAAGTTGTACCCTATTTCATCAAAACCTGTGTAGATGGAAGTATTAATGAGATTTTTATGGCTTCTAAAAGAATTAAGGTGATTTAAACCTCAAACTGTTCAGACTGTGTGTGTGTGTGTGTGTGTGTGTGTGTGTGTGTGTGTGAGAGAGAGAGAGAGAGAGAGAGAGAGAGAGAGAGAGAGAGAGAGAGAGAGAAAGAAAGAAGCTTATGAAAGTATTTCCTCTGCACATAAATTCTATGGATAAATCATTTCAATATATTAGGTCTGATGAAGAAATATTTTTTCTAAAGCATACTATATTCTATGTATGTAATTTAAGCCAACAAGCAGAAGCATAATATTTACTATGATCATTACTCTGTTACCATGCTAATTTTCCCCTAAAATTGTGTGCAATTTGGTTGCACATAAAAATGAAATACGAAACTCACTACGGAGTGCTTGACAAAATGCAGGTAAGTTGGTAGATGGCTCCTTACACAGCACTGCCTCTAATCAAATCACTATCTACAATTCTCATTTATAAAGTACTTAAATTTAACAATCTGTCCTCCTAGACTGCGTTTCAGGAAATGTTTATCAATAAAAATGTGAACTTTCAAATTTATTAGCAATATTAAACATGAATGGATCATTATCCACCATATTTTAGCAACTACAAAAATGAGGCTTTGGTTCGTTTATTTGCAGAGGCAATGGGATCAATTATTAAATCACTTTAAGTGCTGTCCAATTTAATGTATACATTTATTTGCAATGTCCACTCATATGCAAAATGTGACTATTTAGCTAAATTTTCCTCACAAATGTATGCTCATGCTTTTCCTCTGTAGTGTAAGATTTATGATTATAAAAAGAAGGCAGCAGAGATCATTTATGGCTAGTTCCATATCATTAACATTAAACTCTTGAGAACTGTTGGGGAGAAAAAGCAGTAATTTTACTATTAAATTTGATCTGATTAATGTCCAATGTCAAGCACAGTGTATCACCAACAGCAATGGATTCTAACAATACCTTTGTCTATGTTTCACTCTGTCGAGGAAACACCCATAGGGGTAGCAGCTGGCAGAAAAATTAAACATACATCTGATTTCTAGATTGGTGCCTTACAGCTAGTTAGCATTTAAATATTCACTGAAGGAATCCATCAACAAAACAGGCTTCTTCTATTTTTTTTTTGTAGCTTGTGAGGTTTGAACTCAGAACCTGAGGGCAGTACTGAGTTAATTTGCTCAAGGCTAGTGCTCTGTCACTTTCAGCTATAACATCACTTCAGGTTATCTATAGATATGAGTCTCATTCACTTTCCTGCCAGGCTAGGTTTGAAACAGGATCCTGAGTAGCTAGGATTACAGGGGTGAGCCACTGATGCTCAGCTCAAATGTGCTTCCTTTAACTTTAATTCTATTTCTGAAAGAGCACTAGTAAAATTGTACTAAAAAGTCTAGGAAACAGACTGAATTTCCAGATCTTCTGTGGAGACCTCTTCCCCGGTCCTACCAGGAGTATCAGGAGCTGGGATGAATTTCCCTTTTTCATTATCCACTCCATTCCCTATATGAATTTATTCTTGTATGATTAAACCAATCCCTCTGTGTTCTGCATCACATATCTTTATGACCCAAAGGATATTATTCCAATCTTTACCTTTTAGGGTCTTGTATTTTTTCCTTTCTAGTAAACCCTTTCTCTCTGAAAACAACAGACCTTTCTGATGTTGGAAAAGCATGCTATATCCTTTGAGTTCTATTTTTTTTTTTAAATCATCACCATATAATTAAAAGGAGAGTTAGAGCATCTGCTGTCATTCTTTACCTGCTCCAGGCTTCCTATTTCTATACTTACTTAAAAGGAACTCACAGGACTTAGCCAGGAGATAGGTACTGGGTTTGGGAAATGAGCCTAGTGAGGCGTAAGTTTTCTTCTGCATCCATAATCTGGATGAAGTCATTGTTTGGAGAGCTATTCCCTACGTAGGAGGAGATCCTCCATGGATGTGATCTTTGGAGGGGACCTTAGTCCTTTGCTTCCCAGATTCCACACTTAAGGCTCTCCATGCTCTCACGATATACTCATCCTTTATTATGGAATTTAACGTGCACTTACACACGCATGTCTTTTTTCCAGACTATAAATCTCTGAAGGTCAGAACAGACTCTCTAAAGACTTAGTTTTTACCGAGGTCTCCAAAGAAAATACTCAATCTAGAATCAGAACTGAAAGTTCATCTTAGGAAAGGTCCAGAGAAAGAATGAGAAACAGAAAGTACCAGAATCCTTTACTGATTAAAATGATTTGGTTCCACAGAAGTGATTAAGTTAAAAACATCTGTTGAATGTTGTCAAATGCCAAGGGACACAAAATCAGAAACCTGAAGTCTGCCTTCAGGAAGCCTGCAGGCTCAGAAGGAAAGATGTGGCCCTCAGCACCCATGGCAGGAAGGCCTTTGGAGGAGGAAAGGTCACACTGTCCTGAGAGTCTAGAGGTAGGACAGGGGGGAAGAGAGAGCACTGCTCTTAGAAAGGGACTAACAGATAAAGGACATGAGTTTAAAGGTAAGTGGAAAACAACTAGTCAGTGACATCAAATATTTTTGCAATACAGAATTGTTCTCTTAGTAATTCCCAAACACATCAGGTTAAAAATCTACTTACAGCTAATTATAATATAGATTATTTCCATATTATCAGAAATGGCATAATAAAGATTGCATAAATTTGTATTTCTCTATAAGCTGTGCTTATAGAGCTGTATCTACTCATATTTATTTATCAATCATTATGTGTTCAACTCTTACTCTTTTTCCTAGCAAAGACTCACCATAAAATTTTTAACACCTTCAAGAGATTCTGATAAAAGGAATTATACAAGGATAAGAAGAGAAGTAAACAGAAATGAGCACAGAGATATGCAGGTGTGAACAGTGTGTGTGATTTCTCAAATTCCATACACAAAATTCAGTCTTATCTGCTTATCTGTGAGATTAAGCTTCCATTAAGGAAAATTCTGTTGAAAGATACTTCTCTTTTATTCCTTCCCTACTTTCTCATTACCTTATTTTGATTTATTAAGAGTCTCACTTTTAAAATCTCTAGAACACTACCCATCAAGTAACAGAATTATCTACATCATTATCCAGATTTCCTCTTAAAAAAATACTCACAAGCTCTCTCTAGTCTTTAATTTTCCTTATATGTCAGGCAGGGTCCTTGTGTATGGCTGTTTAACGTTGCCCTATTAGGGGGAAAATATGGGCTAGAATCCACTGCAGTTCCCAGAGGAAGGAGAAATTCTTTCAATTTATTATGTAAGGAAGGTGTCTTTGCACATGTGCACGAAGTGGTCAGGGGTGTTAGATATGGAGTGACATGTGACATTAAACTCTATTTCTTTTGGACTTCTTGTTTCTTTTCTTTCCTTCTTTCCCTCCCTTCTAAGATAATTCTGCCTCCACTATGAGCTTTTCACTTCCTCTGTAGATTACTTGAGGCTAAACCTTAGAAGAGGACAGAAACTGTGCATTGTATACATGCCTGCTAATAAGACTTGATAAAAGGTTTTATAGCCAAAATGAAAATGAATATGGCAAATATAGTAGGTATACCTTCTCTAGTGTGTGGTAGATAAAAACTTCAGTTAATCTAGCTGGGTATGATGGTCCCTGCCTTTAACTTCAGCTACTTAGGAGGCAGAGCAATGGAGAATGACAGTTTGAGGCTAGCCTGGGCAAAAAGCTCATGAGACTCCTCAATCAATGGCCCTGATGGTAAGGGAGAAACAAAAACAAGAGATGGATCTGAAATAAACAGGAGTCTCTATTTGAGAAATAACTGAAGCAAAAAGGGTTGAAGATGTGACTTAGGTGGTCCAGTGCCTGCCTCGTATGCACAAAGTTCTAAGTTCCAACCTAATACCAAGGAAAACAAAACTAATTGGTTAATTTTGTTTTAAGCACAAAGCAAGTTAGTTTAACCAAAGCATTTTTTCTACTCATAGATTCTTTAAAGTTATTAGGTACTTTTTCAAAAACAATTCAGTATCATTCAGACAAAATGCCTACAGTATAGGGAGAGACAGAGGAGGGAGTTAACAATTCATGGTTCTCAACTGACCTGCCCTGCTTGCTCTGTCTTAGCTTTTAAATCTACTTCCAGAAATATCAGACTTTAAGAAAACCAGATGGTTATGCCATCTACAATTTCAATACATTGAACTATGCCCCAATAACCAGATTATTTTGTTGACAACTTTCAGAAAATTCAAGAAAAACATTGTGAAAGTGGTTGCTTAAAAACACAGAAAAACTTTCAGTAACTTTCCTTAGTATTCCTACATACAGTGCCTTTAAAATTCAAATGTACCTGCTCTAAAAAAAAAAACATAAATTTGACACAAAATAACATATGATATATATATGATTTATATTATCTCTTTCCTTCAAGGTTCAGCATTATTAATACCTCGGAAGAAAAATATAAGCAAAACAACAGTAGAACTTTGAGACATATGAAATGATAAAAGGAAAGGTTACTTACTGGCTGAGTGCATTATAAATGATAAGCTTTTGCTTCTGGCTTATTATTATAATAAAACATGATCATAGAAAGCATTACTTTTTAATGCTAGTAAACCAGGACCAAAGTAAATCAGGCAACTAATATATGCACTTTATTATTTCTTGTCATATAAACATTAAACTATATAAAAAATTAAAATGCTGTTTTATATTCAACTGCTTCTGGTTTTTCATAGGACCTGAAAAAAGAAACACAAATATTTCTCCCTTTGTTTTAAGGTTCTATGGTATTAAGTCTAGAAAATTTATTAAATATTTAAGCAAATATTTGATAACTCACATACAAAAGGATCATATTAGCAGCACACTGTTAGAAGATGTTCGAGAAAGAGTATTCTAATTCATTGATTTCCTTCCTTCTTGCATTCACTCTTTTATTATTTGTATTGTTTTCTATTGTTTTATTTTCACTTAAAAGGACTCTCTCTAGATACCTGTTTCTTCCTTGGAACGATAAATTATAATTATAACTTTATATAACTGACAGCAAACAAATCTGAAATATATATATTTATCATTTTTTCTGGATACAACGTTCCACCCAGAATGTATTCTTCCTACATCAGTTGCCGGTGGCAAACTCACTCAATTTTTTAAATTCAAGTTTATTCACGTTGGGAATATATGAACCTTTTTTTTTCTGAGGTAGCAGGATTGATCTCAGGGCCTGAAGAATGCTATCCAGGCCCTTATCTCATATTTGTATTTTGTTTTGGAGATGTAGTATTGCTAACTTTGCTCCACTAGCCTTGAATTTAGGATCATCCTGCACCCCCCCCCCCCCTCTCTCTCTCTCTCTCTCTCTCTCTCTCTCTCTCTCTCTCTGATCAGCTGGGATTATAGATATGTACCAGGGTAGTATGTGGATTTCGTCATAGTTAGCATTGTGTGACCTATTGAGATATCCAGGGATATCTCAAAAAAGTTTGCATATTGTATTATCCAATAATTCAAAAGATAACAGAGAGGCATAGTTGTACAGATGGTGGCAGATTTTATAAGTTCACTTAGAGTGTCTAATCATGGGAAGACAATAATAATGAAAATGGCAGTAATAATCAAGATGACAATAATGAAAATGATACACAGAATGACTTCTAGACAAATGTTTACCAGGTGGTAATAGAAATATTCCAAAATGATGATGGTAATGGGTACCAAGACATGTGAAAGGGTATCAATGTATGTGAATTACTGCACCTTCTATCTGGCAAATATCATGTAACCCTTTTACTAATTACAATAAAAAAAGGAAAAAAAATAAATAAATGTA
The DNA here is from genome assembly GCF_031878675.1 of Megascapheus bottae. NCBI lineage: Eukaryota > Metazoa > Chordata > Mammalia > Rodentia > Geomyidae > Megascapheus > Megascapheus bottae. The sequence continues at coordinate 52,206,583 of NC_143519.1, read as the reverse complement.
TAAATAAAAAAAAGAAATATTCCAAAATGAAAGCATAAACTTTTTTTTTCTTTTTTAGGGAGGGAGGGCTGTGCCAGTCCTAGGGCTTGGATTTAGGGCCTGGGTGCTGTCCTTTTTTCTTCAAGGCTAGTGGTCTACTATTACAGACACAGCTCCACATTTGGCTTTTTGTTGGTTAATTGGAGATAGTCTCACTCACTTTTCTGACTGGCCTGGTCCTTACAGCTTAGCCTCCTGAGTAGCCGGATTATAGGTATGAGCCACTGCTACCTGGCAATATGCTTTAATTTACACAATAAGATTAAAATATCATGTATGCAGCTAAGCAAAATGATTATCTTAGATTTTGGCATAAATGGGGAGCAATACTTCAGAAAGAATTTATTGAGACTTCAAGTGGGGTCACTATCAATATGTTTAAAGCCTTAAAAGATGAGTCACAACTAACTAAAATGTTAGGCACTTAGATTGAGTGATATCTACTTTAACACAATGAAGCATGCAATATATTTATTTTGAGGATAAAATATATGTAATATAACTAAAATTAGTGTTGAAATAAGGAAATCTCCTCCAGATATTTCTTCTTCAAACAGCAAATTGCAATTTTTACTCTTCATCTTTTGAGTAAAATATGACCAAGCCTTTACTGCTAATTTCAGATAATCAAAAATTAAGAATTCTCAACTGCACACAATGAAAATAACACAAAGTGGAGAAAAAGGCACATCTCACATAATGATATACATTCTGATTTGAATAGCTGCATTCTTTATGCTTCTCTGGAGATAAATGATGGTCATAGATCATCTTCTATTGACTTCAGTAGTTATGAGAAGAAAAAATAAATTGAAATTAAAAAATCAAATATGTGCCTTTAATTTCTTTGATATGAATTTCTGTATGAAAACTTTACTGACAAATCTCTACAGTGCAAGTCTTATTGCTATAGATGTAAAACATAATAAATTCACGTAACCCTACATACTTTCAGCTTCAACGGCCAGAATATTCTTCTTGTACCCAAGGTGATGGTCTAGCTTTTAAAGCAAACTATATATCTATTTCAACTCCAATGATGAAAAATGTAGGGCTGTTCTATGTATTTAATTTGGCGTTGCTAAAATTTTTCTAATAAAAGAGGGAAAATGAAGATGATTTTAGGAAATCTGTGTTGGCTATTTGTTGCTCATTTGTTCCAACCGTACTTCTGAATACCCGCCCAGGAATAGAACTCTGTCCATGATGAAAGGACGTCAGGCCTCTAACTACTTGTCAATGAGCAGCAAATGCTAGGTTACAACTCATTCAGGCAGGAGCAGAGAGTGGTGATGATATACCTTATCATACCAAAGAAAGAAGCCACAAGTTGGGAGAGGAATGTGAAAAAGAAATTTACATACAAATAAGCCATGGTGGTAAAGGCCATCACTGTTGTCACTATCAGTACTTTCATTTACATCACAAGACTGAAAAGTGTGTTAATATTTTCCTTATAAAATTTATGAGTTCATCTTTCCGGGAAAGCCAGCTTTGCAGCTGTTTTGGTTAAAGACCCATCTGTCTTGCTGGTTCATGACAGCCTTATCATGTCAGGTCTCTATAGTAGCAAAAAATATTTCAGCAAGAAAATCAAGTGAAACCTGGAGTGACCCACTGTACTTCCTGGGGGGTGGGGAAGTGGGGATATTTTCACCATAGCAGATCCACAGGGATGCTTTGTTAACGCTGCCAGATGGGAGAAAGGAAGGAGGGGAAGAAGAAAATGCCCAGGAAGTACAAGAAATATTAGTAACAGAAGCCTGGCTTTGGTAGCTGATGCCTGTAACATTAGCTCCTCAGAAGGTTGTGATTTGAGGTTAAAGGTCCAACACTAGCCTGGGAAGAAGTCTGTGGAGACTCATATCCCCAATTAATTAGCAAAAAGTGGAGGTGTGGCCCAAGTAGAGAACCAGTCTGGAGTAAAAAGGAAGTGAGAGACTCAGGTCCTGAGTTCAAACTCAAGGACCAGCACCAAAAAAAAAAAAAAAAAAAAAGAAACAGTTTAAGAGTAGCTCATTTTTATGACTGCTGATAACAACAAAGTGTATTTAATATTTTACAATGCAAAATAGGTAAGTGTATATATGTAATAAACGAGTAAATATTACATGGCACATACGCTCTAGTAGCTTCTAGCCAAACACTGCTTTATGATCTGCTTACGTGCATACCTCTCACTGTCAAAGAGAAGTCATCTAACCATTCAGTCTGGAGATGTCAACAGTAAGTTTGACAAGTTCCATGACAAGCTCAGAACTTAGTGTCTTGTTAATAATTTGTCTGATGTGAGCTTACAACTTCTGTTGGAATGCAATCTCCATTTTTTTCCTTTTGCTGAACAGGCACAACTTCAGAGCTAAAACCACACGTGTGCCAATTCACTTCACAATACAAATGAAATACTAATCATACAGGAAAAATAGTATACTATAAAAACAATAAAGGATATAAATGGTAATCAACTTACATCAAGACAAAGAAAGTGTTACAGGAAAATCGTGGGTTGCTATTAAGGAATCTTTATAGTACTTTGAAGATTTTGTTGAAAATAAGTATAAAAATATATCTCTTAACTACAAGAGAAAACACAAATTAATTGGCTTGTCTTGTTATCAAAGACCGTTCTCTTATTAATAACTTTTGTTATGTTTCCTTTATTACATAAAGACAATCATTAAAGCAAACCTCTAAGATTCTTCACTTCTGGGCAATAAGCTGTGTCTGTGGTGTGTTTTACAGTTTCTAGTACATTATCACCTATCATTTCTGCCATGAATTATGTTGCGTTTCTGTCATAATTTTTTTAAGTGGCAGAAAAAAGGTACATAAGGATTAGTGAATGGCTTAATGGAACAGACACTGGAACAGATTCTTCTGCCTCTGCATACCTGAGGCAGACAGGCTTTAATAACTGTCTATCATCATGTAATCATTTCTTAAAACAACTGAAGAATAGTTTTCATTATAAAAGAATGCTAATGTTTTGCAGCATTCATTTAACTTGTAATGTGTACTAAGCAACTACTAATGATGGTGCACGGCACATAGTTCCTTTGAAGCCCTCAGAAGATGATAAAGTGATATTTTTCTGAGAAGTAATAAAGCCAATAGTCAATAAAATATCTAGTGAAGTTTTTAAAAAATGATTTGAATTTTTCCTTGAAGTTTTCTTCCTATCATCACTGGAAAATTTACTAAGTGGAAAGGCTTAACTAATTTAGAAGTATGAATAAAAAAAGACATTAAGTCTAGATTGGTAAAATGGAAATGTACGCCTTTCTCTCCAACACCAAGTACAGAGGTTGAAACTCAGAGCCTTGGGCTTTCTCACCTTCCTTGGCTTGTACTCTACCATTTGCTCCACAAATCAAGTGTGGCTTTGTGCTGGTTAGTTTTGTAGATGATTTCTTGAAGATTTTTCTTCTCACACTGGCTTTGAACCCAGATCCTTCAGATCTAAGCTTCCTGAATAACTAGGATTATAGGCCTGAGTAACTGGTTTCTGGCTGCCCTTAAATTTTCTTTTTTCTTGCAATTAATAGAAGGGTTATAGTTATATTCACCAGATAGAAGGTGCATTACTTCACAAACATTGATATGCCTTCTTATATTTGTGTCCCCATTTCCCTCCCCCACCTCTCCCCTCATCTTGTTTTCCCCCCTTCCCTATCCTATTTCAAAAAACAAATAAACATATATACAATATACCGGCTAACACGGTAAGATACTCTAACAATATGAGAATAACCAAGGGACTACAAAAGAAATAACATAGTATATTAAGAACAACAATCACACATTATATGGCTCTTGCTTCCATATTCAGGAGATCCTTGCAGTTAGCCTCATCCTATATGGCCTTATGTATCTAGATTTTGAGCTATTGTAATCCTCTGCTAGGGGAGTCCAAGGTTTGTACTAATTATTACACATGAGGGAAACCACTGAGCCTATGTTCCTTTGGGTCTGGCTTACTTCACTTAACATGATTTTTTTTCCAAGTCCTTCCATTTCCTTACAAATGGGGTGATGTCTTTTTTTCTGATGGCATGGCAGCATAGAATTCCATTGTGTATAAATACCACATCTTGTTGATCCAGTCTTCAACAGAGGGGCATCTGGGTTGGTTCCATATCTTTGCTATGGCAAATAGTGCTGCAATAAACATCGTTGTGCTAGTGGCTTTAGTATGTCCTTGTTTTTGGATGATTTGCCCTTAAATTTTCAAGAATAAATTTTTTGGAGGCATGGAGAATGGTTTTAAGCATACATCTGTTATTTGTAATTCCTCAACAATAAAGTGTGATTCAAGAATGGGGTGACCTTATTCTCTGCTGCCATTCAGATGAGTGATTTTGGAAAGTTATTTAGTAAGAGCATCAGGCTGTAGTAGTGATTTTTAATTGTGAATGCATGCCAATTTGGGGAGGGATTTTTTTCCCTCCCCCAAATAATCCTGTTTGGAGTCTTAATAGAGATACTTTGAAATGCCCATGGGATCAGCAGAACAAGACAAGTGGAAAGTTAGTTGGAACACAAAAGTTTGGCATGAGTACTTGAAACAACAGAAGGAGTAGGGCTGAAGGTGATGATGCAATGAACTGAAATATGGAGATAGGTACATGGGGTTCATTATTCCATTCTCTTTATTTTCATACAGGAAAATTTCCCAATGATTCTCAAGCAAATCACTTCCATGTCCCAACCGAAAGCTTATTCTGAGTTAGGAGCTAAAGGGAATTATGAGCTTCCAAGCAGTCATTCTAACAAGTTTTCAGGTGGTGATGATTTGACTGGGCTTTGGACCACATTTGACATGAGAAAATGAGAAATAGGACTGGAGCTGTGGCTCAGGTAGGGATTCAGTGGGACAAGTACAGAGCCTTAACTTCAAACCTTAGTACTACAAAGTAAAAGAAAACAGAACAAAAACCCATGGGACTTGATAAGTGCTAACCAAAATCCTTTATTTCCTAAGCATGTCATAGGACTGAATTTATAAAAATATACAGGAAATCATATTGTTTCTGTTAATATGTAAGACGAGTAAGAAAGACTATTATCATGCTTGAAAAACATTGCCCAAATAGTCAAGCCATCTGTAAAAAGAGTGCCTAGATTATGATGTAAAGCAAGACTTGAGACAATTTAAATAATATCTACTATCCAACAGATCAAGTGTTTACATATTAAGAAGAGCTTTGTACCAGAACTGTACTGTCATGTTTCTGCCTGGAGGCTGTCAAGATAAAGTTTCTTATCAATTACTGCTTTACAAGTATAAAATAAGTTAAGCTGTCATAATTTTCTAAGCTAGAGATCCTAAACTGTCAAAGAATGTCAATTTTTAATATGACATAGAGAAGAAAATTATCTGTTATTCTGACCCCTAATTTCTTGACATTTTAATGCTATAATTGCTGTGGTTAGTGCTGCACTGTGATTTCACCTGTCAAGGAAGAATGAATCAATTGACCTTAAGCCATTTTTCAAATTTTAGCACTAACTTCAAAGCTCACAGTTAAAGTCAGACTGGTGAAAATTTTAAACAAGTGAACATATGTAGATGTTTCAATGGTTAATATTTCTTTTGGGAGCCTGCATTTAAACAACAAAAAAGAATTTTCCCTTGGCTAGTTGGCATTTAGCATTAGATGACTGTAATCTTTCTTTGGATTTACCTATGTGATCCGCACTTTAAAAACATATGCAGCTGAACAAAAGAGTTAACATTTTGAACTGTGGTGTATGCAGAAGCTTGTGTTCAATGATCCAGATGGAACTTAACTCTCTTAGGTCAGGGTATGATACAGAAGATCCCCAGGAAATCTAACATGGATGTCTTGAAGACAGGCATTGTGCTTTGCAGAAGGTCTACTCACAGGAGCAGTGAAATGGTGAGGGAACCTAAGTGGCCACAAATACTGAGCATGCTACCCTTCATTCCACTCGCCTGCAGATGTTTTTCTGTGGCAGTAGATGCTGAGTGCTCTTATGTTAAGCACCATATGTGCTGCTCTCTGCAGAGTGAGCGATTAAGGCAGAGTGAGAGTCAATGACTTGGATGACTTCAGAGAGCTCACAGGATCCAAGTGTGTACTAATCCATTGGAGAGGGCATTGTTTCTCTAACTCTTAAATAGCTCTTTTTTATTAGTGCAGAAAATATGTTAAGTTCTAATTTTTAATTCATATTGATATCAGTGGGAATGCAGGAGAGTGAGTAATGATGGGCAGGGGGACAGAATGAATTAACTCACTTCCTTAAAACCACGAAATCTGTTGTTTATACCATATAAAATGGTCCTCTACCTGTTATGAAGCGTGTTCTGAAGCTTTCTTGACTTGACATAAGTTCTCCAAGTCAGGGCAACCAATTTGGCTAGCTGAGAGCCGGGAGTTATATTATTCCAGGTATGTGTTTTCTCACATCTACTACTCTTATGTGAGAAGATCAAGTATATAGGTAGTGATTTAGGGACAGTAACATATGTATCGAAGTGTAATCTTGGAATCTAGTCAACCTTAGTATCTGGAAATTATGTGTTTAGAGTGAGAATGGTAGAAGAAGATTCCTAAGCCAAACACACTAGCTAACTAACATTAGATGGTGTATCCCTTTGGGGAATAATATTCCATAATATATTGTTCAGAGCATCTATATAATAAGCAAACATGAAACTAGATCCCTCCCATATACAGCAAAATAAAAAGATACATATTTTATGCAAAGTTTTATTAGGAAGTCTTATAGTTTGATGATTAATGGCAATGAATACTTGGCTTTTCCACTGTTCAAAGTAATGGTTGCTATTTTATAGAAGCAGATTTTGAAAAATAGGTTCAAACTGTATGTAAACACATTATATTTATGTAAAGAATGTCTCAACTCTAATTCTCATTTCATTTATCCTTTAATCTTAAATTTGAAAACCATCTATTTTTCTATTTAAATCTACCTTGTATGTTTATCATTCATAAGGCTCAATATATTTGTCTTTTGTCAAACAGGATTACCATGTAACATTCCCTATAAGAAATGAATGTTACAATGGGTAGAAATATATAATAAAATACTCAGTATCAACGTTGTCTGTGAGCTTTAAAAGTAAAACGAAATAACATGATAAAACACACACGAGGGGCTGGGAGTTTGGCCTAGTGGTTAAAGTGCTTGCCTAGCATACATGAAGACCCGGGTTCGATTCCTCGGTACCACATACATAGAAGAAAGCCAGAAATGGTGCTGAGGCTCAAGGGCTAGAGCTCTAGCCTTGAGAAAGTCCAAGGACAGTGCTCAGGCCCTGAGCTCAAGCCCACGACTGGCAAACACACACACACACACACACACACACACACACACACACACACACACACACACACATGAAACAAAGAAAAAGAGTTTGGAACTACTTTTGGAATTCAATAGTGAGTTATTCAAATTATGATCTTTTTCTCTCTAAAAGATCTTTTTTCTGAAAGAAGAATTTAATTGTAAGGAATTTATGTAGCGGGCAAAAGTATATAGTTAACGAAATAATTAAGCTAAGTATTATCTAATACCAAATAATTTAGTTACTGTTTATACACAATGGAATGTTCTAAGTAAGATGAGTATAATGATTATTGGAGAAAATTCCTCATTATACCTATCAAATGCACGCATGCATTCATTCATTCATTTTTTATCTCTAATTCCATTTCTTTGTGCACAGGACACAGTACAGTGTTACTTCTAATAGCACGTTTGTAATGTGTTCTATAATGTGTTTAGCGTAAGTATCCAATGAGTGTTCACTCTCCTTTGCTTTTTGTCATGCAAATGGAATCATTTTGGTTTTATAGAGGTATGTAAGAAATATCTTTATGGATATATAAGGGTTTTTTTTTTAAGCTGGAGCTTCATTTCCCAAATCTACACACTTTCTACTTCTGAAGTTAAAATAAAAACAAGATATTCTGTTGCCTGGAGACATAGAAATGATGACTTGTTCTGCACACAGCAGATGGCATACTGGGTGGATGAAGGCTAGTATATAGCTTCCTTGCAGCAGCACTTTATGTAGCAGCTGTTGCATCTTTGCTCTATGTATCTGAAATCATTTTGTGCAAAGGGAAAATAATTTGAATAATATTTGATATGAATATTTTCAAACATACTTACATAATTCTCAACTATAAACATTTCAGGATGAGGACACAAGGGAATAAAATACTATAACTGCATCTCTTTCATGTATATATTTTCTTTAATGTTATGTTTTGAAGGGTGCCATTTTGCTTTTATTTTAAAAATACACTAGCAGATTACTTTTACGTGAACTACTCACATTTTGTTATTTATCTAGGTCTCATATATTCTAACACAATGCATTAGACTTGTTAGTAAAGACTCTGAAGTAAAATAAAATGATGACACAGAAGTGCATTATACGTGCCTGTAATCTGAAAAGAAACAATGTGCTGGCCTCATTACTTGTTTCTAACATATATTGGTTTTTTCACATTTGTCAAGAACTTGAAATAATATGTGCAGTCCAGAGTTATGGTGAAAGGAGATTTACCCCAAAAGAGAAGGAAGGTCAAATTTGTGTTCTTTTTGGAAGAATATGGAAATTCACACCTACCTCCCTGAGCACCGGATCAGTGACACTATCCAAATTTACAGAGCCTTCGTAGGTCAAGTAATGGAAAACGTTCAGAGCACGAACGGCTTCTGGTCCTCTCTGTTTGTAGCCAAATATCAGATCAATCCATTGGTGGAGCTGGCAAGAAACAAACTCACTTTCTAGGGCCTGAAATGAAACATTAAGAAGAAAATTAGAGTCTGTCCAAACTTACCAAAGTTCCACAGGTCTTTCTTCTAGTGAAATAATTTGGATAAATAAGGAGAATATACTCCTTACATTCCCATTAAATTTATCTGAATTGAGCCTTCAATTCCTAGTTAGTAGACTACTAACTCTCTATTATGTCTTATAAGCCTAAGACCCAAATGCAATAAAAAAATTAAAGTGCTTCCTGTTCTATGGTTCCATTAGGTCTACAATGTGGATTTTTATATTAAAATAGTCTTTCAAAAACATACTCATGCTTGAAAGAATAATCTGAAGTAGCTATGTTAATGCCATTTGAAAATTATCTCATTTCTAACTCTGAAATGTTCCTTTGAAATGAAATGATTATATATCTTTAAAATGCATCCATTTCCTTGCCTAAATCCTTATAGCCCACCTCTAAGAAGACTACAAAGGAATGCTTTCTTCTGCTGTGAATTAGCTTGGTTATTTTGCAGTTTGGGTATAACTGGACAATCATTCGGGATAAAATGAAGATTATGGAATCAGTGATCATGCCAAGTTTCTATAAAATGTCCTTGTCTTTCCTAAGAAGCCTCTAAGGGAAATACTGACAAGTAAGGAGATTCTGAACAGAATTTCTGTAACCTGCAGCTCAACAATCTTAAAATAACTGTCCAGAAACGATGACAACAAATGAGACAAAAATGCATCCAAGGAGATATTAGTTAAAATTCTATATTGGTTAGGTTTGTATTCATCATTTGTATAAATAATTTTGTTGATTAAGTATTACTACTTAATTAAGAAAAAATTCAATACGTTTCAGTGAGAGTAACAGTGGATGGCGTTAAAGGATAAAAAAATGAATATAGGAAGGCTCATTATCCAATGATTTTTACCTACATGCTTGTGTAAAACAGCAACCATGTGAAATAAATGTAGATGCCACTAAAGAAAAAATTGCTACATTTATTACTATTCTCTTAGACAAAAATGTTAAATAAAACGCATATCCCAAGAGACAGAAAGCATGATGAGTCTTCACCAATTTGAAGTTGTAATATGTAGTTAGTCCTTTTTTTATTTCTCTTCCTCCAAAGAAACTATAATGTGCTTAATTGTTTCTCCTTCTGTTCTTATAAAGAACTACTCATTATGTGCATGGGCATACCACACGTGTCTGTGATCTAGAAACATGGTTTAGTGTTCCAGATTTCATGTTCCTTCATTTTTCACTTAGCATTGCTTTCAAGATGGACCGTGTGTGGTGTTAGTCCACTGCCGCTCATGGTTGCACAAGTTTCCTCCAGTGGCAAATACCTCCTTGCCTCTAACTCCTGGTGACATAGGCTGTGACCAGTGCTGCTTCTTCCCATGGTTTCTTAATCTCTGAGAATTTCTCTGGGGTTTATGATCTGGAGTGGGACTGATGCACCTCTGCACTGAGGTGTGTACTCCACATCATTAGTTCCCAGCTCCTCTTCACAAGACTGCTTGTCCCTAGTTCCTGAGCGAACATGTGTCCACATCACTGCTGACTCCTGATGTTATCCAGGTTTCAATTTTGGTCAGAGTAATAGAAACATCGTTGTCGTACTCTATATTCCTTTTTCTTACTAGCGTAGTTGGCATCCTATTAACAAGATGCTTGCTGGTCTTTTGGATTTAGTTTTTAAAAAAATCCTGTCAATGTATGTGAATTAATGCACCTTCTATCTGGCAAATATCATGTAACCCTTTCACTAATTACAATAAAAAAATTAAAAAAAACAAAAAAAAAGAAAAAAAATCCTGTCAATTTCCTCTGCACATTTTTTTCATATATTTTTAATTGTAATTAATAGAAGGGTCCCATTACATTCACCAGATAGAAGGTGCATTACTTCACAAACATTGATACCCTTTCTCATATTTTGGTCCCCGTTTCCCTCTCCCCACGCCCATCCCTCATCTTGTTTTTCCCCCCTTTCCTATCCTATTCCTCTGCACATTTTTTTTCTTTTTTTCATATATTTTTATTGTAATTAATAGAAGGGTTACATGATATTTGCCAGATAGATGGTGCATTAATTCCCATACATTGATACCCTTTCACATGTCTTGGTCCCCATTTCCCTCCCCCCAACCCTCACCCCTCATCTTGTTTTCCCCTCTTCCCTATCCAATTTCAAATAACCAAATACAAATATATCTGATATATCAGGTAACAAAGTAAGATACTGTAACAATATGAGATAACCAAGGGACAGCAAAAGAGATGAGAGATAATATAGTACCTTAAGAACAACAATCATTCATTATATGGCTTATGTTTCTATATCCTAGAGATCCTTTCATTTCGTGTCCTACTATATGGCCTTTTGTATCAAGGTTTTGCTCTATTGCAAATCTTTGCTAGGAGAGCCCAAGGTTTCTACTGATTATGATAAATGAGGGAAACCATTGAGCCTAAGTTCCTTTGAGTCTGGCTTAATATGATCTTTTCTAAGCCTTTCCATTTCCCAACAAATGGGGCAATGTCATTCTTTCTGACAGCAGCATAGAATTCCATTGTGTATATATACCACACATCTTGTTGATCCACTCATCAACTGAGGGGCATCTGGGTTGGTTCCATATCTTTGCTATGGTAAATAGTGCTGCAATGAACATCATTGTGCTAGTGGGTTTAGTATGTCTTTGTTTCTGGATGATTGGTTAAATGCCAATCATCCAGAACTGGTGGGTCATAGGGGAGCTCTATGTTTAGTCTTTTGAGGAACTGCCATACTGCTTTCCATAGTGGTTGACCGAGTTTGCACTCCCACCAACAGTGTAATAGTGATCCCTCCTGGCCACATCCCCTCCAGCATCTGTTGTTATTAGTTTTCCTGATCCTGGCCATTCTAACTGGAGTGAGGTGGAATCTTAAGAGTTGTTTTGATTTGCATTTCTTTTATGACCAGAGATGTTGAGCATTTCTTCATGTGTCTATAGGCCATTTTTGTTTCTTCTTCAGAGAAGACTCTCTTTAAGTCTTTGGCCCATCTTTTAATGGGATGGTTGTTACTTCGGAGATTAGTTTTGGATTGATTCAATTTTTTGAGCTGTTGATATATTTCAGATATGAGGCCTTTGTCTGTTGTATGGTTGGTGAAGATCTTCTCCCATTCTGTAGTCTTCCTAATTAATTTACTAGCTATGTCCTTTGCCATACAAAAGCTCTGCAGTTTAATGCAGTCCCACTTATCCAGCCTTTCTCTGATTTGTTGTGATTCTTGGTCCTTATTAAGAAAGTTTCGACCTGTGCCAAGGAGGTCTAGTGTATCTCCTATTCCTTCTTGTAAAGTTTTCAGAGTGTCGGCTTTTACCTCCAGGTCTTTGATCTATTTGGAGTTAATTCTAGTTCAAGGTGACAAAGAAGGATCCAACTTTAGTTTTCTGCACGTGCTTAACCAGTTCTGCCAGCACCACTTGTTGAAGAGGCTATCTTTCTTCCATTCTATTTTTTTGGTTCCCTTGTTAAAGATTAGGTGGCCATAGGTCTGTGGTTTCATATCTGGGTCTTCAGTTCTATTCCATTGGTCTTCAGGCCTGTTCTTGTGCCAGTACCAAGCTGTTTTGATAATTATAGCTCTGTAATTGAGTCTAAAGTTTGGTATTGAAATTCCTCCTGCGCTGTTCTTTCTGCCTCTGCACATTTTTTAAATGAAAGTTTCTCTCTTTATGTTGTTGACTTGTGAAAATTCTCTAAATATTTTAAGCAACAGTTCCTCCTTACTGGTTTAAGACATTGCTAATGACTTTTTTAAACCTATCATATATATATATATATATATATATATTTACTTCGCCCATGCTCCTCATTGAATAGCAATTTCTAATTTTGAAATAGCTGATGAATAATTTTAAATGGTTATATTCTTAAGGTTTTTGATGTGACAAATACAGCTTTTTATATTTCCAGCCATTAGCTTTACATTAGGGGATATATTTTCCACATTTTAATCCATCTAAAATCTACTTACAAGCATATGTGGTAGAAGTACAAAGTGTTACTTTTTATATAGTAATTACCATATGATTTATATATTAATATTGCATACTAAATAAAGCTTTCCAGAATGATGTATTGGTGTCATCTTTCTACTTGAATACACACATATTTAAATATATATTTGCAGATTCAGGAAGGTGAAATCTGAGGATCACAATTCCAAGCCAACTGAAGCAGAATCCATAAGACCTTTGTCTCTAATTGACAAGAGGAAAAAAAACTGAACCGAAGGTATGGCTATCAAATGATAGAGTGCCAACTATGAGTGAAAAAGCCAAATGAGAATATGAGGCCTTGAGTTCAAGGAGGGAGAGAGGGAGAGATAGAGAGAAGGGGAAAGAAGGAGATGGGGGAGAGGAAGAAAAGGAAAAAAAAGAGGGGAAAAGGAGAGAAAAAACAGAAATGAATATACAGTCTTTTGAGATTCGTGGAGGGATTTACTTAAAAGGTAATATAGGCTGTAAATTTTCTAGGGTTATAGGAAAATTTTACTGAATTGCTTGAAGGCTTACAAAAGTCTCCATTTGGCATATTTTTCATTTTGCCCAGTATCTATTTGTTTCATCTCAATGTTAAAATTGCTTAATTCAAAATAAACTTTAACAAAGCCTGGACTTTTTGCATTATACATACTTATGTAATTTTTTTTATCATATATTAGTTTATTATATCTAGGTACAATATTGGCTACATAATAGAAGCAGGATGATTAACTGATAATTGTAGGTAAATAGCTATATTTTTTTCTTTTTTGTTGTACAATTAAATGACAGAAATAAGGAAGTAGAAGCTAAGCTAATAAAATCTCACAGATTTTTTTGTCTTGCTGGTCTTGTGCAGAGAAAAAGAAAATCTAGTTTGCAACATGTAAAAGCTAAATATGGTTCTAAGTCAAATGCAATCTAAACACTGAATATTAGCTAACACATAATTAGAATATAAAATGCTGAAGTAATACTAATCTGGTACTAAATACACGATATGTACTCATTTGTTCTTCTTCAGAGCTGAATTTTCATAAACAAATTCATTTTGGACTTGGAAATAAGATTCTAGTATAATACTTAAAATTGAAAAATATAAAAGTTTACTTGATTGCTAAGCTATTCCTGTTACAATGGTCTAATAGCTTTCTTTACCATCTACTCACATATCTAAAAGCAGAAGCAATTGCTTTAAACTGAGATAAACCAATTCCCAATTCGTAACTCTACCCTAGGGATCTTGGGGAAGGAAGTAAAGACTGATACTGAAACGAGAGAGGGTATCTCTGAGATGGATAATACTTATCTAATTCTAATTTCCATTTTGTCCCATGGGAGTTAGATGCTGGAGAATTCTTTCTCTAATAGATTAGAGATAAAACCTCTCTTAAAATTTATGGAAAAGGAATATTAGGCTACTGACATGAACTGTGAGGAGAGAATATTTTTCCTGAATTCTTTGTGAGTTTTAATTCATATATCCTCTATATTAGAATAAACACATTGTCACCGTCTTCTCTATTATCTCAATAATATGTTTTGGAAATAAAACATTTCCAAGCAGAGTTGCAATTATTGAAGCAAAAAGAATCAAAAAATCATAATTCTACCTTTGTAGTGTCTATGGTTGCTTTTATCATGACTTTGCTGAATTTTTGTCATTATAATTTCAATGATGGAATTGTTTTAAATAAAAATGTTGTTATCATTTTACTCTTCTGTTCAAAACACTGATGGCTCTCTATATCATTCAGGTTAATTTAGAGCAGAAGGGAGACTGGACCTCAGTCACCTCTGATTAGAGGTTTTATTTTGTATAACAGTATTCCTGGGCCATAGAACCCTGGCTCACTCTCGAGGAGTCACATTGGACTTTTGAAGCTGTGAAGTATTAATAAGCAGTATTCTAAACCCATTCCTGTGCAGCACTGTCCAGTTCATATGAAAACTGGTTTCACAGGGTTTGTATGTAATAATGTTACTGTGTTAAGTGACAGGCCCATAATGGTCTTAGTGTCCAGGTGATGAGCCCCTCCATCTCTGCCCAGTCCTTTTTAATCATTCACTCTACCCTTGCCTACTGATTTCCTTCTTATGAGCATGTGCTTGAGATATCCTCTCTGCCAGCTCTTTCCCAACACCGTCCATTGCCTCACTTCCTCACCTCCAGGCCTTTGCTCAAATTTCACCTTCACAGAAAGGCTGGAACAACCCTCTTTTCCCCACAGGATGATCATCTTCTAATAAATTAAATATTTCTCTTATTTGTTTATTGAATTTATCTTCATTCTGTCTTTCTCTGGCAGTACTGTGGATTGACTTCCAAATGTTCCAGTTCTTTAACCCATATCAATAACTGATCCAGCTGCTCCTGCATGCCCTGTTTGCTCACTCAGTTTGTACTCTGCCACTTGAGCCATTCCTCCAGCTTGCTTTTTTTGGTGCCTATTTTGGAGGTGCAGTTTTCTCTGCCTGGGCTAACTTAGAACTGTAATTCACTGGATTATTATTTTTTAATCACTAAATAGCTGTACAAAGAGCTTCCAGATCACCAATATCCATTTGAGAGTACATTGTTTCTTTCACCACATTCATCATTGTAAATAACCAGGATTACAGGTGTGAGCCATCAGTACCTGGCTAACTTAATGCTTGTCTCTCTTGACTGAAATAAATTCACCAAGAGCAGAGATCCTTGTTTGTTCACTGATATTTTTCAAGGATGGAAAACAGTGTATGGAACCCTCAGTAGTTGCCTGTCAAAATGCATGAATGTTATCATTACTTTCTCTTTCTTTTTCGTTTCTCTTTTCTACTCTCTCCCTCCCTCCTTCCCTCCCTTCCTCCCTCCCTCCCTCCCTCCTTCCATCCCTCCCTCCCTCCCTTCTGATATCCTGGGGCTATAAACTTAGGGCTGGGCACTGGTTCTGCATGTTTGTGCTCAAAGCTAGTACTTTACCACTTGAGTCACAGTTCTGCTTAGTGTTTTTTGGTGGTTAATTCAAGACAAGAGTCTCTCAGGTTTCTTTGCCTGGAGAAGGTTTGAACTGTGATCTTCAGTTATCAGATTCCTAAGTAACAAGGATTATGGGTGTAAAACATACATGGCTACTTAACTACTTTTTTTTTATAGAAAGGTGGCTGTTTTTTGAGGGAGAAGAGACTTGGGAATATATCCTAAATTCAAACTGTTACTTACTATAAAATAGATGTTTTCTTTAAAATATGAAATGTTTCTAAAAGATACATGACAATGAAAAGAAAGACATACTAACTTGAATTTCAGGCATATGCTGCAGATAACGTTAAGCATTTTGTCTAAAAGCTTTAGTTATCGGCTGGGCTGGGGGCTGTATGAGATTGTCAGTGCACATCCATAAAGGGCTTTTTTCTAAAACAAATTTTTAAAAGGTCGATTATGATTGATGAACCTAGCATTAGGGTAATGTTATCAGAGATACTTTCTAGTTCTGCCCTTTGTCAGGAGGTCAGATTATAATCATGTTAGAACTGAACACAATCCTCACACAATGCTTTACTAATGTTTCAGGAGTAAGTCACTCATGATAAGCCGGGATGTTTAAAAATAAATTAAACAATTCTTGATATTCAAACTCAATGCACATAGAATTTAGTAGATTGTCTATTACCACTGACTATATAATTTTCCCATGTTTTCTAATGAGACTAAAATTTGAATTTCACACTTCTTCAGTGAAATAATTAATTTTCATCATTGTATTTATAAAGTATAAACAATTCTGATCCATTCTATATTTTCCTGTCCACACGTAAGCAAAAATACTAACAACATCAATGAGTCAAAGAAATGCATCATTCAAAACCCAACATACTTGGTTAGAGGTAAATATTACAAGTTACAATATAAATATACACAAAAACGTTATACTCAAAATCAATATTCTGTATCATTAATATGCTGTAAATTAATGCAGTAATCTAAAGATCAAAGTACGATTTCATTTTTACAAGTTAGAATAGGAGATTAGTTTGTAGACACACAGAGGCTGCTAACAAAGTTGTAAACACCTGATCGGTTATTGGCATGGGATAATGAACTGGAACATTTAGAAATAATGGTATCGTCCCTTTCATACTATTTTGTCTTTTTTGCCTTGAATTTCTTAATGACAGCTTGAAAGAAGAAGGAGGGGTGCTCACAGATACAGAATACTAATCTGTTCAAAGAGATGAAGGCTTTTTACCACTGTGAATGTCATTTCTTTGAGATATTTGACATTTTCATTTTACACTTGAGGCTCATTATAAAGAACTCCTGCAAATAACTAAGGATAATCCCAGTCCAAATTATAAATATACCAGAGCAAATTTTCTCTGAATCTATTTAGAGGAACTAAATCTTACACCAACTCCCAGCCAGTAAAAGGTAGCAAGGTTTAAAGTTACAAGACAGTATTGAAAAATGGTGGTTGTATTCATCGTCATACCGATCTCATGAAGGAACAAAAGACATCCTGTATCAGACCGAAATGCAGCAGCAGTATGGAAAAACTGACCAAAAGCTGGAGGGAGCATTTTCTGTCCTGAATAATTTCAAATTCAAGAAACATTAAGAATAGTATCTCTGGAGACATGGCCACATTGGATGAGCTGTCTTTTTGTAGCTCTGCAGCCATGGTTGTTCCCAGAGGCAGCATTCTGGGTTTGTCTTTTAACTCTAACTCTGAGGCAAACAAAGGTTATCACAGACAACCTGTACCCTGCTGATACACAGGAGTTTTTCCTTGTAGTCCTGTCAAGATCGTTCTAGAAAGATCAGCTGAAGGCAGAAAGAAGAAATGCTTCCAAAGTTCTAGGCAATTTCCTGTATACCATCTACTTAACCTGGCACTGTTTGTGGTGATATAGACAGCCATGGCCTGGACAGTGCAGTTTCGTCAGATAGTCTTTTAGTATATTGAGTGAAGACTTAGTTCACAAGCCTTTCTCTAATCACTAATGAGATAACAGGATGTGGTTTAGTTGCTGGTGGGAATACAAACTCGGTCAACCACTATGGAAAGCAGTTTGGCAGTTCCTCAAAAGACTAAACATAGAGCTCCCCTATGGCCCAGCAATTCCACTACTTGGCATTTACCCAACCGTCCAGAAACAAGGACATACTAAATCCACTAGCACAACAATGTTCATTGCAGCACTATTTACCATAGCAAAGATATGGAACCAACCTAGATGTCCCTCAGTTGATGAGTGGATCAACAAGATGTGGTGTATATACACAATGGAATTCTATGCTGCTGTCAGAAAGAATGACATTGCCCCATTTGTTGGGAAATGGAAAGGCTTAGAAAAGATCATATTAAGTGAAGTAAGCCAGACTCAAAGGAACTGAGGCTCAAAGGTTTCCCTCATTTGCCATAATCAGTAGAAACCTTGGACTCTTCTAGCAGTGATTTGCAATAGAGCAAAACCTAGATACATAAGGCCATACAGCATGACGCTAAATGAAAGGACGTCTAGGATATAGAAACAAAAGCCATATAAAGAGTGATAGTTGTTCTTAAGGTACTATGGTATCTCTCATCTCTTTTGCTGTCCCTTGGTTATCTCATATTGTTACAGTATTTCACTTTGTTATCTGATATATTGGATATATGCGTATTTGGTTATTTGAAATTGGATAGGAAAGGGGGGAAAACAAGATGAGGGTGGGGGTGGGGAGAAGAGCAATGGGGACCAAGACATGAGAAAGGGTATCAATGTATGTGAAGTAATGCACCTTCCATCTGGCGAATGTAACAAAACCCTTTTATTAATTACAATAAAAAAATATATGGAAAAAAGAATAAAGCAAAACCCCAGTGCCTAGCTTCTTCAATTTCTTCATGAATATAAGTTGAAATGTAATACTTATAATAAAAATGAACTATTTCTAAAAATGTTTTATATTTTTAGAGGATAGGCATCTATCTCAGTTGTAAAACTTAATTGCTTTGAACATGTAGGAGCAAATCTTTGAGAAAAAGTGACTTTACCAACCTACACACAGTCCTTAGATACACATGTGCCACATATACCGCTTGATAAATATGTTTTTAAAGGATACTACATTGGGAGGACTATTTTAAAGTCTTCTAAGAATTACTGAACTGTTAAAAAGACAAACTACAATATATAAAGACAAGAAGTATGTGAACAGAAGTCAGTACTTGGACTGATAATAGTATTGGAAGAAAAATATTGGATAACCCTCAGGAGTATTGGATAATAGTCAGGAGTATTACTGAGGCTTGAGGTAAAGCACTATGATTTGTAATAGTTGTCAGCAGTCGATCCTGGACAGATGAGGGGAAAAATGAACACAGACCGCAAGGAGGAGTGTTAGTGACAGGCAGTGTTGATGGAGGGTAAGAGATGTAAACTGAGTAGTCTATAGTAACATTTTACTTACTAAGAAATTTTTTTTGTCATTTCATCTTTCAATACACAATTTCCAAATCTGAAGACCATCAGACAATAGCAATAAAGCACAAGTAAAAGCTGAGGTCACTAGCTGGCACAGCCATGAAGTCAACCTTTCCTCTGGGGATTTGCTTGGAACTCGAGTGACAAATTTTTCTTCAGCGTGAAGATCTGATATCTACTTTTTAGTTATTATATCTAGTTTAGTTATTATAAACAACAAAATGAAATCTGCATGGCTGATGACTATTGAAGAATTGTGGTGACAACTAAACAATCTTAAGAAGAAAACAGAAAATGAATTGGTACAAAATTTTGTCACTTCACCAAGTAGTGAGTATTAAGGAAAACAGAACTGATTTTTCACTTTTTGTGTATGTCAGAACTAGAGCTTGACCTCAGGGCCTCACAGTCTTGTTTATTAGCTATTTTTGCTGAAGGGTAGCACTCCATCACTCCCACACCTTAAGGCTCTTTGATGTGTAGCTAGAAATAAAAGTCTCTCAGATTTGTTTGCTTGGGCTGGCTCTGAACCACCATCCTGACCAGCTAGAATCACAGGCAGAAACCACCAGTGCTTGGCTTTAGAACTGATTTTTTTTTTCTGGTCATGGGGCACTGTCCCTGGCTCTTCAGCTCAAGGCTAGCGATCTACCACTTTGAGCCACAGGGCCACTTCCTAGCACGGATTATTTTAAGGAGAAGAATAGACCAGCTTCTATACAGAAAGATAGGGAAACATGGCAATACATTTTAGAAAGATAACGATTACAATGTTAATTTAAAAAAGTCCTTCTAAGTGCTGCTGGCTCATGCCTGTAAGCCTAGTTACTTGGGGCGGGGGGGTGGGGGGCAGGGGCTGAAATCAGCTGATCATGGTTTGAAGCAAGCCGGGAAGGGAAGTCCATGAGACGCTCATCTCCAATTAACCACAGAACAAGCTGGAAGTGGAGCTGTGTCTCAAGTAGTAGAGCTCCAGCCTTTAGCAAAAGAAGCTCAGGGATGGTGTACAAGCCCAGAATTCAAGTTTCACGTCCGAAACAAATATTACAGAAAACCTGAAATTTTGAGTATCTGAAAAAATGTACTTGCTTGGATCATATTACTTACCCTACTTTACTAGCTGAAAGTATTGGAGTTTTTCTATCAATTTAATCAAGAACACATGCCTTTACTAGCTCAGTTTATTATAATACAAATTAGTTGATGGTTTCTTATCCGTACTAGCATTCCTTAAGTTCAGAATAGTCTATATGATGCCCCCTGAAGATTTGGCTTTAGAATCGTAACTGCCTTCTTTTTCTTTTTTCTTTTCTTTTTTTTTTTTTGTCAGTCGTGGGCCTTGAACTCAGGGCCTGAGCATTGTTCTTGGGCTTTCTCAAAGCTAGAGCTCTACCATTTGAGCCACAGCACCATTTCTGGCCTTTTTCTATGTACATGGTATCAAAGAATTGAACCCGGGTTTTCGTGTATGCTAGGCCAGCACTCTACCACGAGGCTAAACTCCCGGCCCATAACTGCCTCTTACTTCATTTATGCACATAAGTAAAACGATTAAAAATAAACAATATAATAAGGAATATAA
The DNA here is from genome assembly GCF_031878675.1 of Megascapheus bottae. Lineage (NCBI taxonomy): Eukaryota > Metazoa > Chordata > Mammalia > Rodentia > Geomyidae > Megascapheus > Megascapheus bottae. Next base: position 52,185,692 of record NC_143519.1, on the reverse strand, counting down.
GGCTTTGTGTCTATAATGAATCACTAGTATATTTTATTAAAATATATCTAAATGCATTAATATCTAATAAACACATGTGTGCTCAACATCATTAGTAACTAAAGCTATTAAAATTATAAAAAGATATTGCTTTTTGTTATAATAACAAAAATCACAGTAATCAGTGGTGGTGAAGAAATGGAGGATCTGAAACTGTCCTATACTGTGGGCAGGAACAGTAGATAAAGCAGTTTGGAAGATAGTACTTTATTAAAAAGTAAAATATAAATTAACTACAATTCCTTTAAAGAAATGTAAAGCTACATTCACACAGCAATTTGTATGTGATTACTTATAGCAGAATCAGATTAGCTAAGGAGTAGAAATAACTGGAATGTTCACTGACTGAAAAAATGTGATATTTTGTACAGTGGAGTACTACCATGTAAAAAAGTAGAACGAAGTTCTGATGCATGCTGGCTGGCCTATGTATGAGTCTCAAAGTCATGTTAAGTAAAAGAAGCAAAACCCAAATAAACACATAATATATGATTCTTTTGCATGAAATATCCAGGAAAGACAAACTATAGAAGTAAAAAATAAATTTCAGGTTGCCTCTAGCTTGAATTGGGCAAGAAATCTCTTCTGGGGGAGATGGAAATGTTCTAAAATTCATCTTTGATATATATATTTTATAATATATATTTTATATCATACATGATATATATTTATGTAATTATATAGCATATATAATACAACATATTATGCCATATAATATATCATATAATAATAATATATAACATGTTACACATACTCAGTAAATATCACTAAATTACACTTTGTTCATTTTTTTGGTAGTTACTTGCTCTTACCATTTTCTCTTCATCAGGTGAAGTATATGTGGGTGGTTTCTGATTTTTAAAGGAAAATAAACAGAGCCACTTGAAATATTTCTGTATTTGTATGAGGTTCAGTGCTTTTTCTTGGGTCAATATCAAGCTGTGGGATTGCTAGGCTGTATGATTAATGCATGTATGTGTGTGTGTGTGTGTGTGTGTGTGTGTGTGTGTGTGTGTGTTTTGCTAGTCCTGGCTTGAACTCAGTGCCTGAGCACTGTTCTTGGGCTTTCTCAAGGTTAGTGCTCTACCACGTGAGCCACAGCACCACTTCTGGCTTTTACCATGTGTGTGGTACCAAGAAATCGAACCTGGGTCTTCGTGCATGTTAGGCAAGCACTCTACCACTAGGCAAAACTCCCCAGTTAGTGTGTATTTGACCATAAGAAATTGGTGAGGGACTGGGAGTCCAACGACAGTGCTTAGACCTTGAGTTCAAGCCCCATGAGAGGCAAAAAAAAAAAGAAGAAGAAAAAGAAATTAGTGAGCTGTTTTTACCAGCAGTAGGAATGAAATCTCAGTCACTGAATCTTCATCTGTATTTGGAATCATTTTTTTTTCTGCACGCATTCTAATGTAGTGGTATATATTGGAGTTTTAATCTGGTTAATCAATTTATAGATTAATTTTTATGTGGTGAATTCTGCCTAGAATTTATTTTCAGTAATAATTTATTATAACTGTGGATTACTTGAAATACTTCATTATCCTGTTTGTGTCTGAGGTTTCATATTGTTAATGCAAGATTAAGGGGTTCCTCGCAAAACTAAGGGAGAAACAAATAATTCTAGTGAAAAAATGTTCTTGGATGACTATTTCTAGAAAAGATGACAGCCAAGTTGCCTGTGCTTTTCTCATTGAAGTTAAGACAATGTAACCCCTTCTATATATGTAAGATAAAATAGGATAAGTGGTACAAGTGAGGGGCCAATTGCCCAGTTTTTGAAGCATAGGTCATGCCCTACAGTTCAGTGACATTTCCCCTCATCATAAATTTTCTTTTCAGCCTTTTAATCTTTTACACACTTCACAGAATGAATGCAACCGAGAATATTAAGCTCCTTGTGGAAATACAGCCTTGTTCTAGAAGTGGGGAAAAAAGACCTCCTATACATTTTGTATGCATTTACTGCATGTCCAAGAGTCTACAAAGTATCATGTACATTTCATAGTACACAATCAATTGAATTTTGCTTAAGTAAACCTCCGAAAGACCTTTATCACGATCTACCAAAATAACAAGTGTGAAGTGTCCCGTATATAATCCTGATAATTACTCTCTTTTCCCTCATGCGTGTTAAGATCAGTGACCTTCCAATTTTTTGCTGTGGATGATCAGCATCAATAGCTTCCATAATGTTAATAAAGGGAATAAAGAAAATCATAAATGGCATCTATAAACCTAAAAGTGAAGCTTCAATAATCTCACATGGATAGCAGAGACAACTGGTATCCTGAAAAAGTTATGGCTGGGGAGTTAAATTCCTTTCTGTACTTGAATCTAAAGTCTATACTAACTGCATTGCCATGGGTAAATTATTAAACACCTCTGGTCCTTGAGTTTCTCAACTGTAAACAGGGACAACTTAAGAACATTAGAAAAAAGTCAAGTGCCTGGCTTACTGCTTGACAAAGGCAGAGGCACTTATTATTATAATACCCATGTGAGAACTTCTCTTCAATAGCATAAGCAACAAAAACTCTGTCCAACAATCCTGACTAGTTTGCTTGCCTAAGTGAAGGATTCATTTCTTTGAACTGGAATGGACTAGTCAAATGTTTCCGCCATGTGCAATGTCACAGGCATGGTTCTAGATTTGAAGATACACTGATATGATGTGACACAAAGACAATGACATATAGAATGCTTCCAGTAAATCTGGTGTCCTAATGTTGACAGTATATATTCTACTTTACATTCCATTACAACCATGCCAGATATTCAAGTATATACTGATGATGTATTAATGGATAATCAATTCTAATAGCTAGTAGAGATGTGAAGAGTATGTATTACTTAAACTGTTCATGGTAAAACATGTATGTTATATGACATAAACCCTCAAAGGAGGAGGGGGCTAGATTGTAAATTGCCTGCCAATATGGTATTATAAAATATGGGTCTATTACATCAGCAACAATCTTGCTAAGCAAAACCTATTGAAAGTTGAATATTAGAAACAGAAAAATGTAGCTCTGAAATAGAAAGGTGAATGTTACTAACAATGAAGTTCAAAATAATGTGATAAGGTGTGGGAGAGAAACCACATATCGTATGATTCTGTCTATAAAAATGTTTAAGACATGGGCCAGGAGTTTGGCCTAGTGATTAAAGTGCTTGCCTAGCATGCACGAAGACCCAGATTCGATTCCTTGGTACCACATACATAGAAAAAAGCCAGAAGTGGTGCTGAGGCTCAAGTGGTAGAGCTCTAACCTTGAGAAAATCCAAGGACAGTGCTCAGGCCCTGAGCTCAAGCCCAGGACTGGCAAAAAAAAATGTTTAAAACAGACAGAGATCAAAGGAAGACTTAGAAACAGAAAACAGAGATAGAAAATAGATTAGTTGGGAAAAATAGGGTGAGGTGCTAACAGGTCTGGGGATTCTTTATGGAGTGATAAAAATGCTTTAAAACTGATCCAGGTAATGGCTTCATAACTCTTAGCAGGCTGGGACACATTTGTAACTTTCAGAGGATGAATTATATGGTATGTGAATTGCACCCAAATCAAGTTGTTTCAAAAAAAGAGGAAAGAATACATGAACATAGTTGAAATGTGTAGAACTTATTTTGCTTCGTAACAAACTAAACTGCAGAAATACAATAACACAGATTTATGAGCCCTTTGGGAAAAAACTTGAGAGTGAATGAAACAGCGTTAGGATATGTTTTAGGTCACCAATTTTATTGATATAATTCCCCAAGTGATCAAGTACACAAGGGATGGTTGGGGCCAGGAGATTTGCCTAGTGGTAGAGTGCTTGCCTAACATGCACGAAGACCCAGGTTTGATTCCTCGGTACCACATACATAGAAAAAAAGCCAGTAGTGGTGCTGAGGCTCAAGTGGTAGAGCTCTAGCCTTGAGAAAGTCCAAGGACAGTGCTCAGGCCCTAAGCTCAAGCCCATGACTGGTAACAAACAAACAAACAAGGGATGGTTGGATAAAGTGGTTCATGACTCTATAATGTACCCAGATCAGAATCTCCTTAAACATGGATAGAATATATGAAAATATATAGACGTCCTCCATCCCACCATTCTACTTACATATTTCTTATTGGAATGTCAAACATCTATCATACAAATTGAAAAAGAATTTTATGAGATGTGTCTTCTCCTACAGGCCAAAACACACATCGTGAGGTATGCTTCCCAGCTTAATTTCCTACATATTCCAAATGTTGTTCTTTTCCTACCTTGACCATTTTCATGAGTGAGAAAAGTGTGCAGGTATACTGGCTACAGTAGACAGTAAGGAATGGGCATTTATTATAAGCATATTAAACTACATGATATCAGTCACCAGATGGTGATCTGTTTTCTCCTAAGGGAGCAAACATAACTGAATTATCATTCATGGATTAGTCTCGAGGAAAGGAAATTCACTCTACAAAAATGCTGTCACAACATCACAGTAAAGCTGCTCTCTTTCATTTTTTTAAACCTTAACCTTGTTAGATACATGGTAAGTGACACTTTGTAATATTTAACAACCAAACTATAGACGATCTGAACTTCTGATGAATGCTTGAGTCAAGACAAAAATCTTTCTTACCATTCTGTTTATGCGCACAAAGTCTTCGGGTTTTTTAGCCCAAGGAGGAAGATCAACATCGTTTACCACTACTTCATCTTCTCGGACTCCAAGATGGTAGCCGTTGCTGTTGACAAACATCTCAGGTAGGTAGTAGAACTCTGGAATTAATTCCTGTCATGAATAAGAAGTAGCAAATTTAACTACTCAATGAATAAAATTATTAGCCTTTACCTTACTAGCTAGAAATGGCATAAAACACTTTCTCTACCCCAAAACAATATTTTAGTACATCTAATCTTTTTACTTAGTTTTACAAGATTTATGAGTCTGAGAAGGCAAGTGAAAATATTTCTCTTAAATAATTACCTTGAAAAATTCTAAGAGCTAAATTTTAAAATATTACCTATTTTGATCTTTCCTTGTGTCAAATTAATATAGATACATAAATTATATTTACTTCACAATAGCATTAATAATAAAATCTATAATATCGTATCAACAAATCTGTGTTGATGAAGCACGTTTTCTGAGTGTTAATGAACTATTCAAAATTTAGAAGGTTGTTGACAGTATTTACTAAACATCACAATATTTTGTCTTTTCCCTTTATACTATACTAACAATTATAATTCTGCATTTATAAAAAGTTCAGTTTTTATTTTTTGGCTTGATGAAAACAGAAACTTGATCCAATCTGTGGCTTTAACTCAGAGTCTGCATACTGTCCCTGAGCTCTATTGTTTGAGGCCCAAATCCACTTCCAGCATTAATGTTAGTTAATTGGAAATAAGAGTCTCATGGGCTTTCCTTCCCCAGTTGGCTTCCTTAGATCTCAGTCTCCTCAGTAGGTAGGTACAGGTGTAGCCTATTCACACCACTTGATGGGAGATTATTTTTCAGTGCTGAGGATGAAACCTAAGGCCTTTATACACATCAACACTCTACTACTGGTTCCAAATAAATTATTTTATTAACTTCTACTGCACATAATAAAAATAACATTATATTATCATTACTTCTAAATATTGAATAATGCCACTTAAATATAGGCTAGTAATAAATTGGATATAAAGGTAAATTGTTTTACTAGTATAGCTATGTACGGCATAACCAACTTGTATGTGTTTTGCCTAATGTCTAGTAATGAGGCTAATGTGCTTCAGAATAAATCTGAAAGCAGAAAACTGATGTGATATATGTGAGTATATATGTATGTATACGGATACATACATATATACACATGTATGTATATTTATGCTGTGGAATTTTACTCATACATTAGAAAGAATGATATTCTGGCATTTGTCAAGAAATGAAAAGACCTAGAAAATTACATTAAGTGAAGTAAGTCAGCCCAGGGAAACAAAAGATGCATGTTTTCTTTGTATCTGGAAGCTAGATTTAGCCTATCCATTTCTACAGAAATATGTTGGATAGTATGCATGTGTATACAAATGAATTCTCTGAGCTATGGCAGATTCAAGGGCAAACTCAAACAATGTAATTTCAAAGTTCAACAAAATAAACACCCAGAAATGGGTACTTGAAAGGTTGTGGAGTAGGGTCCAGGGGAAAGATATAGATGGATGGAGAGGAGAATGCAGTTAATAATCCAAAGTGTATTTTACAAAATCAAGGAGGTAGAAGGAAGGAGTGCATAGGGGAGGATGGGTGAAAGTGTAGAAATGGGTGACACTGATCAAGATGCATTGTATTCATATACTGTTTTGCTAAATGGTGACTACTTTGTACAACTACTTAAAGAAGACGAAGGGGCCATAAAAATTTTTATGCATTTTTTAAGTAAATGGGATAAAACAAACACTAAAGCAGCAAAACATGAAAAAAAAATGTCAGACAGGTGCTATGGATCACCCCTGCAATCCTAGTTTTGTGTATACCATTCATGCCATTCTTTCCCAAATTTCAAAACAAGAGTGAAGTTGACTTTAAATTATACACTAAAGAGAATAATATATTTATTTGTGTAACTTGATCAGCACTGACAATATAGTAACTGAATTTTGAATCTTACGGATCTCTATTTTTTCCCCCTTTGTTCAGTCGTGGGGTTTGAACTGTGGGCCCAGGCGCTGTCCCTGAGCTCCTCAGCTTAAGGCTACCACCCCACCCCTTGAGTCACAGCACCACTTCCGGTTTTCTGGTGGTTAATTGGAGATAAGAGTCTCGCAGATTTTAGTGCCTGGGCTGGCAATCCTCAGATCTCAGCCTCCTGAGTAACTAGGATTGGATTACAGGTGTGAGCCACTGTGCCAGGCTCATTACTGTAATCTCCATAGAGATGCATATAAAAAAATAAAGTCATATGATTTTTGAGTTCTCAAGGATTTGGTTCTTCATTTTCTAAGAAATGCATATGGAGAGGCCCAGCTTCACCGTTCTGCTACTAAAAATAATGCCCCTTCCAGCCTAATTGGATGCTTATCATAATGCTCTGGGTGCACAGGGTTTGGATACACTTATTGTGAGCTACAGCAGAAGATCATAATGTTCATCTTCTCCCAAATTCTGGGAGCATGAATGACTGCATTTTCTGGATAAGTGGAGCTCAGTATTTTAAGAGCCTGAGTTCCCATATATGTAAACCATCTAAACAGAAATCTTTCTGGGATCATAACTGCCTTAACATTCATTTATTCATCTAATATAGGTTTTGAGTTCCAGACACTATGCTGGGTATTGAAAAAAATAATGGAAAACCCATGGCCTTACCATGTCTACATGGTCTACCCGGTTTATGTATCAATGAATGGCTATAATACACAACCATAATACCTGTGAAAGGAGGGGGTAGAGAGGAGAGATCAGGGAACTTACACCAAGTGAGGAAATACCTGTGAGTGGAGCACAGACAACAAGATCAGGGAAGGGGCAGGAAGACCATTGGAGAGTGCCAATAAACCGAGTGAGGATGGAAATGGTGGTCAGGGAATAGTAGAGGCAGTCCAGGATGGGCTGTGTGTGCGGATGCATACGGAGACAGATGATAGAGAATGTTTTGTGAAGGCTAAGCTAATTGGCAACCAAAAACTGGAGAAGAATATGGCCATATTCATATTTGTTTTACTGAAAGAAACTGCGTGACATAACAAAGGCTGGTGAGAGAGGAGAGAGTAGATTGATGGCCTTTGGGGAGAAGGAAAACCAACAGCATCAGGCACAGGAGGGATGACGTGGGATAGGACTGCCAGGATGAGCTGGGGGGTAGGTGCATACAGTTGGGAGTTCAGGCCTGTATAGAAGTGATGGAAAATTACATGACTCATGCTGAGAAGAAAATGCATATTCACAGAAAACTATGTACAGGACAACTGTACCAAACATTAACTGTTTGGGAGAGAATTCCAATAAATACAAATTTTCAAAGACTTAAATGTGAGAGAGAAACAGAAAAGCTGTATATGGATGGATAGGTTTATTTGCTAATGATAATGTGGCTTGACTGAGGTGGGATAGGACTTAGAGGATGTTTCTGCAGTGTTTGTTTACATGATTATCATGAACTTGATGTCTGAGCTGGTTAGCATGGCACAGTCGATCAATAAGCAAAGGAGCCATCTGATCATAAGACAGAGGAAAGAACCATTGCTACTCTTAGGTATATCCAACCAGAATGACTGATGACTTCAATGTAGGATCATAACAAAGACAGTTATCTTCTGTTCTTTTTCTTATTGTGTAGGGATGCTCATGCAGTTCCTTGGTTTAAAGGTGATTTATGTGTAACAGACTCACATAAGTCAAGGATTTGTCTTGCTGTCTTCTCTCAGTTGTTTGTGGCTCTGTCCAATGTGCTTATGTCTCTGTCTTCAGGAACCGAGAAGGATACATATCCACATTGACAGAGCAACATGGATTTATTTTTCATTTAAACAGTTCAAAGATTCTCAATTTATCATCCACTATCTGGCACTAAACAAGTGTTTCATGGAGTCTTTCCCATTCCTTATTGTGATATAGTATCCTATACAATTCATGGTTAGTACTGACTACTAAATATAATTTCACCGAATGTCATTACATTAGAGTCATAAAGACACAGGACACACAGGACTTAATAACAATTTGAGCAAGAGCAAATTTTTAAGCCTTACTTTGTGTGGCTGTTACTGTGAGATGAATTCCTCATAGCTCTTGGTGCTATACTTTGCATGCAGCAGGTGCTCATTAAATATTAAACTACTGAAAATATTAGATACAAAGTTATTTTAATATCACTAGGAATCTTCTGGGGAATCTGCCAATTGCTGGAAGAGTGCCTCAAGATAAATAGACTCAATGAAGACCTTTATTAAATAAAAGTTAAATAATGAACCTTGAAATCTGCACTTTTTATGGGGAAACTTCTACAGATTAAGAAAAATGTTACATTGTTTATTCTAGCTAGATTGAAAAGGTTCAGACCATTATGGACTTAAATTCAAGTTAGCAAAAGTTTGTTTTAAAGCATGAGATGTGGCTTGACATTATAGTGTGTATTTAGTATGCAGGGGGCCCTGAGTTCAATCCCCAGCCCCGGAAGGGAAAACAAAAAGAAAAGAAATGTTCCAAGGTTGCAGAACTAGGCCCTGTGCCAATTTAATGTAAGTACTGTGAAAATAAGGCACTGAGAGCTGGCCTGCACCAGGGACAAAGTGAGACTAAAAAAAAAATCTGCCAATAGAGATTGAGCAGGACTGAGGCACAGTGATTCTAAGATAGTCTCAGTAGAGCTAGCCCTAAAAAGTAATGCTATCAGACTTTAGAATACTGTTCAGAACACATTAGGGTATTTAATTACTAAATGTTAAGGGAGCTAAGAAGGGACTTCTCAGAAGAGATAAGAATGGCAAAGAAATACATGAAGAAATATTCATCATCCTTGGCCATAAAGGAAATATATATCAAAACAACCCTGAGATATCACCTTACCCCAGTTAGATTGGCCAATATTTTGAATTCTAACCATAAGAAATGTTGGTGGAATATGGGGGGAAAGGAACCCTACTGCACTGCTGGCGAGACTGTAAATTAATGTAACCACTCTGGAAAGCAGTCTGGAGGTTGCTCAAAAAACTGAACATAGATCTTCCCTATGACCCAGCCTTAGCATCAAGAACCAGGATATGATAAGGACACATGAGCAATTATGTTCATTGCTGCACTATTCACAAAAGTCAAGATACTGAAACAATCCAGAAGCTCTACCATAGATGAGTGGATCCAAAAAATGTGGTACCTATATACAATGGAATTTTACACAGCCATTAGAAAGAATAAAATAATGTCATTTTCAGGAAAATGGATGGAACTTGAACAAATCTTGTTCAGCTGTATATGGAGGGATGGGTTTGTTTCCCTGATACATGGAAGTTAACTTAAAACACACCAGGATATGACAAATTACACAGAATTCCAGATACTCACAAACAGTGAGACAAAAAGAGAATAGTCTTAGGAGAGAATCACAAAGGTGCAATAGCTAAGTGCCTTTTCAGATGTATATAAAATACACAGACTGAAACATACTCCCAAGATATGGAAACAAAGGACTTCTTAAAGTAGGTGGTTTTTTTTTTTTCATTGTGAATGAGTCTGTATTCTTTACCTTTCATAAGGTGTGTTCACATGTATTTCTGGGGGAGGGTGGGTGATGGGCCCAGAGTCAAAGGAAAAATGGTAGAATAAATAAATAAATAAATAAATAAAGTGCAGTAGTGGAGTGCATTGGCTGAACAGGTCACTGAGGAAAGTGAACTATACTGCCTGTGGGTGGAGAGGGGAAGTAGGCAGTAGGCAAAAATGAAGGAACAGATGATGTAATTGAAAATGTATTTATTACCTGATGCATGTAAAAATAACCCCACTGTATATCACCTTTGAAACAACAATACAGCAATTTAGAAAATGAGTTAAGAGTGTTAACTAGGCTGTGGCCATAAGCTGTCAGAGGCTTGGTATTTGAAGGGACAAGCTCTCTCCACGTCCAGTGGTGGGAATAATCATTGAACAGATACATTTTAAAACAGATATGAGGACACCTGAAGCAAGGTTTTTTGGCAAGGCTTCAGAAGCTTCACAACACTATAGTTATCAGTGAATGAAGTGGTCTGAGCCTGAAGTCCCAGGTGGAAAACAATATACTTGTATTTGAAGGGGGAAAGGTAAATCCAATCACACAACTCCAGGGAGATAGAGTTGAAGCAGTAGAATGTGTAGTTTTGCACATCTCAGAGTTATTGTTTTAAAATCTTGTTTCAAATAACAACTTTATTAAAGGTTATCATGCTAATGTACATTAGTAACATCTGATTTGTAGTTACATTTTCATTTATATTATGTAAAAATGTGCTTGCTTATGTTGGGCTCTAGTAGCTCATGCCTGGAATCCAAGCTACTTAGGAGTCTGAGATTTGAAGATCTTGTATTTTTTTTTCCCTAGGAAACTGGAAGTAGCATTGTGGCTCAAAGTGATAGAGCACTAGCCTTGAGGGAAAAAGCTCCAAGATAATGCCCAGGCCCTGAGTTCCAGCTCCACAACTGATAAAAATAAATAAAAAGAAAAAGATTTGCTTAGTTTCCCAATATAGAATAAGAAAATGCCATCTTTGAAGGCTATTGGTTTTGTATGAGGGGATAACAATGGTTACATTTTTGTTCTCACATCAGAAGAAGCTTATAAAATAAATGTTAACTCTGGTCACTCAATGTTCAAAGAACATTTAATATGTCTTACTAAGCACTGGCGCAATTCCAAGTGCTTCTAACATTAAAAATATCTTTCTAACATTAAAAATATCATTTAGTCTTCATAAAAACACCATGAACTAGGTATTCTCACTGTTTCCTTTATGCAAAAAAGTGGGTAATTTGCTAATAGCTGACTGCAAATGGGTAGTAAAGTCAATATCTAAACCAGACACTTAAATCATATGGTCCCTAGCTCTTCTGTTCTCCATTTTGCCTTTTAAAGCAGAAACCCCCTCATTCATACGACTTCACTGTTTTGATTTCATCTACAATTACTATTCTTTTTAAAATTCACATGATATATCCCTTATGGGATAATGCATGCCAGAACAGATCTTGTCTATTTTGTTCAGTTATTAACACTCACTTATTAAAAATGGCACTCAGCCAGACACTGGTGGATCACACCAGTGTTCCTCTTAACTACTCAGGAGGCTGAGATCTGAGGATCGTGGTTCAAAGCTAGCCTGGGCATGAAAGTCCATGAGACTCTTATCTCCAATTAACCACCAGAAAACAGGGGTTGAGGAGCTCAAGGACAGCACCCAGGCCCAGCGTTCAAGCCCCAGTACGGACAAAAAAAATATGGCACTCAACCAGGTGCTAGTGGTTCATGCCTATAATTCTAGTTACAAAAACCCCCCCTGAACTGAGGATCATGGTTTAAAGCCAGCCTGAGCAGGAAAGTCCCAAGACTCTTATCTTATTAGCAAGCAAAAGAAGCTAAGAGTTGAGATGAGATTCAAGAGGTGGTAGAGTGCTAGTCTTAAGCATAAAAGGACAGCACCCAAGCCCTGAACCCAAGCCCAGGACCAGTACTAAAAAAAAAAGATAAAAAGAGGGAGGGAAAGTAACTGACATATAAAAATGACTTTAAATATCTGTGGAATTAAAAAATTAAAAAATGGAGCAAGGAACTGAAAATATGATTCCATTGGTGAAACACCAACCATGAGCAAAAAAGTCAAGCCAGGTGTGAGTGAGGCTCTGAGTTCAAGCTCCAAGTTCAATTAAACTTAAAATTGTTAATTAAAATACATAATTAAAATTATACAATGAAGCAAATATTGCTATATGTCCATGTTATGAAGCTCACACAGGAAATATTGATTGAAAATACCGATGGCCCTGATTTTCACATTGCATTTGTTGAGACAGATGAAAGGAGTGCAGATGGCGGCTCAGGCAGCAGTTCTGGACAGACACTGTCATCAGGCCTTAGAATCAACTAGAGCTGAGTTGAAATGAAGAATTCTAGCTAGCCTGGGCAAGTTTCGTAATCTACTGGAAAAATAATAATGCCTTGATTTGCAAAATGATCAGGATAAAAGCAATCAACTCTTAAGGTAGGTGGGAATGTTAGTTGCATGAAACAAGAAGCATTTCAGAGCTTGATATTATAAAACAGGTTTCAGAGGCTAATCACTACCCACTTTTTGAGATAAAAATTATATTGCTTATAATTATTACTGCTTAGTTTATCCAGTACCAAACCCCTCCTACAGTTTTGTAGGGTGATTGATCACTTTGAGAATTCAGATGACTCAGCTACTGTATCAATTATATAGACTAATTTATATTCACCCAATCTAGTAATATACACTTCAGCTTCCAGGCTTATACCTAAATGTGCAATCAGATTTGAAGAGAATGGTATAAACCAAAATAGAATTCATTTTAACTGATCACTTGTTTTCTCCCTATAGCATTTCTACATTATCATTCTACATTGTATGTTATATTTCCTATGATTCCTCAACCCCTTTGTATAACACCTGCAATCCCTGTTCATCCCTCTCCATAAAAGGGCAGAATCTGTTTCCACATTTCTGCATACAGGCTGCTTTGTGTCACACAGAGAACATGACAAAACAACACTTGGGGCTTTCAGGGAAGGCTAATACTTAACATATTTATGGACTTTGTCCTCTTTGAGGCCCTATATAACCTAAATAGGGTGCTTCCCTTGTTCGACAAATCATGTGAGAGACAGACAGTCCTTGGCAATCCCCAGATGATCTAGGATTCTCTGGTCCAGCAAGTTCCCCAGCTATCATGGTGTGGAAAAGAGTGAAACTCTGCTCACTCTGTGCTTTTTGTGAAAGAATTTGGAGATCTTTACGTCTAGGATAATATTTTCAGACATCAAAAGATTCTTAACATAAAAGATAATGCACCATCTATCTGGCAAATATCATGTAACTCTTCTATTAATTACAATAAAAATATATGAGGGCAAAAAAAAAAGATAGAGGTCGAGGGTGAGGATCATGTCCCATCTACTGAAAACAAAATGGAGCTGTGGTGTAAAGCTCCAATCAAGGGCATGTCTGCAAAACTCAGAAAAATTTAAGGTAGTGGATTATAGATATGTGTGGCTACATGAGTGTATTCTAGAAATCTTAAAGACGTTATAAACAATATCTCCCTTGATCTTTGTCTCAAAAGGATTTATATGAGTGCTTTCTGACTGAATTTTAAATCTGATACACAAAAAAAGCCAAAAGAGTTCATAGGTGCTCAACCAACTTGGGCAAAATAGGCCTTGGTGTCAACTTCCTACAGTGATGAAGCAAGGAGAAAATGATACTCAGACACAAACAAGGTTATTTCTTTTTCTTTCCTGTAAAGAATGATTCATAAGGAAAAACCTGAATCCCAGAAGACATAACATGAAAGAGAAGGAACAATGAAAGGGAGCCAGGATGAAATAGTAGAATCAGCTACGACTTAGGACACTGCCTACTCCAGAACACTAGTCATATGTGCCCAGCTGAATTTCAGAATTACAATGAACCAGCAATTGCCATCCACCTTCCCACTCTCTTCTTTAAACATGATGTATCTGCTGAGATTTACCTGTTCTTGACAGCACAGTAATCTGCGTGAAAATGGGACGGATAATCTGTCTTTTTAGTTCCTACATCTCTGAGTTAGGGAATGTTGTGTTACTTTAGCATGTGGTTCTGTGCAGATCGTAAGTCACAAGATTCTAGGCCTGAAATGGTAGGAGATGAGATTTGTATGCAACAGGTTCTGTATATTTTGGATGCAGGAGGTATGTAGGATTATGACTGGAATGCAGATTGTGGTAGATTGTTTCCAAAGATGCCCATACCAATCCTTCCCAGTACCCAAGTCCTTTTAATATGTGACTTTGCCCTCCATTTTGCTAGGAAGTAGAGTGTATTGTCTTCTCTTAGTCTGGGCTGGTTCTACTTGTAGTGTGCTTCTACGGACACACAGTAGACACTTGTTTGCCTACTTAAGGTAACTACTGCTTTGCCTACACTTCTCAAACTGATAAATTGCTGTTAATCAGCTTCTCTTTAAGGAGAAAGGTCAAGCAGTTTTAAATTTCCTAAATGACAGTGTGGGAAAACACTTATTTTTTTTAAAAAATGGGAAAAATTAATATTGCAACAGGCATTTTGCGACTACAAATGTGATTCCTAGTTTAACAGCTATAGTAAAACCCTTTGGTTCAGTTAATAGCATTATATGCATTCCGTCAAAAATAGGAAAATACCTTCAAATACAATTTCTAATTTATAAGGTTATGACAAGTTCAAGCTGCTAAGAAATTGGACCTGAAAGTATGTCTTAGAATGACAGAAGACCACTGTTAACACTATCATAATTGTATACCTACTGCATCAAATCTGACATTTCAGTTTAATATATTTTGTTGAGAAAGCGTACCATTTTATGGCTTCCTAGTGAAATCAAATCCAACCCAGACGTTTTCACTTTTCTAATATAATTCACTGAAAGGTTTTAAAGCTGCCAACTCTAGCCCGATTCCTTTTTTTCCCCTAAAAGATTGATGCCTGGGCATTCATTAATTCCACCAGAGCGCATAATGGGTCACTGAGTCAGTGGCAAGCACCTCCATTAACTGCATTAATTTACACTATGTCACCTTAATGACATTTTGTCACAGCTACCTTTACTGACATCTACATAGCTATTCAAAAAGTAATATAACAACTTTTGAAGGCATTAAGGAAAATTAGTATAAGAACTGTGGTAAGGTGGATGTCATCACTAGAAAGACTAGGCTAGAAAGTAATTCAAAAGAAAATAAAAATGAAGTACAATCTAACAGGGTTGTCTCAACTCCAGAGACCCTTCTCCTATGGGGTCACTTCAGAACAGTCTTTCTTCCCCAGCTTGCGTTCATTAGCACAGGAAGAGACTGACATTAATAGAGAGAGACAGAATGAAAGCATCTAGTTTCCTCCCCAGGATTATCTCAGTTAGTAGATTCTGCTGAGATGATTTTCTTCTCTGGAAATGAAAACACATTTTCTTAAAAAATAGATCAAATGGTGTGTTACCATTATGGATAAGAAATAAAACATTAAAAGGGTATCAATGTGCAAGAAGTAATGCACCCACTACTTGACCAATGTAACTGTAACTCCTCTATACATTACCCTGACAATAAAACAAAAGAAAAGAAAAACTTAAGGTTTAAACATAAAGTAAAAGATTAACACTCAATAACATAGTTTTACCTGATAAATCAGCAATTATTTAAGAATATTGATTCTATATACATATAACTCATTGTTGTACACACACACACACACTAGCCTAAAGCTAAAAAAAATCACTCTTGCAATACTACTTTCTATAATCTCAAATACTGTTTTCAGATCATTAAAGAAAAGATACAAGACCCAATTGAAAAGTGGGCAAAATATGTGTTTACAGGTGAATAAATGTATAAAAAATGAGCACTACTCAAAGAACTGCAAACCCAAACAAAATCAATCCAGTTTGCACTCACCAAATCATCAATAGTTCCACTACTTTTAGCAGCAGTGATAATGTGGAATTTAAATAGAGGCAGCTCGTTGTGGGGGACATCACTAAATTTAGGGATGAGATTTAGGAATATCTAAAAAAAATTAAAATGTGTATAGACATTACGCCATTTGTCTCATTAAGAGAAATCACCCTGTCCATCCACACACAGGGTCACAGAGAGGCCCAAACAAGGGTGTTCAATGCAGCTTGATAGTGTCAGAAAGACAACCTCTGTCAGCTGCATAAAGGAACTCTTGTATATGCATATAGCATGCACCCTTTAAAAAGAAAAGGCTAGGTCCTTAGGTCCAAATGCAAGATATTCAAGATATATTATCATACAACATGAGGGGTTGGGTTGGTGACAGAGGGAACTGAAAATGAGAGCAATCTGTGTAATGTCAAGCCAGGGAAATGAGCTCCTTATGAACCAATTAAGACTGAGTGGGGCGGTGGATATGTATTTTTTCTGTATGATTGCCTGAGGATGGAAAACAAAAAAAGCCTCTCAAGTTAGTGATAGCCACATTGGTCTTTTCCTTAATGATGTAACTCCAGGAGCCCAGGAAGAACAATTAGTAACAAAATGTGAATGTTGCTGAATGGCTTCTGAGCAGGAAAACAGCTGGGAAGATTTAGAGGGAAAAGCCTGGTAACGGGATGCTGATGGTAAGAGACTGAGATAACTGGATGAAGTACCTGTGATCTAAACATGGATAAAGTTCTGGAATTTTGGAGGGAGAAAAAAAATCTAAAAACTGTATTTACCTACACAAACAAAACAACCTGACAAAAGGCACATGAGGGTGGGTGTTTGAATTAACTTGAAATCTTCTTTCTGTGTTGATGTCAAGTGACAGTAAACAGGCCTTTTCATTTGCAATAATTTGATATCATATTCCTCTCTGCTGATAGAAAGAATCATATATGTAACTGAAAAGCTTCAATTATTGATAAGAATGATTAATGCACACACAAAATATTTACTGAGTACTTT
This sequence comes from Megascapheus bottae, assembly GCF_031878675.1. Taxonomy (NCBI): domain Eukaryota; kingdom Metazoa; phylum Chordata; class Mammalia; order Rodentia; family Geomyidae; genus Megascapheus; species Megascapheus bottae. The sequence goes on along the minus strand of NC_143519.1, from coordinate 52,168,494 downwards.
TATATAAACAGGCTAGTTCAAGTTACTGAAATTTTGTTGATTTCCCTATCCTGTATTATTGTCAAAGTGATATATACTCCTTAAGAAACAGAGAAATTAGTAAAATGAAAGCATATGGATAAATTTACAGTTAATTCCTCATAAAAATTATGTCTTATAAGAAAAGTATGGGTCACTAGAGATTAAATGAGTAGAAAAGCCCTTTTTTCCTTTTTTTCTAAATGTGAATAAGTTGTATGTATAAATTAATAGTCACAAAACCTTTGAAAGCAACAAATGTAACACATATGAATGTAATACACTCAGTCCCATTTCCTTTGTGTTCTGTCTTGGGAAAATACTGCTTACTTTTGAGCATGGTAACATGTAATTGTGCTATGTAAAAATTTTTTTTACAGTAGGTAAGTGAATATATGCAAGTTTCAAAAATTGACTTTACCCTACCCCACTGCCTTTTGTTAGATTAAAATCCTAAGTGGAAGGATAACATACTTTTATATTGAGTGACTATGAAAAGTTTACCATGAAGAAAAGGAAGCTTAAATAAGGCAAAAATGAAAAATGCATTTTTCTTTGTGCATTTAATACATTTCAACACCTTTTATTGTTTTCAAATACAATCTTCTCATTTTTTTCTGAAAACAAGAGCCTGTATAAATGAATAACAAACCTTTGTGTTTAACAATAGTTAAGTAGTACCAACTGTAAAATGACTCTGCTTTCTGGCTGTTCCTGAATATTGTGTATGTGTATTTGCTAGTTTAATATAATGTGTATTGTTGCATAGTATCCCCAGGCACAGTCAAGTAAAAGGTAAGGCTGTACAGAAAAGCCTACATTTTAAATGGGTCTTGTCATTAATGCTTTATTAATTGCCCCAGGCTACACAAACCAAAAGCTGGGCTAGCTATAATAGTATGACACATTAAGGTCAAATCCAATTCCCGCTGTGTTTTATGGAATAGGCCAAATATTGAGTGAACAGCAGGAAAGGCAATTTATGAGCTTTTCTTTCCATCTCCTGATTATTCCATTTAAATTAGGTAGGAATTGTTTGAAATAACAAAGAGAATGCTTTAACTGAAAGAATCCTGAATTACATTTTTATGATGCTTGACATTATTTCCTTTAAGATTAGAGGAAGCACAGGATTGGAACAAAGTTACCATATAAAATGTCTTATACACCCACTTAAATTTAACTAAAATATCTAAATTCCTACAGACTTTTCAGATTTAATTAATAGCAACAAATAAAAATGCTTACCTTTACATCAGAAGTGTCTCTCTGACTAGTTCTCCAAGACCTGGCAATGGATGAGAAGGTTCGATCTGGATGGTCAAATTTTCCATCATTAGCATTGAGGAAGAAGGTTGTGAAAGGTTCCTAAAACAAAAACAGAATCAGGACAATCACCACTTGAAACGCAGCCTTTTCTCATGCTTTTGTACAACATGGGTATCTCTGAGACCCTTCTGAGATGGAAGAAGCAGCCACAACATGGAGTCAGGTGGCAGCGGTATAGGCTGAGATGGGACACTCCTACTTTTGACAGCCATGCTCTTGCAACCTTGGCATGTGGATACATTTCTTTTCATGTGTGTCTGTTTGCCAGTCCTGGGGCTTGAACTCAGCACTTTGTGCATTGTCCCTGAGGTTTTGTTTGCTAGCACTCTATCACTTGAGCCACACTTCTACTTCTGGCCTTCTTTTGGTGGTTAATTGGAGATAAGATTGTCACATACTTTCCTGCATAGGCTGGACGACTGGTATGAGCTACCTGCTTTCAGCCTCAATGGGCTTCTGGGCCTTGTCCTCAGGTTTATAAAATCATGGGTGTAAAAGTCATAGGGCTTTATGACCTTGTGATAAATGATTTTGATTAATACTTAGAACTAAGATTTACTTTCTAATAATCAAGGTCACACTCAGTGATACATCAGTGAGTAGTCATTCTGGTGGTGACAATGGGGTAATGTACACCTTAAGGAGCCTGTGAAAGGTGACTCAAGCACCTTGACATTGTGCTTCAATGATCTTTTTGGGTTTTTTTTGGAAATCCTAGGGCTTGAACTCAAGGTCTGAGCACTGTCCTTAGGCTTTCTCCAGGTTAGAGTTCTACCACTTGAGCCACCACACCACTTCTGGTTTTTTCAGTGTATATGGTACCTAGGAGTCAAACCCAGGACTTCACGCATGCTAGGTAAGCACTCTGCCACTAGGCCATGCTCCCGGGCTCTTCAATGATCTTATGAAGATGCAGATTCTACACTAAGAACCTGTGGCTCTGGCTTGTAATCCTAGTGACTCTGGTGGCTAAGATCTGAGAATTATATATGGAAGCCAACCAGCCCGGGTATTCCCTCAGACTCTTACCTCCAATCAATCACCCCAAAGCAGCAAGTACAGCTATGGCTCAGGTGGTAGATTGCCAGATTTAAGCAAAACTGCTCAAGGGTAGCACCCAGGCTCTGAGTTAGAGCCTTAGAACCAACTCGAAAAATAAAAATAAGGCCGGGTGTGGTGGCTCACACCTATAATCCTAGCTACTCAGGAGGCTGAGATCTGAGAATCAAGTTTCAAAGCCAGCCTGGGCACAAAAGGACCTGAGACTCTTACCTCCAATTAATCTCTAGAAAACAGGAAGTGGGGCTTGGCTCAAGAGTAGGACTGTAGCCTAGAGCTGAAGAGCTCAGGAACAACACCCAGGCCCATGGGGTAGGGTGATAACCTTGAGCTGAAGAGCTCAGAGACAAAGCCCATGCCCAGTTCAAACCCCATGACCCACAAAATAAATAAATAAATAAATAAATAAATAAATAAATAAAATAATAAAAATAAATAAAAATAAGTCTGCTTAATACTTTTAACAGCTCTTCATGATTTTTAAGAGAATGATCTAGAATCATTAACATCTCATCTCATCTCTCCCTTCCACATGTTTACAAGTCTCTTAAGTGCCATCTTTTTGTCTTTTGAATATAATGTTGCCTTGCAGGGTGGGACATACCCATTACCTTCCCTTACTACCTTTTGCATCTTTTAAGTTTCATGACACTTTCCCCTGAAAAACTCTTCTAGATTTACCTAAATTCTCCTAGAAGTCTGTATTTCTTTCTTTTCCCCCTGTCCTGGTGCTTGAATTCAATGCCTGAGCTTGGGCTTTCTCAAGGCTAGTGCTGTACCACTTGAGCCACAGCACCACTTCCAGCTTTGTTTCTATGTACATATTACCGAGGAATCGAACCTGGGTCTTTGTGCGTGCTAGGCAAGCGCTCTACCACTAGGCCAATTTCCCAGACCCAGAAGTTTGTATTTCTTTAGCACTGAGTATCACTGTAACTCATTGTAAACCTGTCTATATTCTCTATTGTAAGAAGTTTCCATATCTAGCTTATTCACCAACTTACCTCCAGTACTTGGCATAACTGCTTGGCTAAATTTCAGTTTTTGTTCAGTTCTGTGGCAGCTATTTTGGTTTTCAGTATCTGTTATTCAAGGTATCTTCTTAGAACAGGAAAACCCTAGGAGATCTTATCTCAATGTTCTGGAGCTTAAGCCCTACCTCTACAATCAGCTGGTATTATGAGTCTGCACAATGATACCAAGTTTGTTCTAGATGACACAGTTTCTTTCCAAATTAAAAAGAAGATTAAATATTTACTTTTACTGAAGATTTAGCTGTTACTTACAAGTTTAGAAAAGGTAAAATATGTTTTCCTTTGCCTTGCTTTAATTCTTTCTTAAAAGAAGTCTGAATGATGTGTTTTTCCCAGGTTTGATAATGCTAATTTACATGACATTTTTCTAAGTACTTGTCTTTTTCTTCATATATAGTGTCTGTTCATCCCTTTGAGTGAATTAAACATGGATTTTTCTCTTTTGAACTCTCTTACTTGCCACTAACCTCAAAAGGTACTGGGCAATGACTACAAGTACTTGTCATTCTCAATAGCATGTGAAATTTAGTGTGCCTGAATAGCATCCATCTTATAAGTTTGTAATGTGTTACTAACATTTCATGTTTAGTGCTAAATGAAAAGAAGTGTGATGACAGAGTGATACAACAATACTGCAAGATGGGAGGCATTATTATTATTCCATTGACACTGTTATTTAAGATTTTAAGGGATATAGGAGAGCCAAATAGATGCCACCAAAATTACATTAGTTTTGATAAAACATTTATGAGATGCTTTTCACTAATTCATTTGTTTTGTGAGTTTTTAATTCACTATGAAAAATCAACATTGAATATAGTATAGTATCTGGTCACTCTTGACATTTACCCAATTGTCCAGAACAAGGACATCCTAAACCCACTAGCACAACGATGTTCATTGCAGCACTATTTACCACAGCAAAGATACAGAACCAACCCATATGCTCCTCAGTTGATGAGTGGATCAACAAGATTGGTACTTATACACAAAGGAATTGTATGCTGCCATCAGAAAGAACGACATCACCCCATTTGTAAGGAAATGGAAAGACTTGGAAAAACAAGTGAAGTAAACCAGACTCAAAAAAACATAGGTTCAATGGTTTCCCTCATTTGTCATAATTATTATAAACCTTGGACTCTCCTAGCAGAGGATTACTATAGGGCAAAACCTAGATACATAAGGTCTTATAGGATGAGGTAAATGCAAGGACCTCCAGGATAGGGAAACAAGAGCCATATAATGTGTGATTGTTGTTCTTAATGTACTATGTTATTTCTCATCTCTTTTGTTGTCCCTTGGTTATTCTCATATTATTATAGTATCTCACCTTGTTATCTGGTATACTGTATATACATTTATTTTTTCTTTGAAATAGGATAGGGAAGGGGGAAAACAAGATGAGGGGAGAGGGTGTGGGAAGGAAATGGGGACAAAAACCATTCGGGTATCAATGTTCATGAAGTAATGTACCTTCTATCTGACGAATATAATGTAACCCTTCTATTAATTACAATAAAATTGAATATAAATATTCTAAAAAGTGATAAATTAAATAAAATTTAGCAGATATAATGTTGAGTATTGCTTGAACTATTTCTTGTCTTGGGCAAGTTGCTTTATCTTAAGTAACTGTGTCAAGCAATGTACTTCTCTTCACCTATGTAAACTAGGACGAACAATACCTTTAGGATAATTGTAGGGTTTAGAGGAGATTACATAAAATAATATAGAGAAAGCCTACTGTATCTTTTGTGACACAGAACTAGGAAATGACCACCAGCTTTCTATATCATGACACATATTTAAATTTCAGCTTCTCACCAGAATGCCAGACCCCTGGGCACCCTTGAAAGGTTCTCAGTTCCTCATGTCTTATTCTACTGTGTATCCCTTTACCAAGCCTGCAGCATGGTTCATAGTGGTATTTTTTTTAAATGTTAGGCCAGGCTCTTGTGGCTGAAGTCTGTAATCCTAGCTATGCAGGAGGCTGAGATGTGAGATCACGGCTCAACTCCAGCTCAGCAGGAATGTCCCTAAGGCTCTTACATCCAATAAACTACTCAGAAAAAGCCCAGAAGTGGCACTGTGGTTAAGTAGTAGCTTTGAGCAGAAGCAGCTCAGGGACAGTGTCCGGGCCCAGAATTCACTGACCTAGAGATGAGGACACATGTGGGTAAAAGAGTATGGTTATACTTTTTCTTTTCAGTTCTTATGTGCAAGAAGCTTGACCAAGAATTATTTCATTAGTCTAGGAAGCAAGTCATTCATCTCTTCCTGTGTGAGTATGTAGAGATTAACTTGAAGGATCAGAAGTGTCTCCATGTTTTTTGAAAGACTTACTTGTCATCAGAAGCTGATTTCTCTCTCATCCTTCATTATGAAATCTTTTCTCATTTTAAACTCTTAACATAGACATTGTAAGAATAGCATTGATCGGTACAGTGAAAAGAAATCTTAAATTGAAGCTTTATTTTTATTTCTGAAAAAAAAAAACATGTTTCTTACTCTGGTAGTAGCCCTTGTAGGGAATACTGAAGAATTTCAAATTTTAGTGTCTTAAGTAACTTTTAAAAGGATCTGATTAACAACAGTCTCAGGGCCACATTCTGCTTACTGACATATTTTCTCATTATTTCTGAAGGCCTCTGGTGGCTACAGCGGTAGAGTACTAATAGAAATTGATAACCTATTTGTTTATAAGTGAGTATTGATCTGTCGAGCTCCCATTACTGTGCAGATTACTTTTTTCCATGTGTTTCCCTATTACCTTGAAGGCATGGTACAAAAATCTTTTGTTTGAATTCAGCTCATACTTGACTAACACTGAAGATGAAGTGCTATATGAAATGGAAGCTACTTTTTGTCTATTCACCTGATGGGTTGAATGGGCAATTATTTTTCCATTATGATGGAAAAGCTTTCACCTTGGTGCTTATGATGTATAAGTGAATAAGTATTAAATAAGATATCAAGAAATGAAAACAATGACAGTCACTGGGTATTTCAAAACTCCAGGTCAGGTCTTGACAATAACAGTGGCCACTGTCAGACTTTCTTCTAATTTATATCTACCCCAAAATTCACTCTATATGTTCCAGTCCCCTTTTCAGGGGTAAAAACCCAGACTCAGTTGACCTGTACTGGAAAAAATTGTCCTTCTGTATTCTATCATATCCATTAGTCTTAAGGGCATTAAGCATCCTTCTTGGTTTTAAGGATTACAGATCAGTTAGTACTACCCAGAGTAACCCATATCTTACCTCTGTTCACTCTCCTCTTCGTCTAATTCCATTTTCCATGACTTTTTTCTTGCTTAATCATCTCATAAAGTATAAAGTCTTCTTCATAAACTCTTTTTAGTTATTTCCTTTTCCTTTTCTATGTTCCATTTAGAAGCCAAAACTTAGGAAAGGGAGCTAAATTACGGAGTATACCTTTCTGTGCTACTCACTGTGTTAGCCCAGTTCACAGTTCTCACTGATTACTCCCTGTCTACATCTGTGAAACTCTGAGGTCACATTCTAGCCGATGCAGGAAGTATTAATTTCAATGATCTTTAATCAAAAAACTTTTTCATCTGGAAGTGGTACTGTGGCTAAAGGAGTAGAGCACTAGCCGTGAGCTGAAGAGCTCAGGGACAGTGCACAGTGCCCACGCCCAGAGTTCAAGAACCATGAATGACCAAATGAAAACTAATTTACCTTTGAGCCTCCTATGCACTCAGATTTTACTATTCCTCATCTCCCTCTAAGTAAAAAGTACACTGCCCTTAAGCATCAGTATTCAAAATAAACATGGCAGAAATATTTACTTAGTTGAATTATCTTTTGTTTTTAATTACAATACTTGCAAAACTGTTTCTATTACTTTTATTATAAATATACATTTCTAAAGAGTCATTATGATTTAAAAGGCTCTAGGGTAAGTTTTGAAAAAAAGCTCCATAACTTACTTTTTCAAAGTTCTAAATTATATACAATGCATTTTACAAACTAACTTTTAAAAGTACCATGTATTCAATTTCTTAATTATTAGTAAAGGCTTAATAAATGGGTTTTGAATCAGAGGACTGAGTACACTGGACTGGACAATAAACATATAAGGCTGAACTATCAGGGAAGAAGATGTAAATACTCAAGGTGAATGTCACGTGTACAAGAGAAGGCACAACAGTAAAAAAAAAATCAAAGTAAAATTCCTTTATATTTGTTTTTACATAAGGAAATTCCTGATATGATAGCTTGCTCACCATTTGTCAGACAACTATCAAGAACATTAACTTTCTGAAGCCTCGAAAATTAGACAAGTGATTTCACTGGTAGTTTGTCAAAAGGAATAGTTTTACTTCTAAGTAATGAAGTCAGACTGTGGTTAATTAGCATTCTACGCAATTATTAACATAGTTAGACTTGGTATATTGACAGAAACTAACATTGAAAAGGTTTAATTTGTATATTTTTATGAACAAGTTTTTAGTGACAAAACTTCTAATGCATTTTCTACTTCATAAACTCCTTGGGCTGAGAGGAAATCACAATTCCCTGGGTCATTAGGTTAAACACTCGTATGCTATTAGACCAATACTTCTGTTTATAACAGTATGACATAAGATGTTTGGACCACGTGAATCCTCATAAAAGTAACTCTGCAGTTCTGTTTTGTCTGATACAGTGGTCAATAGCCGTAAGGTGTATAATTAGCTCTTGAAATGTTACCACTTAAAATGCAGACGTGCTATAAATAAAAAATATCCTTTGTACTTTGAAGAATTAGAATAAAAATATAAAAGGTATCAGTTTCTTATCAGTTCATATGATAAGCTTTTGGCTATGAAGAATTACCAAATAATTACAAAAGCAATTTGGCTTATTTTTCCTTTAAAATACTAGAAACCTTAAATTATATAAACCACTTGCAATTATAGTTCTGTATATAGTCCTGCTGTATGTAGGATAAATATATATAGAATGCTTTGTTAGACTCCTGCAGAGATATAAGTTCCTATTTGATTCAGTGGGAAAATAACTTCAGGGTGAATTATTGTTTATGATTTTAAAGGTGTTTAGTTTATAGGATAGGACAGTTAACTAAATCATGGGGTTGAGAATATGAGTTTTTTTGGATTTATACTCAAATCTTATAAGTCTGGCTCCAGATTTGGCTAAGTCAGCATAAACAGTGTAGATTATATAATATATAATATATTGATATTGATATATATTTCAAAGTGCTACCTCTTATTATTCTTGTTTATATATCAAGAGAATGCAGCTGATTGTTTTTTACTTCCAGAAAAAATGACTCTCGAATCTCTTCTCCACACACGAAGTACCTAAGTAGCTAAGAGAAGATACTTGTCTTTCCATTTGGTGGCTCACTGTGGAATGATTAACACACAAAGGTTGTGAAAAGACCTCCTAGGGTAAAAATCTTGGTGTCAGTGTTTTCTAAAGATTTCTGTCCTTGCAGCTTTGAAGTTCCTTCTGTGAGTTACACATGTACTAACTGATGAGCCCAAACTGACAGAGTAGCTAAAGTTGTATTTCTCACAGGCTACTTCATTCAGCACAGGCAATCCTTTCTTTGCTTCTAAAGTGAATCCTAGGTAGCAAGCAGAACTTGAATTTTGTTAACATTGTTTCTCTTTGGGTTTACAATTTCTGCAGATTTTCTTCTTTGTTTATAATTTCTCCTCCCTAGTAAGTCATTTCTCACTGGTGGTGGGAATGATTAGAACTTTAGTTTTATGGCAGTGTATTTTGAGATCAGAGAATCTAACGCCCCAATCTGTATGTCTACTTCTGAGCACAAATCAATACGGAGGACATTTTATGTTCATGGTAAAGAAAATACCCTCTTTGAAATCTTGATGTAAATCCAGTATGTTTTTGTTTAGTTTTGACCTATGTCTGTAACTGCAGAATAGATGCTGTAAAACTCTCTGTCTGTAATTCAAGAAGTCATTCAGTGAAGTATTTTTCTCCCTCTCAGGGTAATATTACTATCACTTATAAAATAAAGGTGCTCCATTCTGATGGGTTTATAGTGATAGACAAGTATGAATATAAACCTAATTAATAGAAAATAGGGAAACAGAACTTCTAATACTTTCACAGTGTTAGAATATAAAACAATTTTTCTAACTGCTAAACAAAAGAATTCAATGTCATAATTAAGCTGAATCTTTAGATAAATTATAAGTAAAGCACATATATAAATATGTAAATATATGCATATATGTATATATTTTTGTCAATTTAATTTCTCCCCATAATGGTATTATAGATTTGAAAGGTATTATAGATCTAAAATGTTCCCAAGAGTTCATGTGCTCAAGAGTTATTTTCCAGCCTGTGGTCTTGCTGAGGATGGTATATGCATTATGGGTTGGGCCCAGTTGGAAGAAGGAGGTCAAGCAGGGGCATGTTTCTGAAGGCATATTATTGTCCACACTCTCATTCTCTCTCTCTTTTCTTCTTACCTTCCTCACACCTCCCTTAAGGTAGCCATAAGCTGATCAAGCTCATCCATCACATGCTTCTACCATCATGATACATTACTTTATCATTGAAATCATGAACTAAAATAAACTTTTCTTCTTTTTAAGCTGGGTCTCTTAGGTGTATTTTTTACTGCAATGGAAATCTGACTAGAGTGTAAATATACGAACACTTAAGGAAGAGTTTCAAACTAAACCTAACCTTTAGTTATAGCACAAGTTAAGCACCTGCAGAAAACTCAAGTTGGATCCTTCTTTGTCACACTGCACTAGAATTAACTCCAAATGGATCAAAGACCTTGAGGTAAAAGCCAACACACTGCAAACTTTACAAGAAGGAATAGGAGATACACTAGGTCTCCTTGGCATAGGTTAATAAGGACCAAGAATCACAACAAATCAGAGAAAGGCAGGATAAGTGGAACTGCATTAAACTGCAGGCCTTCTGTATGGCAAAGGACATAGCTAGCAAATTAACTAAAAAGCCTACAGAGTGGAGAAGATCTTCACTAACCATAAAACAGACAAAGGTCTCATATCTAAAATATATCACGAGCTCAAAAAATTGAATCACTCCGAAACTAATCTCCAAAGAAACAACCATCCCATTAAAAGATGGGCCAAAGACTTAAAGAGAGTCTTCTCTGAAGAAGAAATAAAAATGACCTACAGAAACATGAAGAAATTCTCACCATCTCTGGTCATAAAAGAAATGCAAATCAAAACAGCGCTAAGATTCCACCTCCCTCCAGTTAGAATGGCCAGGATCAAGAAAACTAATAACAACAGATGCTGGAGGGGATGTGGCCAGGAGGGATTACTACTACACTGTTGGTGGGAGTGCAAACTCATTCAGCCACTATGGAAAGCAATATGGCAGTTACTCAAAAGACTAAACATAGAACTCCCCTATGACCCAGGAATTTCACTACTTGGCATTTTACCCAATTGTCCAGAAACAAGGAAATACTAAATCCACTAGCACAATGATGTTCATTGCAGCACTATTTACCATAGCAAAGATATGGAACCAATCCAGTTGTCCCTCAGTTGATGAACAAGATGTGGTATTTATACACAATGGAATTCTATGTTGCTGTCAGAAAGAATGACATCACCCCATTTGTAAGAAAATGCAAAGACTTAGAAAAAGTCATATTAAGTGAAGTAAGCTAGACTCAAGGAACATAGGCTGAATGGTTTCCCTCATTTGTCAAAATCAGTAGAAACCTTGGGCTCTCCTAGCAGAGACTTACAATAGAACAAAATCTAGATACATAAGGCTATATAGTATGACACTAAATGTAAGGACCTCCAGGATATAGAAATAAAAGCCATATAATGAGTGATTCTTGTCCTTAAGGTACTATGTTAGCTCTCATCTCTTTTGCTGTCCCTTGGTTATCTCATATTGTTACAATATTTCACCTTGTTATCTGATATATTTCATATATGCTTAATTGGTTATTTGAAATTGGTTAGGGAAGGAGGGAAATCAAGATGAGTGGGGGGAGGGAAATGGGGACCATGACATGAAAATGGTATCAATGTTTGTGAAGTAATGCACCTTCTATCTGGTAAATATAATGTAACCCTTCTATTAACTACAATAAAATATATATGGAAAAAAGAAATGCATGAAATAAGATCTTTGAAGTAAGAGATGTGTTTTTATGTATGCTGGTTTACCATTGTGTTTCTGAGGCCTATCAACTTTGTACCATAGAGATCTCAAGTATACATTGGTAAGGAAGAAAAAAACCTTACTAATTTAGCATAGCATTCCACAATACTCCTCCTCAGTTCCTATGGAAGGAAGGAAGGAAGGAAGGAAGGAAGGAAGGAAGGAAGGAAGGAATAAAAAGGTAAAGAACAGGCCAGAGGACAAATGAAATAGAACTGATGACCCACAAATGAACCCAAAACTATGTTCAAAATATTACTATAGAATCTGCTGGAGAATCACAGTGCACCCCAGAATTTCAGCTTGTAATCCTACCTTCTGTTAGGAAGTAAGCACAAGAATGCATTTGCTATTCAGTAATCAGGTATAAAAAGACTTCTTTTGTTCCTTGAAATGAATTCAGGCATGGGACCCCACTGACTAGGTGTGAAAAAGCATTGAGACAGCCATATTTTTGGGTGACCAGAATTGAGATCCAAGACTGTAAGATTTTCACAGCAGAGATGCTCATAAGAACACTGGTTGTTCTTAATATACTATATTATTTCTCTTCTCCTTTTTTTTTGCCCTGATGGTTAATCTCATGTTGTTACTGTATCTGACTTTGTTACCTGGAATATTGTATATATGTGTATTTGTTTATTTGAAATAGGGAAGGGAAGGGGGGAAAACAAGATGTTTGGGAGGGGGAGGGAAATGGGGACAAAAATATGAGAAGAGGTATCAATGTGCCAGGAATAATGCACCTACTACCTGACAAATGTAACTGTAACTCCTCTATACATTATCCCGACAAAAAAATAAAAACATATAAAAAAGAAATGAAGACCTGAAGACCTATGACCACCTAATCTTTGATAAAAGAGGAAAAACTGAACAGAATGAAAGAAAGATAGCCTCTTCAACAAATGATGCTGGCAGAATTGGCTAGACACCTGTCCAGAACTGAAGTTCTTATATACCACTCTGCACTGGAATCAACTCTAAATAGATCAAAGACCCCAATGTACAATCAGATACCCTGAAAATCTTGGCACAGGTAGAAACTGTCTCAATGAAGACCCAGAAAACAAATCAAAGAAAGGCTGTGCATCTATCTGGCAAATAGAACTATAACCCTTCTATTAATTACAATAAAAAAAGAAAAAAGAAAGGCTGGGTAACTGGGAATACATTTAACTGCAGAGCTTTCGCATAGCAAACGACACAGCTATCAAGATAAATAGAAATCCCACTTCACTAGCTGTGCAACAGACAAGGGTCTAAAATATATTGAGAGCTAAAACAAAACCAAACAAATCCTCCCCATTAATAAATGGACTAAAGACTTAAAGAGAGACTTCTATGAAGAAGAAGTAAGAATGGCTAATAGACACATGAAGAAATGCTCCACATCTCTAGCCATGAAAGGACTGCAACATTGAGTTAGAATGACCATAACATCCCAGTTAGAATGACCATTATCAATAAATAATAACAGATGCTTGTGGGGATGTGGCCAAAAGGGAAAACTACTACATTGTTGGCGGGAATGTAAACTTGTTCAGCCACTCTGGAAAGCAGTATGGACGTTCTTCAAAAGACTAAGCATAGAGGTCCCCTATGATCCAGCAATCCTACTCCTGGGCATTTTCTCAAATGACTACAAACAAGGACACAATAAAGCTATGAGCACAACCATATTCACTGCACCATTATTTACCAGAGGTAAGATATGAAGTCAACCCAGAAGCTCCTCAGTAGAAGAATGAATCAAGAAGATGTATAATTTATACACAATTGAATTCTATGCTTCCATCAAGAAAGAATGACAGGGCCGGGAGTTTGGCCTAGTGGTTAAAGTGCTTGCCTAGCATGCATGAAGACCCGG